>NW_006921639.1:7677211-7712299 GCF_000298275.1 Orycteropus afer afer | reverse complement strand
GGCAAGTCCCAAGTTCTTGGATCAAATGTCCATCTGGAGGCTTTTCCTGACTCACACAGCTACAGGGGCTGAGGAGCTCAAGGTTGACTTCCAGGCAAAAATCAGCATAAGGGATAAAGAAAATTATTATTTAATTATTAAGGGGTCAATCCAGCAACAGGAGATAACCATAATAAATATCTACACACCCAATAACAGAGCCACAAAATACATAAAGCAAACATAAACAGAAATAGACAACTCCACATTGGTCATAGGAGACTTTAACACACTTCTTTCAATGAAGGACAGAACAGCTATAAAGAAACTCAACAAAAATATAGATCTAAACAACACTATCAACCAATCTGACCTCATAGACTTATACAGAAAATTTCACCCCAAAAAAATGCAGTATACATTTTTCCAGTGTATATGGATCTCTTAACCCAGAATAAACCCTATATTATGCCACAAATCAAGCCTCAATAAATTAATAAACATCAAAACAATAAAATGCATCTTCTTAGAACACAATACTACAAAATAGAAATCAATAATAGGAAGATCAGGGGGTAAAAATCAAATACATGAAAACTGAATAACACCCTGCTTTAAAATTACTGGGTAATAGAAATAAATTTTAAAAAGTGAAATAAAAAATTCCTAGAATTAAATGAGAATGAAAACACAATACACCAAAATATTTGGGACACTGCAAAAACAATATTCTGATGTCAATTTATAGCAATAAACACAGACATTGAAAAAGAAGAAAGAACAAAAAGCAATCCCTTAACCCAACAACTCAAACAATTAGATGAAGAGAAATAAAAAAACCTAAAGTCAGACAAACTATCAAAACATCAGAAGGACACAAAATTTAAAAATGGGCAGAAGACATGAGCCAGGTAGGTACACTCCTTAGAACAATCAATCACGAGTGATCAGAAGGGCAGCATTTGTACAGGGAGATAGCTCAGAGGGCAGGAATGAATAGGAAAGATGGGCACAGTGGAAAAGTAACTATAGGGAGAAAGTGGGAAGAGAGTTGTTACATTATGGGGATTGCAATCAATGTCATAAAACAAAATGTGTATAACTGCTGTATGGAAAATGAATTTGCTTAGTAAATTTTCACCCAAATCACAATTAAAAAACAAAAAACAAAAACAGAGCCTACAGTCACCAGAAGAAAGGAAGAAAAAGATTCTAGTAGAAATAAATGAAATGGAAAGCAATAGAATGAAAAAGAAACAAGACTAGAATTTGGTTCTTCAAAAAGATTAACAAAATTGACAAAACACTGGAAAATTTAACAAAGGAAGGAAAAAAGTTGCAAATATCATGAATAAGAAATGGAATGGGTGATGTTACAGCAAAACCAAATGAAATAAAAAGGATAATAACAGAATACTATGAGGAACTGTGCTCCAACAAGTTTGAAAACCTAGAAGAAATGGACAAATTTCTAGAAACACACTGCCTACCTAAACTAACATAGACTGAGGTAGAAAATTTGAACAGACCAATAAGAAAACAACAGGTATAACAGTTCATTAAAAAAAAAAAGAAAAAGAAAAAGAAAAAACTCAACAACAACAAAAATCCTGGCCCAGACAGCTTCACTGGTGAGTTCTATCTAACATTCAGAGAAGAGATGATAATTCTGCTCAAACTATTCCAGAATATAGAAAAGAATGGAATACTCAAGAGTTCAACATATGAAGTAAGCACAACCAAGATACCAAAGGTAGGGAAAGATACCAACAATGAAAAAAAAATTACAGACAAATACTCCTTATAAACATAGATGC
The DNA here is from genome assembly GCF_000298275.1 of Orycteropus afer afer. Taxonomy (NCBI): domain Eukaryota; kingdom Metazoa; phylum Chordata; class Mammalia; order Tubulidentata; family Orycteropodidae; genus Orycteropus; species Orycteropus afer. The sequence continues at coordinate 7,710,503 of NW_006921639.1, read as the reverse complement.
AAAAATTCTCAATGAAATCCTAGCCAATAAAATCCAACAACATATCAAAAACTAATGCATCATGACCAAGTGGAATTCATACCAGATACTCAAGAGTGGTTCAACATTTAAAAAAATAAATAAATAAAATAAATTAATGTAATCCACTACATAAATATAACAAAGGAAAAGAACCACATGATCATATCAATCAATGCAGAAAAGTTATTTGATGCAGTCCAGCACCCTGATTTAAACTCACAGCAAATTACGAATAGAAGGAAAATTCCTCAACATGATTAAGGGACATACTCAAAACCAATGGCCAACATTATCCTCAATGGAGAGAGATTGAAAGCATTCCCCTTGAAAATGGGAACCAGACAAAGATGTTCTCTGTCCTCACTCCTATTCAACATTATATTGGAAGTCCTATCCAGGGCTATATGACATGAAAGGGAAATAAAATATATCTAAATTGGTAAGGAAGAAGTACAATTATTCTTATTTGCAGACAATATGATCCCATACATAAAAAATTCCAGACATTCAGCTAGAAAACTACTGGAACTGATGGAAAGATTCAGAATCAGTTGGTGACTTCTGGCAAGATGGTGGTATAAGCAGACAAGCTACCTTCTACAGCAAAGAAAGAAGAAATTAATCAAAACAGATACAGATAATAATTCTGAAACCCTGAGCTTTGAAGGAAAGGATAAAGAAATTAACTGAATATTGACTAGCAGAAGAAGCAGAATGAAAACAGTGAATAAGGAGACAAATGAAGCTGTGGACTGTTGACTGGTCTGATGCTGCAGCCATTTTAAATATTTACAAGTGGTATTCCAATTGGGGCAGCAACCTGATCATCAGTTCCACTTGATGAGGACTGCACGGGCACCAACACTGGTGACTGGCACCCAGAAAAGTGTGATATTCCCCTTGTTCCCCTTGTATCTCACACATTCTTGGTGGATGGAGATGTCATTCCCTGCCACCACTCACCTTCTGGACCAGCAAGAATTCCATCCTAGACAAAACACCTTCTCTCTAGCTGCCTTCTGTGGATGCAGGAATTGGTTCTGGGCCTGTTCCCTGCCATCTTTCCACCTAGATGGAAATTTTTCTGGGGCCAAATGCCCTACACCCAGTCACTTTTAGAGATGGCAGGAACTTATGGGAACAGGGGCCCTGTGACCAGCCACATTTTGGGATAGCAGGAACTTTTTCTGGGACCAGATACACTGCCTCCATCTGCTTTTGTGGGGTTGGCAGGAACTCCCTCTGGAATCAGGCACCTTACTCCTATCCTCCTTTTGGCCCAAAAGGAACTTTTTCTGGATCCAGGTGCCCTGCCCCCAGAAATCTTCTGGACTAGGAGGAACTCAATCTAGGATCATGTACCCTACTACAAGTTTTCTCTGGATAGGCAGGAACTAGTTCCAGGACCAGGTGCCCTGCTCTCAGCCACCTTTTGGGCTAGCAGGAACTTTTTTCTAGGACCAGGCATCCTATACCAGGCACCTTTTGAGACAGCAGAAACATCTTTTGGGAACAAAGGCCCTATACCCAACTGTTTTTGGGGATATTAGGAACTTTTCTGGGACTAGATGCCCTGCTCCAGTTGGTTCTTTTGGCTGGTACAAACTCCTCTGGAACCAGGTGCCTTGCTCCCAGCTGCCTTTTGGGAGGGCAGGAACATTTTCTGAATTCAGGTGCCCCACTCCAAACATCTTCTGGGCCAGCAGGACATTGTCTGGAATCAGGTTCCCCACCCTGAGCTGTCTTCTGGGTAGGCAGGAACTAGTTCTGGGACCAGGAGCCCAGGCCCCAGCTGCCTTTTGGGACAGCAGGAATTTCACCTAAGACAAGAACAGTAAATGAAAAGGGTAACATAACAGAACCAACTGAAGTAAAAAAAGTTAAGAACTGAATATTATGAAGAATTATACTCAGATTTGGGAAGCTATAAGAGATGGACAAATATCTAGAAACACAAGACCTACCTAAAGTAAACAAATCTGAGATAGAATACTTGAAAATACCCATAACAAAAGAAGAAATTGAGCAAGTCATTAAAAAAAAAATAATAATAATAATAAAACTCTCTCCACACACACAAAGTCCTGGCCCCGAAGGCTTCACTGGAGAATGCTTTCAAACTTTCAGGGAAAAGCTGACACCTATACTACTCAAACTATTCCAGAATATAGAAAATGATGGCATACTCCCAAATTCATTCTATGAAGCAAGCATAACCCTGATACCAAAACTAGGGAAAGACACCACTAACAAGGAAAACTACAGACCTATATTCCTCATGAATATAGACACAAAAATCTTCAACAAAATCCTAGCCAACAGAGTCCAATAACATATCAAAAAATAATACACCATGACCAAGTGGGGTTCATACCAGCTATGTAAGGATGGTTCAACATCAGAAAACAATCAGTGTAAGCCATCACACAAATGAAACAAATGAACCATATGATCATATTGATTGATGCAGAAAAGGCATTTGATAAAATCCCACACCCATTCCTTTTCAAAGCTGTCAGAAAATAGGAATAGAAGGAAAATCCTCAACATAATAAAGGGCATATATGCAAAACCAACAGCCAACATTATTGCCAATGGAGAAAGACTCAAAGCATTCCCCTTGTGAATGGAAACCAGACAAGGATCACCACTTCTATATAACAAAGGAAAAGAAAGAGAAGATGTAAATAACAATAATAAATAACCACTCCTATTTAACACTGCATTGGAAGTCCTAGCCAGGGCAATAAGGCATAAAAGGGAAATGAAAGACATCCAAATTGGCAATGAAGAAGTAAGGTTATCTCTATTCACAGATGACATGATCCTATACACAGAAAATCCAAGCAACTCAGCAAAAAAATTACTGGAACTAATAGAAAGATTCAGCAAAATGGCAGGATATAAGGTCAACATGAAAATTAGTTGGATTCCTCTACTTCAGCAAAGAGACCTCTGAAAGAGAAATAAGGAAAACAATATCATTTACAATAGCTACCAAAAAGATAAAATACTTAGGAATAAATCTTACCAGGGATGCAAAAGACCTATACAAAGAAAATTACAAAACACCACTACAAGAAACTACAAGGGATCTACATAAATAGAAGAACATGTCATGTTCATGGATAAAAAATCAAAACCAAACCCACTGCTGTAGAGTCATATCCGACTCATAAAGACCCCTCCTTGGGTTTCCGAGGCAATATCACTACGGAAGTAGATTGCCCAACCTTTCTTCCTAGGAGTGGCTGGTGGGTTTGAACTGCCAGCCTTCTGGTTATCTGTCAAATACCTTAGGCACTATGCTACCACAGATAAGAGGGCTGAATATTGTGAAAATGTCAATACTACCCAAAGCAATGTATACATTCAATGCAATTTCAATTGAGATTCCATCAGCATTTTTTAAGGACATGAAAAAAACAATCACTAAATTCATATGAAAAAGAAAGAGACCTCAGATGGGCAAAGCACTGCTGAAGAAGAAAAGCAAGGTAGGAGGTCTCACACTCCCAGATCTCAAAACCTACTATATAGCCACCTCAGTCAAAACAAAACAAAACAAAATGAAGATAAAAAATACCTTTTGATGCAGCAATTCCATTACTAGGAATATATCCTAAAGAGGTGAGAGACAGGACATGAATAGACATATGCACTCCCATGTTCATCACACGCAATTCACTATAGCAAAGAGATGGAAACAACCTAAATGCCCCCCCACAGATGAATGGATAACTAAACTATGGTACATTCACACTATACAACATTAAATAATAATGAATACACAAATCATGTCACAATGTGAACAAATTTGGAAGACATTATGTTGAGTTAAATAAGTCAGTCAGAGAGGGACAAATATTGTATGAGTCCATTATTATAAAAAGTCAAGGAAAGGTTTATGCAGGGAAGAAAAAATCACTTTGTTGGTTACCAGGGATGGGAGGGAAGTGGAGGGATAATTTCAGACTAGTTGGTCTGAAATTGATTTGGTGAAGGGAGAGGTGGTATGGAAAGAGTCTGTGATGAGCACAGTGACAATGGGGAAAAAGAGGACACAGCAATGTGCACGAAAATATAGACAATGGGCAATTACTATCACATGCACAATACTGAATTACAAGTAGCACTAAACATAGCCTGTGGGTAAATGCATAGACACATGAGAAGATCAGGTGGGGTAGGCAAACAGGAATACACCCAAGACCAAGGATAGATTTGGCTGAAGACAGTCTTACACATGTACTTGTGCTACAAAATTATCCACAATCAGCACAGAGGTAACAGAGGACAAGGTTGGAGTAGCTTCTCAGAGTCAACCAAACACCTTGAGGAATAGTATACTGGGCCTGCAGGCTTGGTACCATAATCTCAGGGGACATAATGCTCAACTGGCACAACATAGTACATGGAAATCTTGTTCTACATACTGCTTTGGCGAGTAGCAACTGGGGTCTTAAAACCTTTCGAGCAGCCATCTAAGATGCAACTTTTGGTCTTTTCTCATATGGAGCAAAGAAGAGTAAAGAAAATCAATGTCATTTGGAAACAATTAGTCCAAAGATATGATGGACCACACGGACCTAACCTTTCATGACTCTGAGACCAGAAGAACTACATGGTGTCCAGCTACCAATGCCAACCACTCAGAAAGCAATAAAAAATTGGAGATCCTGGATCGAGTGGGTGGAAAAATGTGGAACAAACTTCAAAAACACAAAAATGAGCAGAATTACTGGTCAGATAGAGACTGGTGGAACCCCCAAGATTACAGCCTTAGGTTATCCTTTGGGCCTGGAAATGGACTCAGTTCTGTGGATTGGCTCTCAGCCCAACAGTAGAAAGACCTACAAGCAGTACACCTACCCCAGGGAGATGCACCCCTTAGATCAATCAGCCATTAAGTATCAAAGGGATAGTATTCACATAGAGGGAAATCTGGACAGACAGGATTGCATAGATAAGAAGTGCACAGGGAAGGGGTAATCACAGACAGGAGAGGGGAGGAGAGTCTTTGTGTGTGTGTGTGTGTGTGGTTGGGGATTGTAATTGGGGCCATGAAATCAAACTGTTGAGAATAAAATGAATTTGCTTTGTAAATTTGCACCCAAATCACAATTAAAACAGAAAACCCTATATGGGAGTTCTACATTGCACACACTCCTTGGAAGGAAGGTTGGGCAATCTACTTCCATAGTGATACTGCCTCAGCAACCCAAGGAGGGGTCGCTATGAGTCGGGTCTGACTCAATGGCACATAACAACAACCACAACACACCACACACATGATATTGCTATGAGTTGGAATCAATTCAATGGCAACAAGAACAAGAGTTAACATAGAGCAAACTCTGCAATCTCTTTGGTCATTTATTTGGATATAGGTCTTCAGTTCCATACATATCACCAATACACACCACAATGGGGCTTTGAAGGCAGACCTTCCATACTCATTGTATGTCCTTTAATGCCAAGGGAAACATCTGAAATGGCTTAGATTCAAGAGTAAAATCTCTGTTTGGCTCATATTTAATATAGAATCAGAAAATGACAAGAGTAAGAAAAAAGTCCTTTTCTCATCTTGCCTTTAGGTTTCCTGCTCAAAATCATTAGATCAGTGCACTGTGAAAACACCTTTTGTACGTTGAGTTCTTTGCCATTTACTCCCTGGATGTAGCTCAAAGAGGTGCGGGATTGTGAGGGTGGGTGGGGAAGGGAATGAAGTAGGGATGGTAGAGAGAATATGAGCAAACATTTTTAAATCACTCTATAACCCAATATAAGGAACTCTTGTGGTGTAGTGGTTTAGGCATTTGGCTGCTAACCAAAATGTCAGTGTTTGGAATCCACCAGCTGCTCCATGGAAGAAAAATGAGGTGGTCTATTTCTATAAAGATTAACAACCTTGGGAACTCAATGTGGGATGGTATGAGACAGAATCAATTCAATGGTAGAGGGTTTGGGGTTTTGTGTGTGTGTGGTTCATATGCACGTGGAAGACAGACAATGAATAAAGAACTGACTGAAGAAGAACTGATGCATTTGAATTTTAGGATCGGCAAAGAACACTGAAAATACAATGGACTGCCAGAAGAATGAACAAATCTGTCTTGGAAGAAGTACAGCCAGAATGCTCCTTAGAAGCATGAAAGGCCAGACTTTGTCTTCTGTATTTTGGTCATGTTGTCAGAAGGGACCAGTTCCTGAAGAAGGATATCATGCTTGGTAAAGTAGAGGGTCAGCAATAAAGGGGAAGACTCTCAGCAAGATGGATTGACAACGCGGCTACAATGATGGGCTTGAACGTCTCCCTAGACAGGCAAACATTCACATTTGAACTAAAGTAAGGATCTCTCTGATCTCTAAGACTGCATCTCCACTGGAGAGTTTGTTATCCTTCATAAGCTTGCAAACACTTCCAAAGATGCCCAAACAAAAGCTGCAAAGTCATCATGCATTTAGTTAGGGTGACTTACTCTTCTTCTCTAAACCTTCATTTGTCCCAAACTCACCTTCCCACCATTCCCTGCCTACTGGTTGGTCACTACTGGGTCCTTTCCAAGTTTTATTCCAGCCCTGTTTTCTCCCACTAACCACCCTCTAACGTGGCTCTCCTGTGGATTGCAACCTCAATTTATCTGTTACTTTACCTTGAGACTGGGTTGCCTGGCACACAAGACAGGACCTGTTTGGGCCTGAAAGGTCATCTCTGGTCTCTAAGGGGAAACTATTTTCCAAACAGGGTGTGCTTTCTCCTAGGCTATAGGGCTCACTCTTGGCATTAGGGAGATAGAATTGAGATGATCAAGGAGCTGGGACTTAATGACCAGCCTCCCCACCTGTTATAGTAAATAGGATCTGTGTGAGTATGAAGCACTGTGGATGTTTGATGCCTCCCTCCCACCTAGCCACCATCTCAATAATAACCAGAAAAAATGAGAGTGCTATTTATTGAAGAGTTACTTATCTCCCACCAGCTTGCCCAATGTACACAATTATTTTCAGTGCTCAGAATAGCCCCATGAGAAGGCTAAGACAATAAGATTCAGGAAAGTTAAGTAACTTGTCATATGTTTCACATCTTATGGGAGATAGAGACAAAATTTAATTGTGAAACTGAAGCTCATGCTCTTCCCACAACATCAAGCTTCCTTCCCATTTATAAATCGTAAAGCACTTTTTTAGCTCATACACACATTCTCCTGGACCATTTCTAGTTCTACACTTTTCCTGAAAGTTTTCTCTAGAAACAATTGTACTTGTTAATACTCCAATGCTTCATGATTCCTCAATATCCAAGCCATACAGAACCTGGGAGAACCATATATGTTGCATTTATATTCCATCACAATTTTGTGGTTGCTTTGGCACAAGAGAATTTCCTCAGAGGGGATAGAAATACATGAACTCAAAAATACATTCACACTGTTTCCAGGAAGAGATTGTGTCATCAGAAGGACTAGGTCCACCCCTTGTCAACTTGGCATCTGTACACATCTCTTTCACTGGGTGGCTCCAGTCCCCTAGTTCATCTGAGAGGCAACCTTACCCTCTTGGCCTGGCAAGCCCCATATTCTGCCTCTTGGGCATGGCAGCCTTGCCCCCTCACTTTTGGCCAGAGGCTATGGGTCCATCCCACTTGCCGTCATGAATGGCAGCCCCATACTCCAAACCAAGTTGGTGAAGGTTCTGACTCTGAAATCTAGGAGACTGTGGTGGTTCCACTCCTAGAGTTCATGGTCCTACCCTTTGAGGCTGAAGCCATTCTGTTTCCTTGATCTCTCAGCTTCTGCCAATTAATGCTTGAAGGCAACCCACTCTTCCAGGAATCTCCTTGCCCAAAAGGCACTCAACTTCTTCACTCCATGTGCTGGTAAGGCTGCTACTCTTTCATGCCAGTCTTACAGCTCTGCTGCCACCATCTCTGTGCCAGGGTCTCTCTGCTGGGGTCTCAAGTCAAGGACACACTTCACTCCTGTTTTCATACTTCAGATATCTGTCAGAGTAGCACCCCATTCTCTCAGTATCAAATTCTGTTTTGGTTACCTCAGTGCTGCTCTAACAAGAATATAACACAGGTGGATGGCTTTATATATATTTGATACAATTTACAAGGCTAGAAGCCCAAGTAAAGTGTCAAGTTCTAGGAGCTCGGTGAAAGCCCCTCGACATTGAGCTTCAGTTCTGCCTCTTGTTCCCACCCCACTGAAACTGGAGGTTTCTCTTAACTCAGGTAGCTGCAGGCTGCTGAGGCTGACAAAACCCAAGGTTGACAAGTCCAATGGCACAGTCCCAAGATTATCAAACAACATGGCAGGCCACTAGTTCAAGTCCAGAGACAGTCCCAAGATTACCAGGGATACTATGGCAGGCTGCTGAATGAAGATTCAGCTAAATATAGTTTCCAAGCATGCCAAAAAAGCTCAAGACATTCCTAAAGCTTCTCCTTATATACTGTAAGCAGATCACATTCCTAAAGCAGCTACTTAGCTGTTCATAGCAGATTCCACCATGGAGTTGATTACTATTCTCATTATGGAGAATAACTACATCCAGCTGCCCAGCTACCTAAACCAGGTCCAGCTAAGTTGACACACAACTTAACTACCACAGTGGCCCCTGGATATTAGTCATGATCACTAATCTTGTTCTGAGCCTGTGTTCCAGGCAGTGTACAAGATGATTTCCGTGAGTGATCTCACTGCATTGCCAGGGCAACCCTAGTATTTTGGGCCCTACTTTCAAGTGATGAAATGTGGCTTAGGGCATTTTAAAAATCCCAAATGAACAGAACTACTGAATGCTAGAGGCAGGATTCAAGAAAAAGTTCATCTTACTTCAAAGCCTTTGCACTTTATCTCTACAGTAGATGTCAACAAATTGCCTTGAAGAGTCAATATGGTTTATTTTTTTTGGCAAATATTTCTTGAGCACTTTGGAGAAGACCCCAAAGCATGAGAATAATATTTAAACTTTGTAGATACAAAGATGAGCAAAACATCAATCTTGTCATCTTTTCTTACTTTCTATTGATTGAGTCAAAAAAAATCCATTTGCCATCCATTCTTACTCATGGAAACCCCATGTTTGTCAGAGTAGAACTCTGCTCTATAGGGTATTTCTATGGCAGATTTTTTTCTGATGTAGATTGCGGGGTCTTTCTTCTGAGGAGCCTTTTAGTGGACTTGAACTGCCAACCTTTTGGTAAGCTGGCAAGTGCCTGAACTACTTTCACCACCCAGTAGATCAGACACACAGAATTAAAATGAGTACAGTATGCAGATAAAAGTCAACTTGCTATGGAAATGGAGAGGCAGAAGGAAATTCTCATTTCCTAGGAGGTGACATGTGGCCAGAGAAGTAGAGGCTGAGTCGATGTTCAGCAGGAAGGGGCTTATCTTGGGCAGAGGCTGCAGCATGCTTTCACTCACTACATATCCTTACTGTCTTCTTGGTGCCAAGTGTGGCACATGCATGAATACAGTAATTGCCCATCCTCAAGAGGCATGTGGATCCTGGAAGGTACTTCAGTAGAAATGTGAACAGATGGAGTGAATGGCTGCACTGAGTGTGTCTGTGTATTTGTGTGTGTTGGGGGTTGTGATAGTTGGAGCTGTGTGTCACTTGGCTGGACCACAATTCTGTGTGGTTTGAGCTGTTGTGGTGTGGTAGTTCCCATGATGGGACCAGATGATTATGTTTTGAGTGGCCAATCTGTTGAAAGGGAGTTTTCCTAGGGATGTGGACTGCTTCCAGTATATCTGTGGACATCCTGGGAGAGGAGACATTCTTCTGTGGGTCGTGATTCTGTTGTGCTGCCTACAACTGTCCATGAGTGAACAATCCACCATTCAACCTGGAGATCTTGGATTCATCATTTATTGGAATCAACAGTCAGTATACTGCCTGCCAGCCTTGAGCTCCTCAGCACCTGCAGCTGCAAGAGTCGGGGAAAATCCTCCAGCTTGACGTGTGATCCAGGAACTTTGGACTTGCCAGCTTCTATAAGTGTGTGAGCCATTTTCCTAAGATAAATTTTTCTCTATATATACATATATATAAGCTTTACTGGTTTTATTTCTCTAGAGAACCCAGTCTAACACAGGGGTGGAGTATGTTTGGGCACAGCTCCACAGAGGAGTTAATGATTGAGCAAGACATAAGGGAGCTTGCTAGAGAAAGAAGGGAGTTCTTGGTAGAGGAGGTTGTATGTACAAAGACAGAAATAACAGCCTTGGCACATTTTGGGACTGGAGAGAAGTTTTGGGGGCTATAGAACATGATGTATGTGTGTGTGTGTGTGTGTGTGTACATGTATATGTACTCACAGTGTGAGTGTTGAGTTTGGAAAGAATGACAGGTGTGAGATAGACTTGGAAGATTTAAAGTGCCAAAATCAAACATTAGAATTTTGTTTTATAGACAATAGAGACTTCTATTGGTTTAAAAATAGAGTAGCGATACCATCACCATCAATGCTTTATCTTCAAGTGGAAAAGATTGGCTTGGCAAAGTTATCATATCCCATCACCCCAATGATTGTCTTCCCCACATTAACTTTTTCCCTTTACTATCCCACCAGCTCTAAGTCAGGAGCAGAAACATTGCTACCTAGTGCTGTCCAATCACTGGGTTTGCCAATTCTACTTCCTTGCTGTTTTTTGAATCAATACTTTGTCCCCATGTCTGGGCTGCTCGTTGGTTTCTCCTCACCTGTTAGCTGGACAATTGCAGTATCCTCTGATGGGTATTGTTCTGGTTACCAAGTGCCGCTCTAACAGAAATACCACAAATAGGATGGCTTCAACAAACAGGAGTTTATTCTTACAATTTGGAGGCTTTAAGTTCAAGTTCAAAGTGCCAGCCTCTAGGGACTGGGTCAAAGCCTCTTCACCTTGGGTTTCAGCTCTGCCTCTTGCTTCTGGCTCACCGAAGCTAAAGGCATCTCTCCACTCAGGCAGCTGCTGGCTGCTGAGGCTAACAAGCCCAAGGTCGACAAATAAAATGGCACAGTCCAATGTTACCAAACCACATGGCGGGCCACTAATTCAAGTCCATTGAAAGTCCCAAGGTCAGCAGAGCATGGCAGGCTGCTGAACAATGACATGGCTACATGCATGCCATAAGCTAGAGACCATTCTCAAAACTGTTTCTTATATACAGGAAGCAGACCACATACCCAAAGACAGCTACTCAGCTGCTCACAGTAGATTCCACCATGGACTTGATTGTCAATCTCATTATGGGGAATACTACATCTAGCTGCCCAGCCACTCAACCAGGCCCAGCCAAGTTGACACACAAACTTAATACAGGTATCCCTGTCCCTGTATTGCCCCATCACCCTCTTCCTCTATCCTCCTTACTGGCATCAGAGCAGTCTTTCTGTATTGTAAATTTGATCTCATCATTTTCTCACTTAAGAATATCAGTGGCTTCCCCATCCATTGTCCACATCAGAGTAAAATCCAAACACTTTACCATGTTGACTTCTTTACTCTCATTTTTAACATATACTCTAAGCAATCTGGTAACTTAGTGTGTAAGGCATTTGGCTGCTAACCAGAAGGCTGGAGGTTCAAACCCACCAGACACTTCTTGGAAGGAAGATTCGGCAATCTACTTCTATAGCGATACTGCCTTGGAAACCAAGGAGGGCTCACTGTGAGTCGGATCTGACAGTGATCTGGCAGTGAGAGATAGGTCAGTTTTTGGTGCTATTTCCGTGATTGACTCCTTATCCTTGTCATCCTGTCCTCATCTGCAAAGTGACCTGGATTATGCTCTTCTCTTCTGTCCTCTCTTATTTGTGCATTTCTCAGCAATAGCACAAAATAACAGTCTTTTACCTAATCCTCACTGTTACTAACATTGAACTTCCTAGGGGTGGAAATTATTTTATGCCTCTATCCTTGAGTCAGTCATTGGATCATAGAAAGTGAAGGTTAGTTATTTATTGGATAAGAATATGAATAAATGAATGAGTAGCAAAAACCCAAGGACAGCCAAGCTTTCCATTGTCTGTCTATATGCAGAGTTTGGACAAGAATAAAAGGATTTGGTATTAAAACAAAGCACAGCTTTCCACTCTTCCATTTAATATCTGTGTGACTCAGGGAAACTTCCTTAGCCTCTCTGAAATTCATCTATAAAGTAAGAAAAACAATATGTACATCATAGAATTACTGAGAAGATTAAGTGAGATGATGTGGGGATTGTCTCAAGGTAGAGCATGCTCCAGGCTTGTTTCTTTTCTTTCCTAGTTTCTACACATTCATTAAGTAACCTTGCATTTAACTATTCCAAGCCTGAAATCTCATTAAATGCTAAAGAGAAATTGCCCTTTGTTTTCTGCACCAGGGCAAACACCAGAATGGCCTCTGAAATGGAAACTGCCCTAATTACTTGTGCAGAACAATAACAAAAGCCATCAGGAGGTCCATTCAAACAAGGGAGGAGCAATTAATCACAGTACATTGGAATATTGCTTTTGGTCTTGAACTCAATTCGCCTTATATACAGGAAATGAAATGCAATAATTATCGCAGTCACTTGAGACTCCAGAGCCCTGGCTTTAATTCCCCAATCCTTCATCATTTCATTTTGGCTATGTCTACATGACGCCAAAACATCTGGATAAAAAGTGAAGAATGATCAACTTTTCAACCAATGGTTCACTGAATATTTCACCTCTCCTTTTATGTAGGTTGCAAAAATTCACAGTTGTATACAATTTCTTGATTTGTACAGTAATTCATTTACTTAATTTTTTCACCCATAATATATGGAAAGTAGATTTGCCTATACACCTTGCCCAACCTTTGTTTACCACTCTGAATATTCCAACCAATTCTGCAGTTTTGCATTTCTCACCAGTTTATCTTAAAATTTTTCTAGAGAAAATTTTCTGCAGTTCAACTAGATGTTGGCAGGACATATCACAATCAAAAACTAAGAAAATGGAGGTAGGTAATATGGAATGAGGCATGCAGTGTTCCTACACTGACAACAGGGATCAAAGTCCCTGCTTCTTATGAGTCAGGCACTGTATTCCTGAGAGAACTTCAAGGAAATGGATGGCCACTTAAACATATCTGAGTACCCTGAGCAAATAGATAAGACTACTCATAATACATGAACAAGAAAATTTTCTAATAAATTAAATGTTAAATGAATTAGTGAATAATTAAAACTCATGCAAGCAAAGGAAGCAATAAGAAGCAAACTAAATTTCTTGTCAAAATTCATCTGCAGAAGTTTATATAAGTTTTCTCTATGAAGTTTTAGTTCACATGATTTTATTGATGGTAACTTACTTGGTCTTCCATAGTACTGAAATGTTCCCCAAAGTTGTTTTAAATAGTGATTTGAATCTAAACATCTAATTACTGATCTCTGGAGACATAGTTCCAGAGACTGGAACATGCTGGCTGTCAGTGATGGATGGAGCTACTCGTAGTCTCAGCCATTCAGGGGCCAATGGCTTCCTATAGAAGAAAAGCCCAGTGGGGAGGAATATGTGAATTGTCACACTCTTCAGTCTTGCTTATATATTGTGAGTCCATTTTTTTTTTCTTTCTCAAGGAAATAGCAGAGACCAAAAGGCCAAGCTCATCTTCTTTTAGTGACACATATAAGATCTTTTCTTTTATAGTTTTCATCCTCTTTTGCCAAGAACAGGAACTCTGCGTGACAGTAGCCAGTTCCTGATCTTTCACTAACATCACAGAATGAATTCTTACATATCATATTGAGAGACAGTTCTCCATGTGTCTTCCTCATTTCTGATGAGCAGAGGCACGAGCTGTCTTTGATTGAGACTATTTTTTCAAGGGTATTTGTATAGGGAACAGTCTTGAAAGATAGTTTCTCCAGAGCAGAAGGACAGACTTGTTTATTATCCAGTATAGTAAAGATCCACAACCCATCTATCACTTTGTCATTGTTGTTGTTGTTGTTGTTATGTGCCATCTAGTTGGATCCAACTCATAGTGACCCCTCCCTGGGTTTCCGAGGCAGTATCACTACGGAAGTACATTGTCCAACCTAGTGTTATGATACTGGAAACTATGCCACTGGTATTTCAAATGCTGGCAGAGTCACTCATGGTAGACAGGTTTGAGTAGCTTCTAGACTAAGGCAGGCAAGGAAGAAAGCTTTGACAATCTTCTTCCAAAAATTATCCAGTGAAAACTCTGTGGATCACAGAATATTGTCCAATATAGTTACAGTAGGAAAGATTCCTAGGTTGGATGTCACTCAAAATACACAGTAGCTGCAACAGTAGACTCAGGTGTACAAATGATTGTGAAGATGATGCAGGACCAAACAATATTTTATTCTATTGTACATGGGGTTTCTGTGAGTCAGAGCTGAATTTGGCAACTAACAACAATAACATAAGATAACTTTTTTTTTTTTTTTTTTTCTGGAGCAAAGGCTGGATAGGTTTCTTACTGTCTATTATAAACATTCAGGTTTCCTAAGCTTGGGGTTGCTCAGCTATAGTGCAAACACTCTTGTATGTGCATTATCCACTTGAACCCCTTGCCTCACTTCTATGGGACTTGGGAGACATGGGTAATTGACTCAAACATGCTGATGCTCATGTTGTTTTCTGTGACATAAGTAGTAATAACTCTTGTCTCTGACCCAGGAGTCTTGTGTCCATGAAACTATGGTAGACTAGCTTGTTATCTTGCAAGTGGAGCAATATCTCAGACACTTCATAATTCTTAACATACACTGGTTTTGTTGATTATCAACCAACTGGCTATGCTGCATATCACAGTACACAGCTGCATTCTCCCAGAGTGGGCAACCTTTCTAATTCCCACAAAGGTACTCTGTGTCATAGCAGAGACAAAGCTAGACTTTTGGGAAGAAGAAAGAAAATATTTCTACATTCCCAAGCTGCTTGTTTTAGAAATAAAGAACAAGGCTTTACAAAGTTCCAAACATGGAATTTTATAGTAAGTCATACAGCAGAGAGAGAACTCAGGATAGAAAGTGAGGAAATTCTCCAAACAAACTGAAAAGGAATAAGAAACCCTGATTCTCCTGGGCCAGTACCTGGTTAGTGGGGAACAATATCTAGAGCAATTTCAAAGTAGCCACACCTCAGGCTTCACCCCCCATTCTATCACCAGGAAACTGTTTCTCAAGTATGGGAAGCCTTTAAAGATATCTAGGTAGGAAGATGGGGCAACCTACTTCCATAGTGATTCTGCCTCAGAAACCAAAGGAGGGGTTGCTATGAGTCAGGTCCGATGTGATGGCACATAACAACAACAACAACAACAGGTAGATGTGAGAAGGAGCTCTGGTGGTGCTGTGCTTAAAACATTATGCTGCCAATCAAAAGGTTGACAGTTCAAACCCAGCAGCTGCTCCATAGGAGAAAGATGGGGCAGTATGTTTGCATAAAGATTTACAGCCTTGGAAACACTATGAGGCAGTTCTACTATGTCCTATATGGTTGCTATGAGTTGGAATTAACCTGATGGCAGTAGATTTTAGGTAGATATGGAGGTGCTTCAGAACATCAAGTGGCTGGCTTGCCTGACTCCAATAGTCTCCTAGCTGGTTTCTCTGTATCCCTCTTTTCTGTTCTCAATTCATCATGCCATTTCTCTCCTTGAAACCCTCCACTGGTTTTCCTTCTCACCCAGAATAAAGCCAACTCCTAATATATGTCTAAAGACCCATCTGGTCTGGCCCTCTGCTGGCTGTTTGACCTCAGTGCTACTACTCTTTTCCCATGCCTGCCACTCCAGCCACCCTCCACCTCCCAGGTCCCATGTGGTTTTTGCAAACACAACAGCATGCTCTTGCTGCATATTGTTTGCACTTGTGAAGATGCTTGCAGCAAATATTGTCATGACACATCTACCTAGATGCCTCTCATCAATTATAGGTCTCTGTACCAATATGCTAAGGATCTCTGGTGGCATAGTGCCTAACGCATTTGACTGCTAACCAGAAGACAGGTGGTTCAAATCCACCAGCCACTCTGCAAAAAGAAGATTGGGCAATCTACTTCTGTAAATATTTGTGGTCTTGGAAACCCAAAAGGGGTTGCTATGAGTTGGAATTAACTGGATGGCAGTGAGTTTGGTTTTACTTTGATATAAATACACTTTATCCAAGAAGTTTTCCCTGGCCCACTTATTTAAAATAGTGCTTTCCTCTCCCAATAGCCCCTGTATTGTTTCCTAGGGCTTCCATAACAAAGTACCACAAAGTGGGTGACTTAAAATAACAGAAATACATTGTCTCCCAGATCTAGAGGCTAGAAGCCCAAATTCAGGACGTCAACAGGGCCATACTCTGTGTGAATGCTCTACTAGGGATCCTTTCTTGTATGTTCTAGCTTCTGGTAGCCCCAGGAATTCCTTGGCTTGCATCTGCGGCATAACTCTAATCCCTGAGTCCTTCACATTGCCATTTTCCTTCTCTGTGTCTGTGCCACTTCTCTTCCTTTATAAGAATAGCACTCAGATGGGATTCGGACCCATCCTACTCTAGTAGGACTTCATGTTCAACCAACATCTTCAAAGATGCTATTTTCAAACAGGATCAAGGCCACAGGTGTGGGAGGTTACAAATTTAACATACCTTTTTTATTATTAGTTGTCATTGAGTATTTTGAGGGACACAATTTAATCTAAAATAGTCCCCTTCCTTCATTGATAACAGATCACTCACCCTCTGACACATTGTATATTTCACTTGCTTCTTATTATCTCTTCCTACCACTTGAATGTAAGCTCCATGGAGACTAGGGACTTTGTTTTGTTTGCTGCTGTATCTCCAGTGCTAGAACAGTGACTGGCATAGCATAATCACTGATGAATACTGGGTGAATAAATCAATGAATGAGGCTCCAGGCTTTTGATTCAATGTCAGATTCAATATGTGCTGGCCGAGAGAGGTCAGAGGTTCCATCTGAGGCTGTCCCCCTGGCTCCCTGCAGGTCTGTAAGTTACCACTTGCTATGTAAGAGGGTATGGAGTGTAATGTGGACCAGCACATGTGGAGGAGGGAGCCACTGAGGCCCACACCAACCAGAGACTATGGCAAGCCTAGTGGTCAGGAGCAATAGGTAGTGTCCTCCCTGCTGTGAGACCAGATAGGATCCTTGGTGCTTGGATTGGCATACATCACCCTACACCAGAACAGGTCTCATGAACCAATGCCCGGTGGCAGAGGCCAGCAAGGAAGGTTAGCACACTGCCATTTCCTCACCACCAGGGCTTTTGTTCACATCTAAACCACCTTCTGGAGAAAGAGGAAGGGAGGAATATCCCAAAGGAACTTGAAATTGACTATCAAAACAAACCATTTAAGCCTGAAGCAAATTGAGATACTCTTAACTGTAATGTACAAGTTGCCTTCCCTCATTCCCTAATTCTGCTTATCAGTGAGTGAGTATCCATGGAGAAGATTAAAGCTGTTATAGGAATTTATTTTTTTTCCTTAAAAATAGAACATATTCTTTGTACATGTGAGTGCAATGTGTCAAATTTGGGGACCCGTTAGTTATCCTTGAGCCTGAGAGAAGCTCAAAGAGAGGATCTCCTCTGTGTAGGCCTCAGAAGTCCAGTTGCCTAAGATGTGTTTCTTCCCTAAACTTCTCATTTGGATCTAGTTTGGGATGTTCAGCCAGCCTCTAACATAAATCTGCAACTGCTGATTCCATATGTCTTGTAATTCTTCTTAAAAACATGACCATGTCTGATAAAGAACGTGAGAGTTTCCTGCCTACTGACTTGCTACCAGAGTCTTTGAAATTTTGTGTGGCCTCCCCAAAACTTTGTGTCCAGTCAAGGCTCTGAAACTGAGATGTAAACTCTGAAAACATTTACTTCCCTCCTGGTGGAGAAAAAGATACTTACTGCCAGAACCGGACCCCAAACCATTTAGGGGCTGTCTAGAGCAGGATAAGTTTCCAGTTCATTCTCAAATGGATAAAACTTAAGTAATCAAAGATAAAGTCAACATGAACTTTGACTTTGAGAAAGTCAAAGAGACCATCTTCTGGAGAAAAAGGAAGATTTAACAAGTTAAAGAATTTAAAAATCCATTAAAGAATTCAAATGATGAATATTAAAGTTTGTATTACAACTAATACTTCCACACTTTCATAGAGTAGTGGGCAATGTCTGGAGACATTTCTGGCTGTCAAGACTGGGGTGGGGGTGTTTCTGGCATCTCACGGATAGAGGCCTAGGGTGCTGCTAACCATCCTATAGTGCATAGGACAGAACTCCCACACAACAAAGAATCATCCAGCTCATAATATTATTAGTCCTAAGGTTGAGAAATAATAATTTTTTTTATTGTGATTTGGGTGAAGATTTACAGAGCAAATTCACTTTCCATACAGCAGTTCACATATACTTTGTCTCATGACATTGACCACAGTTTACCACAATGCAACAGCTCCCCCTCCCACTTCCTCTCCATAGTTACCTCTTCCCAGTGTCCATCCCTCCATGGACTCCTGCCCCCTAAGCTGTCTCCTTGTGCATAGGCAGCCCTTCTTTCTCAATGATTGTTCTCTCTAAGGAGTATATTTACCTCAGGTAAATGTTCAACTCATATGCCTGTCTTCTGTCTGGCTGGAAACCACAGGTGTGGGTTCAATTCCAGACCTGAAGGGCAGCTAGGGGCCATAGTCTCAGTGGTTTCACCATGCTCTGTCGGACCAGCAAACCTGGTCCCCCCCCCCCTTATTTTTTCTCCAAATGATTTTGTTTTGTTCCACATTGTTCTCCCTCTCTATCAAGGATCTGCTATGTAGATCCCCTTCCAAGTGGATGACAGTGGTAGCCAGGCACCATCTAGTTCTTCTGGTCTCATAGTTGTATAGGCTGCAGATCAGATGGTGTACCAGTCGCTAGGACTAATTGTTTCCATGAATTTTGGTTTTCTTCATTCTTCTTTGCTCTGGATGAGGAGAGGCCCGTCGTTGCATCTAGATGGCAGCTTGCTAGCTTTTAAGATCCCAGTTGCTACTTGCCAAAGTAGGAGGTGTAACAATGTTTTATATAGTATGTTATGCCAATTGAGCTTGATGTCCCCTGTGACTATGGTCCCAGGCCGGCAGGTTCAACTACTCAGTCCCTCTGGGTAGCTGGCTGTGACCAAGTAGTGACCACAGCCTTCCCCTTGTCAACTCTACTATACACCTGGGAATTCTGATCATTCTCATAAACTTATAGGACCATTGTCTGCCAGCCTTTTGTATGTTCTTGAATACACTCCCCATTTCATAGACATACCTAATCATTCAGCCTGTCCACCCATCTATCCACCCATATACCCATGTTTGTCTTCACTGACAACACAGTACTGTATCTGCAAAAGGGTTCACAGAGAAATAATAAATTTTTTAAGGCACTTTATGATCTGTTCTTTCAGTGGAGTCTCACAAATATCTTTTGAGATAAGGCAGGTAGGTGTATTTGTATTTAGTTCATATAAGGGGCATAGGTTTGGAGATAGAAAGAAACCTGTCCAGGAGCAAAGGGGAAGGGGATTCCAGAGCCTAGTTCATGTGTCTTCCTGGTCAGTGCTCTCTTCCCTATACTCCTATACCGGAGGACCCAAAATCCTCTGAACATCAGTTTCTTCTTCTGCACCATGAAAATGCTCATCTCTGCTCTTCTAACTTTACCATTCTATTATGAGTCCCAAATGAGAGGGTAGGCATGTGAGGATGATGAAAACTGCTAAATTCTGTCACAAAAGAACAAGTCCTATGGAAGCAGAGGTTTGAGTGTGGGACTCACGAGAGGTCTGTGGGTTGGTCTGATTCTCTCCAGAGGATGCAGATCGGCAATTGCCCGTGGTTTTCTCCTGCTGTAGACTCAGGTGGGCCCAGACTACAGAATTCCCACAATTACAGGGAGATGGTGGTGTGCAAGCAGCAGTTTGAAGTTTCTAAATGTTTCCCAGAGTATATTCTCATTTCCATTTCACCCCAACCTCATGAGACTGGCAAACAGAGACCTTCTGCTTGACACAAATTACCAAGTGATTCCAACCATTTCTATCTGAATTGTGAACCATTGCCACATTTTTTGATCTCCTAAGGCAAAAAGTTTCCATTATAATTGCTTTATTGAAGAATTGTATTAAAAGAGAGTGCCATTCTGTCCCTGCAACGCCAAGTGCACCCCTTACCCATACCCCCGAGTGTGCTCCTTCCCTGTCCTGTCCCAGGAACCGTGTGTGCTATCTCCACACACCTGAGTGTGCTCTGTCCCCACATCCCAGAGTGCATGCTTATATTTACCTCGATGCTGCAGACACTTTCTTCATGAAGAAACTTTCTATTTTGACCTTTGTCTTTTTCTAAATTTTATCTCACTTTGTCTAATACAACCTTTCACTTTCTCTAGCTACTTTTCTCATGTGGTAGTTGAAAGCTTTCAAGACAGAAGATTTTAGACAAGCAAACCCCAGAATCTAACCCCCACTCTTACCCCCATTATCTCCCCATCACAAGAATACCTGGGGGCTAAGGAGCCCAGAATTGCCCAGAGCTCCATCCAGTCTTGCTTTCCTCCATTTCAGAGGAAGGGTTTCCCCTATTTCCCACAGGAGATTCGTACTCCCCCCTCGTTGATCATCTTTGACATTTATAGCAGGAAGATTGGGGTTGTTTGGACTCCCTAGGCTGGGCAGACTTGCCCGGGGAGACTTACAAGGCAAGTGGAAGCATTCCAAGCAACTCAATACCTAGAAGGTATCTGAGGATCAGTAAAGCAGTAATCACTGCTAATCTGTGTGGAAGGGCCCACATACCTGATGCCTGCTGGGCGATGTTTACCGAGCATCAATTGAGAAGATTTACCACAGCCCTGGTGCGGCAAGGCACTGGGGCCATACTCTCCACAACTTTGATTGCTCACCCTGGGGAAGCAGAGGGCAGGCACCCAACCTGCTTCCCCTCTCTGATTGTCTTTCTTTCTGTAACAGCTCTATTGGGATATAACTCACTTATCATTGTTCACCTAAGTTCATCAGTGCAACAATTTTAGTATTATTCACAGATATATGCAGTCATCTCCACACTGAATTTCACAATATTTTTATCACCTCCCCCAACCAGTATCAGTCCAATATCATAGGATCATACTATTTGTGGTTGTTTGTGACTGTTTTCAGGGTTCATCTATGTTGTAGCATGTATTAGTACATCATTTCGTTTTATTGACAAATAATATTACATTGTATGGGTATGCCACACTGTGTTTGTCCATTCATCAGCAGGCCCTTGGGCTGTTCTTACCTTTTGACTATTATTTATAGTGCTGCTGTAAACATTTATGTACAAGTTTTTGTATGGACATATTCTTCACTTCTCTGGGTCAGGGTATTGCTAGGCAATATGGTAACTCCATGTTTAGCATTTTGAAGAACCTTTAAACTAATTTCCATAGTGGCTGCACCATTTTACATTCTCACCAGAAATGGAGGGCTCCACTTTCTTCACATCTTCCATAACACTTACTGTTTCCTTAAATTAAATCAAACATTTTTACTAGAGCCATCTTAGTGGATGGGAAGGGAGCTCTGGCGGAGGAGTGGTTAAAGCATTTGACTGCTAACCAAAAGGTTGGCAGTTTGAGCCCACCAGCTGCTCCATAAGAGAAAGATGAGGCAGTCTGCTTCCATAAAGATTTACACTGTTGAAAACTCTATGGAGGAGTTCTATTCTTTTCTATAGGGTCATTGTGAGTTGAAATAAACTTGATGGCAGTGGTAGTGCCTAGGAAGTGGTATCTCCATTGTGGTTTGATTTTCATTTGCCAGATGGCCTACACAGAATCTCTAGATTTTCCAAAGTAGATGAGATTCTTCTATTGATCTGGAGACCTGCTTGGACATTTCAGTGGCCAGCTGCTGAGACAGAAAATTCATCATTCTGTATTGATTTCCTGTTCCTTTGCACATGCACTTTCTTTGTTTGCAGTGATTATTTAACAAATTTCTCCACAGACTAATTCATACTTCACCTTCAAGAAGTTATTCAAGGC
The DNA here is from genome assembly GCF_000298275.1 of Orycteropus afer afer. Classification (NCBI taxonomy): domain Eukaryota; kingdom Metazoa; phylum Chordata; class Mammalia; order Tubulidentata; family Orycteropodidae; genus Orycteropus; species Orycteropus afer. Next base: position 7,688,427 of record NW_006921639.1, on the reverse strand, counting down.
TTCCACATAAGCAGAGTCAGGAGAGCCACATGCTCTGTCCTCTGAACTCAATGTGTGGCCAGGCCTCCCATGCTGTGCTCACACTGCACTCACTTACTTGTAGGTGTGAATGAATCTTGAGTCCTGATCTATCTCAAGAGCTCTAAGAGCACAAGAACTGCATTGTTTGCTGTATTTTAAAACTTTCATTTATTTTTGTTCATTTATTTTATGTAATGTAATATATATATTCATTATAGAACATCTGGGAAACTAGAAACAAATGATGAAGAAGATATTATAAATCACTTCTATCTCAATCAGAGATAATCATTGGGGGAAAATATATGTGTGTGTGTGTGTGTGTGTGTGTTTGTTTTGAATTCATACCTCCTTCCAGTCCTTTACATGGACAGAGAATATTTTTTCTTCTTTTGTAAGAAATGACATTATTCTGAACATATCATTTTTGTAACTTGCTTTTTTTCCTATAGAATATATTACTTCTCTAAAACATTAGACACTCCTGCCGCATCAATTTTAGTAAGAAGCTGCATAGTAATTAATCATATTTATGTACAGAATGTCTATCAGATAATTCTGGACCACCCACCCACAACACAATGTATATCATAAGTTCTCAATAAATGCTGGACCTGTGTGGCCAGACCAAGAATCACAGTGCTTTGGGAGGGTTTTTGTCTCTTGTTGAGGTTTCACTTGTCCTGGCCTAGCCCTAAAAGGGAATAAATAAGAGGGTGACCTTAAGGTCCATTACCAGAATTGTGAGTCTGTGTCCAGTCTTGTAAAGAATCATTGTATAGCTGCCAGTAAGGGTCATGACTCCTCTTTTGAAAGTTGTCTCCCAAGCAGGAGAGTCTATCACTCTGTGTTTCAGAGTTGAGAATCAGCCTTGACTGCTGGCATCCTGCTGGAAGGGAAGATCCACTCCTGACCTTCCAGAATAGGCTGTCTGCCTTTGAAGGGAAGACATCTTGCAATTGTGCCCTCACTGTCCTAACTCCTCCTTATACCTTCAAGCTGTCCTCCACTTAATCCTATTATTTCCAGTCAGAAAAGCCCATTTCACATTTCTCATTGGCAAAGCTCAACCTGACATCAAAATCCAGTTGCAATGATACATCCATCAACTAGAATGCAGCCAGGTGACCTAGATTTGGCTAAGCAGTTCCTCCTGTTTAGGACCTTGAATTTGAGAGAGTGCTAAACATTCTGGGACAATTGAGAAAATATTCAAGGCAACAAAAGGCCCAATGGTGGTGTACTTTAGGAAGCTTCTTCAACCACATCTAGCATCTCCACGGGGCTCCTTGGTTGTCCCTTGCACCTAGCACAAGCTCCAAACAGAAGACATCCCAGTTGTGGGCAAATGTGCTCATGTGTCTGTTACCCTTACTGTTGTTGTTATGTGCTGTCAATTCGGCCCTGACTCATAGCAACCCCTCCTTGGGTTTCTGAGGTGGTATTACTACGGAAGTAGATTGCCCAGCCTTTCTTCTGAGGAGTGGCTGGTGGGTTTGAACCGCCAGCCTCTGGTTTGCAGTCAGGTGCCTTAGGCACTACATTACCAGAGCTTCCTTACTAGACTATAGATTTCTAGCACAGCTCAAGCTTCCTTGAAGGCTTGTTGAATTAGTTGGCAATGGGGCTAACCTAGCTCTACAGAGGGGCAGGGATCTTCCTGCCTGACACAACTGATCATGCAGCTTTAAAAGTCAGCATCTATGACTGCCACCTGCATCAGGACTGGTATTCCCCAGGAACCATTGGTTTTATTTTGCTGTATCTAAGATGATGAACAGTTGCCCAAGCAGTGAGAAGATGTGTATCTTTTGGCCTCTTTTAAGGAGGATACCTGTCTTGATTGAATTTTATTATTTTTTCCTTTTTTATTTGGTTTCAGTCCCCAATTACCATCCCCAACCCTAACCCACTCTCCTCCCCTCCCTGCCCAGTAACCACCCCCACCCACCCTTGGTGCCCTTCATAGTTATGCACTCCTATGTATCTTGCATTTCCTCCATGTGAATGTTGCCCCTATGGTGTCCTGTGGTTGATTGTCTTTATTGCATTTTAATTTAGAGACAGGAGTGACAGCAGTCTTCATCTGGTGTTCACTTCAAAGCAGCTGTTTACTATTACCAAGGAGAAAGATTAGTGATTCGTGCTCCTTGTCCCAGGGAATCCATGCAAATAAACATGCTGTTTCTCATGACAGGCAGAATTCCTGGAGCTGGGATGGCTTCTAAAACTTGTAGGTCTAAGTACCAAATTTTTCTTTTCTTTTCTTTCGACCCTAGGCTTCATTTGTTGTTGTTGTTGTTATATGCCGTCGAGTCAGCCCCGACTCATAGCGACCCCTCCTTGGGTTTCCAAGGCAGTATCACTACGGAAGTAGGATTGCCCAACCTTCCTTTCGAGGAGTGGCTGGCAGTTTGAACCCATCTAGTTGTGTCACCGAACCGCCAGCCGTCTGGTTAGCAGGCAAGTGTCTTAGCCACTATGCTACCAGAGCTCAGCTATTTACCTGTACCTAGTCTGAGCCTGGTCCAGGGAGGGGGTAGGAGTTGGAGCTCAGAGGAGAGGCAGACAGAAGCTATCATGTTTAGAGGGGTGTTCCACTGTGAGAGCACAGGAGCAGAGATTTAGCTGCAAGCAACAGAGAGCAATTCTGTCTAGTGTCAGTAGCAGAAGCATTTATTGGATATGTGTAGGAACATTCTCAGAGTAAATAGAAGCCTGACAAACAAAATTTGGAAAGCTGGACAACAGGAAACTCAGCTAGAATCAGTCCAGGGACAGTTTTTAGAATATCATCCTTGGGCTTTTTGCTGTCGTGAATATTTTCTCAAGTGTCCTGAGATGTTTGTCTCACTGTTTCAAGATTCAGTGTCCCAAATGGGACCAAATGATTTGCCAGATCTAGGTCACCTGACTGTATTCTACTTGATGGAGGGTGGGGAAGACTAGCAGGTCTTTTTGGATTCATTAGAGGATGGGAGGATCTGACCACAGCCAGCATTTGTTTTACTTTCTTTTACAATTGGTCTCTGATTATAGAGGAGGGATACCCAAAATCCAAACCTGTGGTCCTCTAGTCAGTTCTGACTAATGGTGATCCTGTGTGTCACAGAGTACAGCTGCTGCTTGGGGTTTTCTTCTCTATAATCTTGATGGTAGCAGATCATCAATCCTTATTCGGTGACACAACTAGATGGGTTCAAACTGCCAACCTTTACTAATGTCAAAAACATTTGCACTACCCAAGGGGTGGTCCTCAAAGGTAAGAGTGGTATTCTATTTCTTACACTTGATGCTTATTACTTTTTAGTAAATATCTTGAATATATGCTATATATATATATAATTCCTTAAAATGGAGGAATTTTTTTGTAATAAAAATAAATCGCAAAGCCAAATTCCAACCTCAGTGTTTCTTTTTAATTCCTTTGGTTATTATTTTGGAAGAAATTTGTTCAAATATAGTTGAGCTCTGGTGGTGTAGTGCCTAAGGGATTTGACTGCTAACCAGAAGGCTGGTGGTTCAAATCCACCAGCCATTCCTTGGAAGGAAGGTTGAGCAGTCTACTTGCCTAATGATACTGCCTCAGAAACCCAAGGATGGGTCTCTATGAGTTGGATCTGACTCAATGGTAGCAAATTTGCTTTTTTGGTTTTCTGGCATATGAAGTGATTGAAAATACCATGGCTTGGATCAGGCACATCTTAATCTTTTAATGTTTGTTATGGTATATATGTCACTCCTAGTTACAAAGCCCAAATAACTGAAAGCAGGAACTCGAACAGATATTTGTAATCCTATGTTCATAGCAGCATTACACACAATGGCCAAATGGTGGAAGCAACCAAGTGCCCATCAGTATGTGAATGGATAAACAAAATATTGTATATTTGCACAATGGAATATGGCCACGACTCACAAGAGGCCAGCTCTTAGCACAGAAAAAGCAGAGCATCTTACGCAGCCGATAGCACAGAAGTTACTTTTGGAGGACTGAAAAGGGTGAATTTTACTCCCTTGATTTAAACACCAAGATTTAGCCCAGGTCTCCCTCTGGCCCATGTCTGGATAAATGTGACAAATGGGAAGTAGAAAGTTGAGCACTGATCATACCCTGCATTTTATGAAAACAAAAGAACACTGAATATAAAAGCTAATACAGTATAACTCTTAAAAGGAAAAATGGGTAACTCTTTATCACCTTGGATTTTACAATGGATTCTTAGGTATGATACCAAGTAATAAAAGAAAAAATATAAAACACATCATCAAATTTAAAACTTTGGTATATCAAAAGAGGATCCTTAAAGTGAAAAAAGACAACCCATAGAATGGGAGAAAATGTTTGGAACTCATATCTGATAAGTGTTTTAATATCCAGAATATATAAAGAACTCCTAAAACTCAACAATTAAAAGAGAAACAGCCCTATTTAAAATGGGCAAAGAATCTGAATAGACATTTCACTAAAGAAGATACAAATGGCCAATTAGTATATGAAAAGAAGCTAAGCATCATTGTGATCAGGGAAATGCAAATCAAACCGCAGTGTGATACCACTTCACTCCCACTAGAAGGGCTGTTAAAAATAACAAGGAAATGAAATAGGAAATAACAAATGTTGTCAAGGATGTGGAGAAATTGAAACCCTCATTCATTGCTAGTAAGCATATAAAATGGTACCACTATTGTGGAGTTTGGTCATTCCTCAAAATGATAAAAATATAATTACCATATGACCCAGCAATTGGTATGGTATATACCCCACTCCTAGTTGCATACCCCAAATAATTGAAAGCAGGAACTCAAACAGGTATTTGTACTCCAATGCTCGTAGCAGCATTATGCATAACAGCCAAAAGGTGGAATCAACCAAGTGCCCATCTGTATGTGAATGGATAAACAAAATATTGTATATTTGTACAATAAAATATTATTCAGCCAGAAATAGAAATGAAGTTCTGATACATGCTACAACATGGATGAATCTTGGAAACATGGTAAATGAAATAAACCAGACACAGAAAGATAAGTATTATATAACTTTGATAAAATATCTAGAAGAGGGAAATGCACAGAGACAGAAAGTAGATTAGCGATTACTAGCGTCTTGAAGGAGGAGGAAATGGGGAATTATTTAATGCAACCAAGTTTCTTTCTGGGGCTATGAAAATTTTTGGAAATAAGTAGTGGTGAAAGTTGTATAACACAGTGAATCTAATTAATGTCACTACATTATACACTTAAGAATGGTTAAGATAACAAATTTTATGTTATATATATTTTACCACAATAAAATAAAATTAAAAAGAATATTAGGCCATGATTACAAAGACAGTTAAAGTTAAGGATCACATTTCTTTCAAATTGGGAAAGGATTTAAAAGGACAATTGAATTCTGTAAATTCTGAACTTTGCATTCAATTAATTTACATATTAATTCATTTATTTGTAATACATTCATTGAGTACAGGTAGTCCTCAACTTATGACAGAGCTCCATTCTGACAACTCCATCATAAATTGGTTCCAATGTAAGTTGAATACCTTGTTTTCGCTTTGTTTTGTTTCTCTGTATTCATTTTTACAGCCTTTAATTATCAGTGTCTTTATAAATCATAACATTGAATATCTGTGAGTGAACATCTTAGAATGATAACATCTGTAAATTATATTCTTCTACATTGTATTTAGTACATATTACTAACAACAAGAAATAAACAGGGCTATAAATGCAGTTTGTCCTTAATTCCAACACATTGTAAGTCAAGTCATCCTGTATTGTGTACCAGGCATTGTAAGGTGCTTGGAAATGCACCACCACTGTTCCCAGAAGGAGCTCTGGTAGCATAGTGCCTAAGGCACTTGACTGCTAACCTGAAGGCTGGCAGTTCAAACTCACCAGCCATTCCTTGGAAGGAAGGTTGTGCAATCTACTTCCATAGTGATACTGCCTCAGAAACCCAAGGAGGGGTGGTTATGAGTTGGGGCCAACTCGATGGCACATAACAACAACAACAACAACAACATTGTTCCCAGGAACTCCACGTTATTCCCAGGCCCCAGTAGAAAGTAAGCATTGGGTAGGAGCTATGCAAGAATCTGTCACAAAATCAAAATTCTGGCTCTGGGTACTTTTTAAAAGTGCCTGCATTTTAAATCTTTTGTTTTCCAATGATTTCATTTTAAATTTGAATTTAAAGTGCTTGATGGCCAAGGTTATTTGCTTTTCTGAGTCCTGTTAAAGCAGAATTTGATTAAATCTTATGAACAAATACCTTGATCTGTCATAACTGAGAGAAAAACTTTTACTTTCAAAAAAACTGAAGTCAAATCTCCTTGAGTTTTTCTGCCAAGTAGCAAGGATTTGGACTCCAAAAAGACATTGGTCCTAAACTGTCTATTAACATCTCCTCTTAAATTGCAGCTGAACTACAAAGTTACTGTCAGGATGAAAAACGACAGCTGACAGCCAAGAGTTTTCTGATGTTGTCATAGCTCCTTCCTTCACATTACTAATCATACTTGGTAAGATTCCCAGGGAAAATGTGTCTGATTAATTTCAAAATCAGTTTCAGGGCTGACTTTGTATTACTCATTTTTTTTTTTTTTAATTTAAAATGACCTTTTATTTTTTTTTTCCCCACTTTTACTGTGGTGAAAACATACACAATAAGACATTCGCCAACATAACAATACCCACACTTACAGCTCAGGGATATTGATGACATTTTGCATGTTGTGCCACCATTATTACTATCCTTTTCCAAAATATCCCACCACCATTAGCATAAACTCAATGCCTCAGAAACAAAAGCTACCCCTTTTCCCCTCCCTCCTACCCCTTGTTCTTGTTGTTATGTGCCATCGAGTCAGCCCTGACTCATAGGGACCCTTCCTTGGGTTTCTGAGGCAGTTTCACTATGGAAGTAGGATTGACCAAACTTCCTTCCCAGGAGTGGCTGGTGGGTTTGAACCGCCAGCCATCTGGTGAGCAGTCAAGTGCCTTAGCCACTATGCTACCAGAGCTTCCAGTTCCTAAGGCACTTGACTGCTAACCAGAAGGCTGGCGGTTCAAACCCACCATCCACTCCTCAGAAGGAGTGTTGGGCAATCTACTTCCATAGTGATACTGCCTCGGAAATCCAAGGAGGGGTCGCTATGAGTCGGGGCCGACTCGACGGCACATAACAACAACACCTCCTACCACTAGTAACCACTAATTATCTTTGGTTTCTTTCTTTTTTTCCAACCTACCTAGGCGTTTAGCCTCCCCTCTTCTCCCATCCCTGGTAAGCAACAAAGAAAGCTTCCTTCCATGTATAAACCTTTCCTTTCCATTTTATAATAGTGGACTAATAAAATATTTGTCCTCCTGCAAAAATTACCCATTTACTCAAACACTTAAAATTTTATTTGAGCATGATTAAAACTTCACTTGTGGTATATGCAGTAACATTCAGCTTATGTTATTTGAGTGCCTACTGAGCTCCACCGAGGACAAATGGTACCTGGCCCCTGATTTGAGATTGTGTTCCAGGGTGGGAGTCAGAGAAGTGAAGAACCATTATAATCCAGCATTGAAACTGCTCTGAGCAGATTAAGTAGAGGGCACCACTGAAGTGTGTGCCGCATGTCTCTGCCCAAGCCTGGGGAACTGAAGCAAGTGGCCCTGAATGGGGCAATGAGAGTGTGGATTTATCTCTAGAGGAAAAGAAGCATAGGGGAGAGTTTAGGGGGCATAAATGTTAGAATCCAGAGACTGTGTGGATATGGTGTGGCAGTGATGTGGGAAGAGAAAAAGCAAAGTGCTCCTACTTGGCTAGGCTTTGGGAGGAGTCCCTGCTTCTGACAGAAGGAACAGAGATTGAGCATTTTGAGGGACCAGTGAAGGAAAGAGAATGAGTTCAGTTTTAGAAATGTTGGCTTTTGTTGCTGACAGAACATTCAAAGGGAGCTTTCTCATTGACAGTTTGAATTATGAGAGAGTGTTGGGAAGGAGATCTATATTTCAAAATTATCAGTGTATGTATGAATGATCAATGAATGAGGGGGTGGTATATAAGTGCACCCAAAGTCCATTGAAAAGAAAAATGGTTCTACGACTCAACCCCAAGCATACCCTCTTGCTTACAGATGAGTGGGGCAGGGAAATCACTTAAGGAGACAGAGGAGGAATGGTCACAGGAGTTGGAAGAAAACCAGGGACCAAAGGAAGGGAGGTTGGCCTCTGTCTCACACCTATGCCCATCACTTCCAGTGCCTGAGCCTTTGCATGGATACTGGCATGGGATACACATTTAGACCAATGGAATAGAAATGAAAGTCCAGGTAAACCCCTTATATTTATGGTCAACTGATTTCTGACAAGGGTGCCAGGACAAAGAGGAAAAAGATAATAAAATGGTGGAAGACAAGTAGTAATTTATCAATAATTGTCTATGGTCTAAATATACCAATGGAAACACAGAGATTAGCAGAGTGAATTAAAAACCCAACCCAAATAAATGTTTCTAAGAAACTCACTTAAAATACAATGACATAAATAGATTGAAAATAGAATTATGGAAAAGTACTTTTATGCCATGTAAGTATTAAATAAAAAGAAAGGTCAGGAATGTCTATGTTAATTAAGAAGACTTCAGAGCAAAGAAAAACACTAGAGGTAAAGAGGCATACTACATAAAGATCAAAATATCAGTTCACTCAAAGCTGTAACACACCTAACTGTATATGCACCACAAAAATGAGCTTTAACATCCATGAAACAAAAAATGACAGAGCTAAAGGGAGAAATAGACAAATCAACAGTTATATAATAAGCATTTTATACAGTTATATAATAAACATGTGACTTCAACCTCACATTCCATACAAAATTTAATTCAAAATGCATGTTGGACCTAAATGTAAAACTATAAAAGTTTTAGAAATAACATAAAGCAGAGGGGAAAATCTTCAGGAATTTGACACCAAATGTATAGCTCATAAAAGCAGAAATTGATGCATTGAACCTCAGCCAAATTAAAATTGTTTACTTGGTGAGTATTACAAAACAGGGTACAGACTTAACATAAAATATTTGAAAGTCATATATCTGACAAAGTACTAATATAAGTAATATAGGAAGAACTCTCAAATTCAATAGTGAAAATCCTCACAATATAATTGGAAAATAGGTAAAAGTTAAGAAAAGACCATTAACTGAACAGGATATTTGTTTGTTGTTAAGTGCCGTCGAGTCGTTTCTGACTCATCGCGACCCCATGCACAGCAGAACGAAACACTGCCCGATCCCGCATCAGCCCCACAATCCCTGCTATACTTGAACCCATCATCACAGCCACCGTGTCAATCCATCTCGTTGATGGACTCCCCCTCTTTCGTTGACCCTCCACCCTACCAAGCATGACATCCTTCTCCAGGGAATGGTCCCTTCTGACAACATGACCAAAATAGGTGAGACGAAGTCTGGCCATTCTTGCTTCCAAGGAGCATTCTGGCTGCACTTCCTCCAGGACAGATCTGTTAGTTCTTTTAGCAGTCCATGGTACTTTCAGCATTCTTCGCCAGCACCACAACTCAAAAGCATCAACTCTTCTTCGGTCTTCCTTATTCATTGTCCAGCTCTCACATGCATACAAGGCGATTGGAAATATCATGGCTCGTGTCAGGCGCACCTTAGTCCTCAAGGAGATATCCTTGCTCCTCAGCACTTGAAACAGTTCCTTTGCAGTTGACTTTCCCAATGCTACATGTCGTCTAATGTCCTGACTGCTGCTTCCGTTGGCATCGATTGTAGAACCAAGCAACGTGAATTCTTCGACAACCTCAATCTTCTCTCTATTTATTGTGATGCTGCTCATTGGTCCAGTTGTGAGGATTTTTGTTTTCTTATAGAGATGGCAAATAACCACATGAAAATGTGTTCAACAGAATTCCAGCAAGATGGCAGAATAGGCAGACAAGCTACACAGACCCTCTGCAACAAAGCAATGAGATACCAATTGAAACTGATAGAGAAGATGATCCTGGAACCCTGAGCTTTGAAGGGAAGGATAAATGAGTGGACTAAATACCATCCAGTAGAAGAACCTGAATGAAACAGTGAGTAAGGAGACAAACAGAGCTGTGGACTGCAGGTTGTCCTTAGGGTACAGCCATTTTGAATATTTCTTGATAGCAACCTAAGAATCGGCTCTGCTCACCAAAGCTGCATGGGCAAGGACCACATTGGTGCCTGATGACAAGAAGGGAGAACAGCAAGGAAGATGACCTGTGGACTGTCGGTGGCTGTCCTGAGGACACAGCCATTTTGGATGTTTGCAAACAGCCAGTGCTGCCATTTTGAGTGTGTGTAGGTGGCATTCTTGCTTGGACTGCGACCTGGGTGTTGCCTTTGCCTGCCAAGGACAGCATGGGCAACCACACTGGAGGCTGACCACACTGGAGAGGTACAGTATATCCCTTGTTACTCCCTTGTTACTCTTGCACCCTGTGCCCTTTTGGTGAACAGGGGTGTGGCCATCCCCTACACCCTTCACTCATCTTCTTGATCTGTGGGGCTTCCATCCCGGTCTGTGCTCTGGCAGTGTCTGGGTGCCCTGCCTTGCCTCCACAGTCTTGTTTTTAAATTATTCCTTTTACCCTCTTCCTTTCTTCCTATTTTCTTTCTTTTAGTTCTTCCCATGCCTTTTATTTCCTTTCACAGTTTTCCCTATTCTTTCACTCTTTCTCTTTTGTCTCATTCCTCCCTCCCCAGATATTGTGCCCCCCCCCACTTTTTTGCATGATCTTCTATCCTTTTTTAATATATTTTTATCCATTGGTATTTGTGATAGTTGGAGTTATATGTCAACTTGGCTGGACCACAATTCTGAGTGATTTAAGCAGTTGTGATGTGGGTTATTCCCATGATGAGACTAGATGTATATGTTTTGAGCAGCCAATCTGTTGAAAGGGAGTTTCCCTAGGAATGTGACCTGCTTCCAATATATTTATGGGTATCCTGGGAAAATGACATATTATTTTATGGATCTGGATCCTGTTGTGCTGCCTACAATTGTCCATGACTGAACAATCCACCATTCAGCTTGGTGATCTTGGATTTGTCATTTGTCGGAGTCAACTGCCTGACAAGCTTGAGCTCATCAGCCTCTGCAGCTGTGTGAGTTGGGAAAAGCCTCCAGCTTGATG
>NW_006921639.1:7674030-7675151 GCF_000298275.1 Orycteropus afer afer | reverse complement strand
TGATAATCAACACATGTTGATTGCATATTTGGTCAATTTCAGACTGCAGAAGTTGGTGAAAATCTTCAATGTTCTCATCTTTGTCATTGGTGGTTGGTGGATAAATTTCAATAAGAGTAGTATTAACTGGTCTTCCTTGTAGGCAAATGGACATTATCCTATCACTGACAGCATTGTACCTCAGTATAGATCTTGAAACACTCTTTGTAACAATGAATGCCATGCCATTCCTCTTCAATTAGTCATTTCCAGCCTAATAGATGATATGGTTGTCTGATTCAAAATCGTTGAAACCAGTCGATTTTAGCTCACTAATGCCTAAAATATCAATCTTTATGTGTTCCATTTCATTTTTGACAACTTCCTATTTTCCTAGATTCATACTTTGTACGTTCCATGTTCTGATTGTTAATGGATGTTTGCAACTGTTTCTCCTCATTTTGAGTTGTGCCACATCAGCATTTGGAGATTCTGAAAGCTTTACTCCATCCACATCATTAAGGTCAGCTCTATTCTAAGGAGATAGCTCTTTCCCAGTCTTATTTTGAGTGCCTTCCGATCTGAGGGACTCATCTTTGGGGACTATATTGGACAATGTTTCAGGGGTATTCATAAAGTTTTCCAGTAATATATCAGCGAGTGTTTCACTGCTTTTCATAAAGTTTCACTGACTAATTCTTTGCCAAGTGGATGGCCTCTTCCTTCTTTCAAGTCTACCTTAGTCTGGAAGCTATGCTGAAATCTGTCCACCATGGGTAACCCTTGTAGTATTTGAAATATGGGTGGCATAGCCTCCAGCCTCCCAGCAACACTCAAGCCTCCACAGTATGACAAACTGACAGACAAGTGGTGGGATGGGAGGGGAGAGGAGGCTAAATTCCTAGATAGGTTGAAAAATATACACATATATATATATAAATAAAAAATTATTACTAGAGGTAGGAGAGGATCTCTGGTAGCATAGTGCTTAAGGCACTTGACTGGTAACCAGAAGGCTGGTGGTTCAAACCCATCAGCTACTCCTTGGAAGGAAGGCTGGGCAATCCTACTTCTGTAGTGATACTGCCTCGGAAACCCAAGGAGGGGTCGCTATGAGTCAGAGCCAACTCAATGGCACATAA
>NW_006921639.1:7656012-7656543 GCF_000298275.1 Orycteropus afer afer | reverse complement strand
TTGGTCATGTCAGAAGGGACCATTCCCTGGAGAAAGATGTCATGCTTGGTAGGGTGGAGGGTTGATGAAAGAGGGGAATGCCCTCAATGAGCTGGATTAACACAGTGGCTGTGGCGATGGGCTCAAGCATACCAGGGATCATGGAGGAGGTGCAGTACCTGGTGGTGCTTTGCTCTGCTGTGCATAGGGTCACTATGAGTCAGAGACTTCTTGATGGTACTAATAACAACAACATATGCATGTAAGAGGTGTACAATGAAAAAAGAAGACTAAAGAAGTATCAGTCCTTTTGAGTTGTGTTGGCAAAGAATGCTGAAAGTACATACATAGACTGCTAAAAGAACTAACAAATCTGTCCTGGAAGAATTCCAGCTGGAATGCTCCTTAGAAGCGAGAGTGGCCAGACTTCGTCTCACGTACTTTGTTCATGTTGTCCGAAGGGACCATTCCCTGGAGAAGGATATAACGCTTGGCAAAGTGGAGGGACAATGAAAAAGGGGTAGGCCCTCAATAAGATGGATTGACACTGTG
>NW_006921639.1:7642281-7655825 GCF_000298275.1 Orycteropus afer afer | reverse complement strand
ATATATGTACACTAGATATATATAGATATAGATATAGATATGTCAGGATTTTCTTGACAGTACGTAACATATACATATATATGTTATTGTTGCTAGATGCTGTCAAGTCAATTTACAGCTAACAGCAACCCCATGTGACAGAGTAGAACTGTTCCATTAGTTTCCTAGGCTGTTATCTTCATGGGAACAGATCACCAGGTCTTTCTCCCATGGAGCTGCTGGGTGAGTTCAAACCTTCAACTTTTCAGTTAGCAGCTGAGTACTTAACCATTGTACCATCTGTTCTGTTTCTCTAGAGAACCCTGACTGAGACAACAGTTTCATCTAAAACTAAACATACACTTAACATGTTTACTGCATGACTCAGGAATTGTACTGTTGAGCATTTATCCCAGAGAAATGGAAACTTATGTGTATGCAAAAACCTCTATATGAATGTTCGTAGCAGCTTTATTCATAATAAAATATATAAAACAACATTAAAAAAAAAAACAACTTGAAACAGTGCAGAAGCCTTTCAATGGTGAATGATTAAACAAACTGTGATACATACATACAGGGCATATTCTTCAACAATAAAAAGGAATGACCTATTGATATATCCAACAACTTGAACGAATCTCAAGGGAATTATGCTAAATAAAAAAGCCAATCATAAAAGGTTGTATCCTTTATGATTTCATATATATATATATATATATATATATATATATATATATATATATATGAGCTCTGGTAGCATAGTGCCTAAGGCACTTGACTGCTCACCAGAAGGCTGGCGGTTCAAACCCACCAGCCACTCCTCGGAAGGAAGGTTGGGCAATCCTACTTCCGTAGTGATACTGCCTCGGAAACCCAAGGAGGGGTCGCTATGAGTCAGGGCCGACTTGACGGCAAACAACAACAACAACAATATATATATACACACACATATATATAAAACAGTCTTGAAATGACAAATTATACAGATGGACAATAAATGGGTGATTGGAAGGGCTAAGGATGGGGCTTGGAGGAGGGAGGTGGATGTGGTTATAAAAGTCTACATCAGGTTTATGTGGTGAAAGAAGAGTTCAATGTAAAATTAAAATTGTATAGAGTTAAATAAACATTTAAATAAGTAAAATTAAAACCTGGGAAATTTAAATAAGGCTGAGGGATTATGTCAATGTCAATATCTTGGTTATGATTCTGTGCTATAAGTTTGCAAAATCTTACCATTGAGATAAAGGGTACATGAGATCTCTATCTTATTGCTCACAATTTCCTATGAAACTATAATTATCTCAATGAAACAAATTTCAATTAAAAAAGACTTAGGAGAGGTTGAACTGTAGGAAGAAAACTGAGATCAGAGAAGGTAATTAAGATGAGGGACACAAGACGTTTTTGAAGAGAAGGATGGAACAAATTGCATTTCATATGTAATATCCTATGAAAGAGCAGATTGTAAATCATGCTTCTTATCTCCATGGCTCTAATCCCCCATGAGCCACAAGAGCACCATGCTGTCCAAAGCTGCATCCCCATGCCCTGGTAACTTCCTTATGATCAGTGGAACAGTCTAGAGGCCCAAGGTGTAAATGAAAAGTTGTGGAGCAAAGTCACCAACTGGGACTAGGACCAGACATGAGGGAAACACATTTCTAATATTTACCAAGCTGTGAGTCTCTGGTCTCCACGGTCATCTTCTATACTGCTGCCCTAGGGCACCTTAACTTAAGTGAAGTATCACCAACTTTGTCCTCTCTCTGAGGATTAGGGGTCAGTCTAACTTTTAGGAAAAGCAGAATGATGTCCCAAGTCCCCTTTCTCTCTAAGCACATGAAAATAGAGGGTGATTACTCACCTACACTGCCATGGAACCCCAGAATCCAAACCTTGAGTCTTGCGTGGCCCAATCTGCTGTTTCTCTTGGAACTAATTTTTTTCTATGATATAGAGCTAATACTGCTTTGGAAATAATGGACTGAAGTCTTAGAGAAAGTAAAAGACAAAGGATTAGTAACAGAAATAGGACCAGATGTAGTTCCTCTGGTTTGGGACTATGGCAGTATAATGTAGTGGTAAGAGCACAGTTCTGGAATCAGTCCATGTCAGACTGAAGAAAAGCCTGGGTGACTTCATTACCAACTGTGTGACTTAGAGGAACTCACTGAAACTCTCTATGCCTCTGTTTCCTCATCTGTGAAATGGAGAGGCCTATGGGATCTATCACAAAGCGCTGTTATGAGAATTCAATAATATAATACCTGAAAGTTCTTAAGATTAGGTCTGCAATGTATTAATGACTGAACAGTCAATGGTTAGCTTAGAGTTAGCTGAAAGATATCTTAGAAGGTATCTTTATCTGGGGAGAGCTCTGGCCTAAGAAATTTTGCCATTTGAGGAGAAAGACTGTCAGCATAAGAAGTTGTATCAAAGAGTTGAGCCACATGTCTATTTTTAGTCTGTTTTTCTTATAGGTAGACTATGATAGTTCACACAGGCATGCAGTCATCACATTCTGGCTAGTAATCCCAGGAACATGATTGGAAGTCTTCTGGTAAAGGGCTTTGTTCTGAGAAGGAGGAAGAAACCAAAGAGGGAACTATAACTGTCGCAGGGAGGCAGCCTGGAGATGGACCTATGTGACTCTACATAAAGGACAGAGGTGACCCTGGGCTCAGATACTCCAGGCTGATGAGCATGTCTTCTCAAATCCCTCTGGTGACACTCATGTCCTGTGGTCAACACGGTTTCTTGGACACAGGTTTTTTTTTTTTTTCTGTTCTTTTTGTTCTCTCTTAGAGCTTCTTGGAATTACATGAGATGCTATCCCAATGCTACAGGTTTCTGTCCTTTGTCTTCTAACTTTTCCTTCTCTCGCATTCTTCCCAAGTTGTCTTTTTTGTGCTTCTTCTGCTCATCTTCACCCAGTATGTTTCTTTATACTTTCTCTTGTAGTCTGAGTGCCTAGGTGGCAGAAAGAGTTTGCACTTGTCTACTGACATAAAAGTTGGTGGTCTGAACCAACTCAGTAGCAAAAAAGGTGGAGCAAGTGAAAATCTGATGGAATGTCAGTCCACTCTGACACATCTGGGGCTGTCATGAGTCTGAGTTGACTCAGTGGCCACTGGGGAAAACAAACGAACAAGTACTGGCTGGAATGGAGGCAAAGAGAAGAGTTGGGAGATGGAGGACCATAGACGTCTCTTGGGCTGACTCTAATACAGGTGTGAACTAAGACAATATCAGAGGAGGGATGAAAGGAAAAGGAAATTTTCCAGGAAAAGGAATTCAGAACCAGGAAGAAGGCTGGACATTCAGGATACAGAGATGAAATAAATCATTGAGCTCCTAGTCCAATGGGAGATGAACTGGAGGGTGACAACTGCAAAACAGCATGTTGCCCAATGAAAGCGAAGAATAAATGCAC
Source organism: Orycteropus afer afer (assembly GCF_000298275.1). Taxonomy (NCBI): domain Eukaryota; kingdom Metazoa; phylum Chordata; class Mammalia; order Tubulidentata; family Orycteropodidae; genus Orycteropus; species Orycteropus afer. The sequence goes on along the minus strand of NW_006921639.1, from coordinate 7,652,407 downwards.
AGCCGAGCACAGAGCAGGAGCCCTTACATAAAGAACATGAACTCAGAGAAGCCTCTGTGGATGAGCCAACCCTGGGGCTAACTCTGGAGAAGTCAGGGGAGACAAATGAAAGAACAATGTGAGAGGGAACCAAAGGAAACTGAGAGAACAAGAGCTGATTGTGCTTTCCAGAAAATAAATAAATAAATAAACAGAAAAAGACTTGTAAAGAGAAGGAGGAGGTGATACCTCATTCCCTGTGTTTTCTAATGTTTTCCTCATTTGGTTTATAAGGCTATGACTCTCTCCCCATATGTGTTCCACAGTAGTATTTCTGCTCATGCCCATATTTCCATAGGATACACTTCTCATCAAGTAGTTTGTTCTGGAGGTCCTGCTCAGACCCTTGCTTCTGTGAGCACCTTCAGTTCAGCAAAATCATGGAGACTCTGAATGTGAGCCTCTGCTTGGCCCCAGATATCAGTAGGACACAGAGGAGGCTGTCTCATCCAATCAGGTTTCCCTTGACCTGTGTCAGGAATGTGTCAGTTGAATGAGCCTAGAGCTAGTTACAATGACCAGATGTTTTGTGACAAAGAACTCAGCTGAAGATCAATCCTTCACCTAGGTTTGTGTGACCTTGGTAGTGATGGTGCAGGTTTCTGTTTCCATCAGACTATGTTCTTTTACTCTCTCTTGCATGCAGATCAGACAGGTAAATCTGCAACTTTCTCTTATCCTGGTCTGACCATCACTGACCTCACAGGAAGTTCATTTGGGAGGGCTCCAACCCTCCTAGAGGAGAGGATGCAAAAAGCAGTAGAGAAAAAAGCAACAGGGCTGGCCTGAAATATGATTTTTTTTTTTTTTTTTCTGTATGTACTATGGTCCTTCCTCGATAGTTCAAGCCCTATGGGAGAGTTAACCTTCCACAAAAATCCTTATGGTTGGCACTCCACAGGGCTATCAAAGTCCTCAACCCCACAAAGCATGCAGCTTGGCTGAGTGAGTGAGTGTGATCGGAACCATTGCTATACATATTTGAGTGGGCTGCAACTCATAACCTGACCCTTGAACGAGGAAAAACAGGAAGAGACAGTGCAGGAGGTAAGTATGGCTTCCTGGAGGAGGCGGCCTCTGCGCTGAGCTTTAGGGGATGGAGACAATTCAGGGAGCATTGTGGTGGGGATGGAGGCAGCATGAGTGAGAGATGATGAGGAAGGCAAGGTCCGGGTACACACATACAGCTGAGTCACAGGGCCAAAGGTGCAACAGGCACTTGAGGTTGCAGTGGGGAGTGGGTGGAGAAACCCATTCAGAGGTGGCTGGATCTCATCATGTCAGGGGCTTAGCATCAACTAGGGAGAAACCAAGGAACCCCCAGGAAGACAGGCACACCATTAGGACCCAAGTGGTGACATGTGTAAGGGGGCCTGGGAGCCCAGAAACCAAACCAGAGGCAGTTGTCACAATATGAGACTAGGTGCTGAGGTCTGAACTGGGTAGTAGGAGATAGAACTTGAAGAGAAATTTGGTCTGAGTGGAATTTAGAGAACGATGTGAAGCAGGGGTTGGAGTAGGGGGTGGGGAGAATAGGCCTGGGTACAGTGAGGGGCGGTACTTGGCCAGAGGTAGGAGGGTCTCCAATGGGTGCCCTGTGCATCAACAGACCCTAAAGGGTCAGCCTAACTCTGCAAGATGCAGTCTAGTGCCTGTTTGTTTTCCCTAGCTGCCCACAGTGTCTCTGTGAGGCTGGGGCTCTGCCTAGAGCTCTAAGATTTCTTGAGTTTCTTTCTTTCATTCTTTAATTTCCAGGGTGTTTAAAGACATCAGGCCTGGGTTTAAGCAGGAGAAAACTAGTGATTAGAAAGTGATGAATTCTTTATCATCTGTCCAAGGAGCTCAGGGTCTGGCCCAAGTAGGTCCCTGGAAGATGTGAGTGCCCTGGGAGGAGCCAGGCCTCCCTCCCAGGCAAAGTGAGTGTGTTGCAGGCAGGATAGAGGGAAGGCCCAACTTCCTCTCACAGAGCATAGAGGCAGGAATCTGTCATCTCAAACCACGAATCACCTCAATAACTTACAAGCTGCCTCTGCAACAGCAAAAGCACAGACTCCTCTAAATGGGCATTCTGTCCTCACCTCCACAGGCATTCTGGTTTCCCTGGGGACCACTGAGGGCAGGGAGGGTGGATTTTATGGTATGTGAATTATACCACAAGAAAAAAAATGAGAATGTTTTTCCTGGCAACGTAAGGAATGATTTCTATCTCAACCAATAAATCACTTAAAGCTCAAACAATGAGAAAAAATTGGGGATAGATCAAGATGGTTCATGGTTCATAGGTGCCTTGGAGGGCATCCTTTCTTCTGTCAGAGAAAACCAGTCCCCACACTCACAAATGCAAACTGCTGTGGAAAGGAGATTTGCCCCAAACACACCAGTGAGAGGAGCCAGGCATCAGATCCACAGCCCAGCTTTTCCCCTTACCCTGTAGCAGCTGCTTACAAGCCCATTCTCCCCCAGTGCATACAGAAAGTTCTGGCCACTCAGGGCAGCAACTCAAATGCAAGTCCCCTTCATCTGAGAATGCATATGGTGGTCTGAAAGTGGATATGGCGTCCAACAATAAAAAGTTCCTCCTCAACTAACAGTCCTTCAAATATATTGGGATCCCTACTGAAAAGTAAGAGACACATTTTGCCTAAAAGTGAAAAAAGACACCCTGAAATCAAAATATAGCTAGATACCAAATGATGTTATCAAAGAAGTAATTGGTATGTGAGACTAATATGGCATAGTCATGGCAAAGGAAAGAAAGCAAAAAGAACTAAGAGAAGATTTATATAGCAACAATCCAAATGGCTAGCATTTGTCAACTATAGCCTACATGCCAGGAATTGTTCAAAGCATATTTATGATTAACTCAATACAATTATCCTGTGTTGTAGGTTCATAACTTGTGCAAAGTTTCACTGCCAGACACAAGTCTAAAATGCAAGCTTTAGCTCTGAGCTGATCCATAAAGACATCATTGAGGTTTTAATTAAAGGCTTTCCATCCTTTGAATCCTTAAAAAATCATATGAAAATGTCTCCCCATTTCACACATAAGGCAACTGAGGTTCAGAGTGGAAAAAGAATTCCAGCTAAAATGGCTTGGACAAGTAGGTGAGAGAACAATGAAGGGATGGTGATAAAGAGACGGAACAGAACGGAGAAGCATTCACCACTGAGAAACAGTGGATTTTGAATGTCAGATTGATAACATGGCAGTATGTGTTAGAAAAGAGATTCCCTAGAGACTCCTGGGAAGGGAGATCACACCATATAAACAGAATTTTAAGGCAGTATTTCTCCTTTATAATGATAGATGAATAGAATCTGACCCAGTGGCCAGCTTGCCCTCATGGAGTTCTCTTGCACATCCTTCTCTTTGTAGGACACAGTATTAACATACAAAAAAAAAAATCTGAGAAACACTCTCAGAAATTACCAAACACTTGTTGGTGAGCTTGACCCTTATGTTCATCGAGCAGCTTGACTCTAACCCTCTAGGCAGCTGTATCCAGTCCATCTCTGGATTCATAGATACTGCTCCAAAAAGCTTAGAAAAGAAAGATGCAGCACATAGCCTTGTTGTTGTTGTGTGCTGTCGAGTCGGTCCCGACTCATAGCGACCCCTCCTTGGGCAGTATCACTATGGAAGTAGATTGCCCCATCTTCCTTCCGAGGAGTGGCTGGTGGGTTTGAACCACCAGCCTTCTGGTTAGCAGTCAAGTGCTTTTTGTATTATGTTATCAGAGCTCCTACTAGAGCCTTGGAGGTGTTAATTAGTCATTTTCAAGATTGAGTTTCAGGTCTAAGCTTTGAATGGCTGGAGGTCTTACACAGGTCTACAGGCTTCCAAACACAGATTAAACACTGAGAAACAGAAAAGCCATAAAAATTTTAGGTGCTCTTGCTAGATGAAGTCAAACATCCAGATATTTACAAATAGCAAGAATTTCAATGGCACTTTTCAGTTTTCTTATGGATATCTGGCCTCATGTAGCTGCAAATATGAACCAAAGTCTAGAAACAATATGTGGATTTGCACTGAAAGTTCAGTGGGCATTGAGGTGGAACTGTCAAAATGAAGGGCCCAAGCCTATCCAAGTTAACATCTTGGTTTTGCGTTATTGAGAGATGATGACAGCATGTGTGTGTTATATTACAACAATCTGCTGTGGCATAAATACAGTTTTGGTGTGTGATAAATGCGGTAGATCCCCTAGGAAGTCCAAACAGAGGTTAACACCATCCAAATAAGTTATTTATAGCTTTCCTCTCACTAAATTCTAGCAAACCTCCTTCTACTCTCAAATAACACCAGAGTCAGAGCAATGTTTTGGTATAAATTTTGTCCATGTGATGAGTGTTTCTAGTGCAGAATTTCATGTTACTCTGGACAATATGTCCTATGATTCTGAAGGTAATTAGGAGTGAATGCATAGCAAGCCTGTCTCTGGAGAATTCCTTTGGAGATTATTACATAGAAGCTGTGGAATGGATGAAGCTGACGGGGCTGAATTTGGGAGCCAACTGTGGACCATCTCCAAGGCAGAAAGAATATAGAATGATCATGGAAGAGAACACACATTGATTCCCTCAGTATTCATGAACATATGGCCATTAGCTCCATCTCACTTGGGGAGAATAGGAAGATAAATATATTACGCAATTTGGGGTAGTGTGGGGTATGCAAAAGATATAGACAAGGCTGGAGAGGAAAGTTAGCCTCTGCCACTAGATTAGAGCTGAGTTATGAACTCCATTCTGCTCTGGGCTTGCTTCACCACCTGGTGTACCCCTCCAAGTTACACCAAACATCATCACAGCAAGGGCTGTGCAGAGCAGTGCTGGGAACCTACTCCCCCCTTACCATAGCTTCCAATGAAAGAAGACATTTTGTAATGTAAAAGCTCTCTGATGGAACCGTTCTTTAAAATTTACTGAACTGAAAGAATTCTGAAATGGAAGCACCTATTTAGTGGGTCACTGTCTCAGGGAGCTTGGGGGTGCAACCCTAGCTGCTTATGGAGTATGCACAAGACTGTTGCTGTAGTGCATGTTGGGAAGGCCTCTAATGTGTACAATGTTCCCCCTCACTTCCATTCTCAAGTGAAAGAAAAAGATTTCCCGATAAAAGAACTACAAGGAGAAACCAAACTAGAGGAATATGCTTACAAAAGGGGTGTAGGATGTTGCTGAGTGTTCTGTGCCCCAGGCTCTCTCCTCTGCCCTTTATTCTCAACATAAACAAAATAAAACCAAAGAAAAAGTGGGATGGACGTTGAGAAGGTAAGTTTATCAGGTATGTGTATAGGAATAAAGCAAAGTTGATAGGCGAGGTTGATGCAGTGACTCCAACAAAGTAAGTATTTTTTTAAATCTAGTTCTAGTTTTATCAAAGAAGAAATATATGTGCATGTTAATATTCATGGAGCTCTGATGGCGTGTGCCTAAGGCATTTGACTGTGAACCAGAAAGCTGGAGGTTTAAACCCACCAGCTGCTCCTCAGAAGAAAGATTGGGCAATCTACTTCTGTAGTGATACTGCTTCAGAAACCCAAGGAGGGGTCGCTATGAGTAGGATCCGACTCCAGGGCAGAGAGTTTGGTTTATTAAAGTGCATGTAATCTCTCATCACAGATCCTCTAATTGTGCCCACCTTAGGAAGCAAGTATTAATAGTTTATTGTATATTTTTCCAGAAACTTTTATGCGTATGTCAAAGCAAAGACATAAATGTGTATGTATATGCATATGTATATATGTCTCTAATTTCTTTTTTTCACACAAGTGGGAGCAATTTTATGTAATCCTTCTGTGGTTGTTTTTTTTTTTTTTGGTTAGTCATTTATATTCTATCTTGGGAGAACAAAGTGGAACTTAATAGTGACTTAGAAAAGCCATGGATTTGTGGTGTACCCAACCACAAAAGGACAATGGGGGAAGATGTAGTTGGTCATGTGACTTGAGGTTCCATACGACTATAGAGAGCTCAGTTTGATATACTGTGTTTTAACAGCTGTGGAACTATGATATAAATGAGGCATAAAAATAAAATTATGTTAGCAGAATTATGTTCTTTAGGACAAAGAAGGTAATAGCTTAAATCTCACACTTGACAAAAGATAGAGGTAAATTGGAATATATATAAACCATGATAATGAAGGGGACTAAAAATCATAACAAATGAGTTATGAATGAAAAACCAATTAACTCCACCAAACAGCCAACAAGTCTACCCACTAATCTAGACAGCCGTGGACCAGAAAATGGATATTTATTTATAATTTTTATTTTTATTTTCTTTTGGACAGGGTGTGAGGGGTCTTGATAGCTACATGCATGTGTAAGAGAGAAGAAGTTTCTTCTATAAAGACCTATTGTGTGTAGAATTTAATCACTGAGTGGAGGCTACTGAACATGAAGAAACTTCCAAGAGGATCATCATCCCTATAAAGTGAGGAGCCCCTTGTCCCTGGAAGGATCCAATTGTAAATTGGGTAGTTACATGAAAGAAAAGTTATAAAATGGTATTTCTCAATATCTGCTCTTAGCAAAAGTAATTTTCTTTATATTACTGGTTGCTTCTTTGAAAATATTCTATGGACAATTCAATTTAAAAATACTAGTTTAAACAAAGGTAAGATGTGTGACTGTAGAATTTCTCAGGAAGGAGATTTATATCCTGTATCATACATTTATTTGATCATATAATACATTTGAAGGTACACACACCCACCTGTTACACCATGTGATGGAGAAGACCCATAAACATGTCAGGGCTCAAATGTGTTGTGGGACCAGTTTGGGAAACTGTTCCAGTGGATGGATGCAGGACTAATACCTGGGCCTCTTTAAGTCAAAGTCCATGACTCTGTGAGTCCAGGTGAGAACACCTGACTTTGAGACATTCTAACTGGCTCATGGGAGCTAGGCTCAGGAACCAGTGATGGCACTGCTCAATATATTTCATGAGCATTATCCCATTCTGTCATCACAGCAAATCTAGGAAGCAAGTGCTGTTATTAAGCTCATTTTACAGATGAGGAAGCATAGAAGCAGAGGATTACACCATGTCCACCAGGCCACACAGCTAGGAATTGACAGTTTTGCTCCTGAAAACAGCTGTCTGCTCCTGGCATCATGTCATAACTAAGAGGAAAGAGCAGTAATAGCTGAGAGTTAGGTATTTTTATGGAAGAATGTATGAGTGATAAAGCCTCACTGTAGGAATCTGCCTCCTAAGAAAAAAAAAAAAAAAAAAAAAAAAAAAACAGAGAATCTATGAAATTTTGCATTTAGGTGGGAAAGCAGGGCCTGCTTATCTTAGAATAGGAAGCTGTCTATCTAAAAATGGTTTAAGATTTCAGTATGTCTTTATAAGGACTGCTACAATGCCTAAAATTCCACTGTTAGAAATAACATTCTTTAGAAACACATTAAAAAAGCTCTCACCTCATCCATAATATTTAAAGATCAAATAAGAAAAAAAAAAAAAAAGATCAAATAAGAAGATGCATCATCCTCTCTGTGTAACCAAACCAAACTCACTGCCATTGAGTTGATTCCAACTCATAGCAACCCGTTTGGGTTTCCGAGGTGGTAAATCCTTACGGAAGTAGATTGCCCAGTCTTCCTTCTGTGGATTGACTTGTGGGTTTGAACTGCCAATCTTCTGGTTAGTAGTCAAATGCCTTAGGCACTACACCAGAGCTCTTTATCCTCTTCATGCAGACACAATTAACCCTTCATGTTGCCATGTTTGTGCTGCCCAGCTGAGGGCAGGGCTGGGAGGGAGCATGTCTAAGAGCAAGGATAGTCAGAAGGCTGCAGCCTTTAAATATCCTTGGAGCTTAAGTGTGGCCTGCCTTAGCCACCAAGTGAAGCAGGCAGAAGACAAACTTCCTGACAGTTCTGGGAGAACTTCCAGGTGCTCTGAGGTGCTAAAGACACCAGTAAGAGTCTTCCCCAACATCTTAGGCCAGTCTATTTCCACCTTACTCGCTTCCATTTAGTGCCATATCCTCCCCAAGTCCATTCCAACACATATAGGTGGGGACAAGTGGCAAGTAGAATGCAAAGCAGTAGGAAACAGGTACCATGATTTGTATGTGGCCTTTGTGAGGACCACTTTGCTCTTCCTATGTGGGAACCACCGAAATCTGTTATCTGCTTACCTTTGACCTTGTGCCTCAAAGAGAAAACAGACATACCTTCTGCTTTGAGGCTGAAGGATGCAATAGGTCAGATAAACTGAATAGATGCACGTGTGGCTTGTAGAAGAGTGGCTGCACATAGTAAGAGTTGCATCTGTGTTGTCCTCTCTTCTAACTCTTTCCGAGCCACACCTCCATCCTGGGCCAGACTGATATCAGCTCTGAGGACTGACAGAGGCTGCTCTGGCAATTCCATTGATGTCTCACACTAGGCCTTTGTCTTGGGTCTGCTAAGAAAATGCAGATTGGTTTTATGATCATCACTGCAACCAATGTTTACCTTAAAGATGTAAGAGAAGAATCTGGAACATGTTTTTTTTTTTTTTTTCTCAAGGTTTTAGAAAGTGTTGTCATGAAACATTCCAGACTTTTGATCATCCCCCCACCTGGCCCAGTGCACAACTCTCTGAGCTCAGGGATGGGGCACCATCCCACCAGTCTACTGATGGATTTATTTGTTAGAGCCCAGGGGAATGGCCTGGCTTCGGGCAGCCTCTGTGGCTGAGCTACTCACTTGAACAGTAACTGTCGAGATGTGTGAATGAAATACAGAGGAATTCTGAAAGGCTTGCGGAGATTTATGGAGTATTTCAGACCACAGAATCCCATAAAGTTAGAGCCAAGAGTCTGTCTGAGTGAAGCAGGAGAATTGGCCAACACAGGCAGCTCATCAGGGACTGTGATTGATTTTGTCTCCCCCTGGATCAGTTCTTAAGTACTCTCAGTAACTCCACCTACCTGGTGACCCCATCCTCAGAGTGGCTGCGGGAAAACACAGTGACCATTGCACAGGGAGCCTGCTTTGTGGAATGACCAGCTCAGAAGAAGCTGGAGAGAGTAGGTCAAGCACTGGAATCATGACCAATCTCTGGGTGCAACTCACCTCCTGCCCAACAGATCATGCTGTCTGTGAGTGGTGGTGTCCTCTTGGTTTCCTTGGAGAGAAAATGGCTTGGAGACCTAGGATAGGACTTTGTTAGTATGTCTTATAAGTGGACTGGTCTCAGGGTCTGGTTATCATTATTTGTTATTAGCTGCTGTCTAGTCAATTCTGATGTATGGCAACCCCATGTGAAACTAAAGTTGCTCCACAGAATTTTCAAGGCTGTGACTTTTCAGAAGTAGATCACTAGGCTTATCTACTGAGGTGACTCTGGATGGATTAGAACTATCAACCTTTCAGTTAGTCATTCAATGCTTATGATTTGCACCACTCAAGGACTCCAGACATCACTATTGTTATTGTTGTTATATGCCGTTGAGTCAGACCTGACTCATAGCAGCCACTCCTTGGGTTTCCGAGGCAGTATCACTATGGAAGTAGATTGCCTCATCTTCCTTCCAAGGAGTGGCTGGTGGGTTTGAACCACCAGCCCTCTGGTTAGCAGTCAAATCCCATAAGCACTACGCTACCAGAGCTCCCCCAGACATCACTAGAGGAATGGATTTTTATCAGAATACCCTGAGCTGTGGGTAGATGAGACAGTCATCATCCTTATTGTAATGGTGCTCAGTATGTGTACACACGTTTGCCCTGGCCCTGTGCCTTGCCCTGATGGTGTAGATCCTCACCACAGACCCCCCAGGGATGCTAGAGGGAAACAATAGCCCATGAGACCCACTGTTCCATAATAGACTTCTTCAATACTTGGGTCGAAAGGGCAGCTATTTTATTATTATATTTCATGATCCTGTGAGTCATGAATTTTGTTAGAATTCAGCTGGCGATTCCTGCAGTGTTGACTAGGGTCACTGAATGGTAGTTGTCTGGTGGCTGGGCAATCTGAAGGGTCTGTTGTTGTTGTTGTTATGTGCCGTCGAGTCGGCCCCGACTCATAGCGACCCCTCCTTGGGTTTCCGAGGCAGTATCACTACGGAAGTA
>NW_006921639.1:7638702-7641451 GCF_000298275.1 Orycteropus afer afer | reverse complement strand
GGGTCCAAGCATGCCATAGGCTAGAGACCATTTTCAAAGTTTCTCCTTATATACAGGAAGCAGACCACATACCCAAAGGCAGCTACCCAGCTGCTCACAGTAGAGTCCACCATGGAATTGAATACCAGTCTCATCATGGGGAATACTACATCCAACTGCCCAGCTGCTCAACCAGGCCTAGCCAAGCTGAGACACAAACACAACCACCACAGATAGATAGATAGATAGATAGATAGATAGATAGATAGATAGACAGATGATAGATAGATCACTACTGTTCAGTCAACTCTGACCTCATGTAAAACAGAATGAAACATTGCCCAGTCCTGCATCATCCTCCCAATCACAGCATATTTGAGTCCTTCACCAAATACTATGTTCTCATCCAGTGATTGATCTCTCTTGATGATGTGTCTAAAGCAAGGAAACTTGACAATGTTTTGTTGTGATGCACAAAGTTTTGTTGGCTGATTTGGGGAAGTAGATTCCAGGCCTTTCTTCTTAGCCTGTCATAGTCTGGAAGCTCTGCTCAAATTTTTCATAATGAGCAACCTGCTGGTATTTGGAATATCAGTGGCATAGCTTGAACATCACAGCAACACACAAGCCACCACAGTATGACAACTGATGGACGGGGATGGTAATGTATGTTATTGTTATTATAAAATGCTGACATGTTGATTTGCAATGCATAGAGACCCTATGTGGCAGAGTAGAACCACCCCATAAGGTTTTCTTTGGCTATAATCTTTGGGGAAGTAGATCACCAGGTATTTCTTCCATGGAGCAGCTAGGTGTGTTTGAATCCCTAATCTTTCAATTAGGAGCCAAGCACTTAATCACTGGACCACCAGGACTCCTTCTACTAAATATATATATATATATATATATATATATATATATATATATATATATCCAGACAAGCATAAGGAAGACCCTATTCAAAGATAGGCAGGGTTTTAAAGGCAGATAGGGGACTAGTGCATATTTTCTTATTGTGAAGAGAGGTGACCAGACAAATGAGAGCCATATGGCTATTATTTTCCTTAGGACATGAGGAGGGAAGTAGTGGGAAGAGAGTTGGAGGTCCAGTCTTGAAACTCAAATAAACAAATATAAGTAAATTATTATTTTATTGCTTGTTTCATAGTCTAATTTTGGTCAAGTCAGTTCTTTAGGACACCTCACCTCCAAATGATGGCTTAGGACTCTAGGGATATTCCATTTTATAATGCTGACATCATCAAATCATGGCCTCCAGAGTTGCCATAGAAAGGAATAGGATAGGTTGTGGGGTTGTGCAGTGAATTTTCCAGGCTGTAAGGCGGTGTACACCACTTCTGCCCACATGCCAATGTATAAACCCAGTCATGTGACCTCAAACCACCAGTAAGGGACTGTTTAAGTCTGGGAAGCATGTGTGTAAGAGAAAGAAGCATGGTGGGTGAACACAGCCTGTCTTAGGCACACTAAATACACAACCTGAGACACATTGCTTACATTCTGAATCTCAGGTTGCTCTTTTGCAAATAAGAGGTGATAATGTCTACTCCTGATGTTTATTGTTGGGAGTTCAATGAGACATTCTATATGAAAAAGGACCTGGTAAAAATAAAATTCTATAGAATTATCATAACACCTGTTGATGCTGATAAATATATGATGAAGATAAATTACAAATACAACAATCAGAGGAAGCTGTGGAAAGCTTGAAATAATTTAGTAAGTAATTCTTTTATGGTAAACACAGTGCTGAGTGCTTTACATAAATCTTCTTTAACTCCAACAATGGACCTTTGAAATAGATGTTATTATCCCTACTTTACCAATGAGGAAAATAAGGCTTTGAGAGACTAAATAAATTGCCTGGCTAGGGTGGGGCTAAGCAAAGATTCAAGGACAAGCAATCTGATTACTCACCCTGTATGCACTGTGCTCCTTTACTTTTTAAAGGAAGAAATGGAGCTGAAGAAAGAAGAAAATAGAAAGAACAACAATTTCTTCCTGAACCATCTTTTTTTAGTCCAGCACTCACACCTCTTTTGAACACTGATTAGTAAACATACAGTTTGATAAGATTTCAGGACCTGCTCTTTTTCCATATCCACACTGGCTCCTGGTTCACTCTGGGAAGCCTCAAATATTCATTCTTCTTAGCATCTTTACCTCAGCCTTCCTCATGTATATTCATAAACTTGTGTTGAGCCAGAAAATGTTTCAAAGACCTTACATATCAGTTTCTAATTCTGAAGCCTCATGAATTGATAGGGGAAGAATTAGTCTTTTAAATACATAAATATATATTTTTTACTTTGTAATAATTTTAGATTTAAAGAAATGTTGCAAAGATTGTAGTGAGTTCTTGTATCTCTCACCCAGTTTTCCCTGCCATTAATATCTTATGTAACCTAGTCTAATTTGTCAAAACTAAAAAAAAACTCTAACATTAATCCTTTACTACTGACTGAATCCCAAACTTTGCTCACATTTCACTACTTTTCCCACTAATTTCCCTTTTCTGCTCCTGGATCCAATTCAGTGTACTATGTCTTCTTAGGCCTCCTTTTTTTCTGATAGTTTCTCAAAATTTCTTTGTGCTTGGTGACCTCTGAGAGTTTGAAGAGTACTGGTCAAGTATTTTGCAGAATATCCTTCAATTTGGGTTTCCCTTGATCACTGGGCCAATGTAGTGTTCTCACAGCATCTTGACCATAAATCTAGTTACTTTTCCTCTTTTCCCTATTCTATT
>NW_006921639.1:7637415-7638439 GCF_000298275.1 Orycteropus afer afer | reverse complement strand
ATATGCCTGTCTTTTGTTTGGCTGAAAATCACAGGTGTGGGTTCAATTCCAGACCTGAAAGGCAGCTAGGGGACATAGTCCCAGTGGTTCTACCAGGCTCTATTGGACCAGCAAACCTTGTCCCCCCACCCCTTTTTTTTTTCCCTCCAAATGATTTTGAGTTTTGTTCCACATTTTTCTCCCTGTCTATCAAGGATCTCCTACATAGATCCCCTTTCAAGTGGATGACAGTGGTAGCCAGGCACCATCTAGTTCTGGTCTCATAGTCTTATAGGTTGTGGATCGCATGGTGTACCATTCTCTAGGACTAATTGTTTCCATGAATTTTTGGGTTTCTTCATTCTTCTTTTCTCTGGATGAGGAGAGACCCATCGTTGCATATAGATGGCAGCTTGCTAGCTTTTAAGATCCCAGTCGCTACTTGCCAAAATAGGAGGTGGAACAATGTTTTGTATAATATGTTATGCCAATTGAGCTAGATGTCCCCTGTGATTATGGTCCCAAATCCACAGATTCAACTTCTTGGTCCCTCTGTGTAGCTGGCTGTGACCAAGCAGTGACCACAACCTTGCCCCTTGTCAGCTCTACTATACACCTGGGAACTCTGATCATTCACATAAACTTATAAGACCATTGTCTGCCAACCCTGTATATGTTCTTGGATACACTCCCCTCTTCATAAACATATCTAATAGTTCAGCCTATCCACCCATTTATTCACCATATACCCATGTTTGCTTTCACTGACAATGCAGTACTGTATGTGCAAAAGGTTCATCTTTGATGTCTGTACCTCCCATGTACCTCTCTATGTCTTTCTCTTCCTCAATGCCACCATATTGATCACTCACATTTGGTACATTACCCTTCTCCTCACCCAAATCAATACTTATCTCTATCTATCTAACAGTATTCCCTCCCCTCCCCTCTCATCTCTGGTAACCGACAAAGAAAATTTCCTTCTATACATAAACCTTTCCTTAACTTTTACAATAATGGACTAATACAATATTTATCTTTTTGT
>NW_006921639.1:7632522-7635820 GCF_000298275.1 Orycteropus afer afer | reverse complement strand
TTTTTGCTTAATTTTGTCAGTATTTTCCTTGATCTTGTCAGTGTTTTCCTTGCTCTGTCTCACAATCCATTGAAGGTATCTAAATATAACTCTTTTGAATTTCTTATTAGGGCATTCTAATGCTCTTTCTTCCTCAGGTATGTTTTCTGGGTTTGTATCCTGTCCCTTGTTTGTCCTATTTTACTTTGCTTCATTGTTTGGACTGGGATGATCATTTATCTCTGAGATGTTGCGATGTTGTTCTATTTATATTTAATGTCTTATTGTATGTTGGTGTTATTCACTCAAGATTTTTTGTTTTCCCTTTATTTTGTTTTGGTACATCTGTGTGAGCATGATACAATGCTCCTCTATTTGCTAGTCATTAATACTTCAACACCCACAACCTGTCTCCTGGTAGATGTGGTAGAGAATGGAAGAGAGTACACAGATCTCTGCTAGCTGTTTGTAATGAACAGTTGAGGCTGAGTTGAGCTGCTATCAGCTATTGTCTGTCACTGGTCAGTTGTTGCAAAAGTAAGTGATGGCCCTTACTCAATGGGTGGAGTTCCAGGAAGTGTAGGTGTTGTTGGATTGTGTGAGGATGGTTGCTGTCTCCCCCTCAGTTGGACTTAGGGGGAAAAAAAGATATTTAAGAAAAAAAAAACAGCAAAAAAATAAATACAAGAGAACAAAAAACTCAAGCCACATAAGCAAACAGGAGCAGTCACATACCAAAAAATGAAAGTCAATAAATGAAATGTAAAAGTTTAAAAATATATTTTAAAAAGACAAAAGAAAGATAACAAGAAAAAGAGAGAAAAAAAATTTAAATTCTGCAATATCTGTGGTGGGGGGAATGAGAGAAAAGAGTACAAGTAAAAGAATAGTAAAGAAGAATGGGAAAACTTGGGATGGGAGAACCAAATCAAAAACCAAAACCAAACTCACTGCTGTCAAGTTGGATCCAACTCATAGTGACTCCTCCTTGAGTTTCCGAGGCAGCATCACTACGGAAGTAGATTGCACAACCTTCCTTGTGAAGAGTGGCTGGTGGGTTTGAACCATCAGCCTCTGTTTAGCAGTCACATGCTTTAGGCACTACACCACCAGAGCTCCTGGGAAGAACCAAAAGAAAGAAAAAAGAAGGGAACTAGGAAAAGGGAAGAGAGGAAAAAAGGGGGAAAAAGAACTGAGAATTGGAACAAAAAATAGGAAGAAAGGAAGAAGAAAGAAAGAACAATTTAAATATTAGATATTTTCAAATGATTTGTCTGTGTTAATTGATATGATCATATGATTTCCTTACTCCTGACATGGTGAATTATATTGAATAATTTTTCAAATATTGAAGCAATCTGACATTCCTAGAATATATTTGTTGATTTCAATATATTTATTGATTTTCTTTAGCTTTTCTCTTTGACTTTGGTATTATTTGAAAGTATGTCAATGTATGTAAGTCTTCATATATTGCTGAATTCTACTTGCTAATATCTTGTTAAGGAATTTTGCATCTGTATTCATGACAGATAATGGTCTGTAGCTTTTTTGTGTGTGTTTGCTGTCTTTGCCTGCTTTTGATATCTGATGTTGTTGTCGTTATGTGCTGTTGAGTCAGCAGGATCTCCTTGGGTTTCCATGGTAGTATCACTATGGAACTAGATTGCCCAACCTTAATATCTGATAGCTTCATGAAATGAATTGGAAAATATTCTCTCCTTTCCTATTTTTTGGAACATACTATGTAAATTGGTGTTCTTTAAACTTTTGGTAGATTTCTCCACCATATACACCTGGGTATGGATATCCCTTTTATGGGGAATTTTTAATTATGGATTAAATTCTTTTAATAATTATTACCCACACCCACTGTCATAAATTCATTCTGACTCAGAGAAACCATGTAGGACAGAGTAAAACTGCCCTATCGGTTTTCTAAGGCTGTAAGTCCTTACAAAAGTTGACTAGACTACTTCATCTTTCTGCAAAACAGCTGGTAGATTTGAACAGCAGAATTTTGGGTTAACAGCTTGATACTTTAACTACTGAGAAAAAAAATTCCTTATTAATAGTTATAGAACTATTCAAGTTATCCATTACATATTGAATAAGTGGTAGTAGTTTGTCCTTTTTCAGGAATTGGTCCACTCCGTCTAAGTTTTCAAATTTATGAATGTAGAATTATCTGTAACATTTCCATATAATCTCTTTGTTGTATATTGGGTCTGCAGTGAAATCTGATTCATTTCTGATATCGTTAGTAAGTGTCATCTCTCTCTCTCTCTCTTTTTCATTTTGTCATTCTTATTAGTGGTTTGTCAACTTCATTGACCTTTCAAAAAATCAACTCTTTGTTTCATTGATTTTCTCTATTGTCTTTCTGTTTTATTTTTCCATGATTTCTACTCTTTAGTATTTTTTTTTATCTTCTGATTATTTTGGTTTATATTGCTTTTATTTTTCTAAGTGCTAGATTATTGATCTGTGACTTTTCCTCTTTGATAATGTATGCATTAATACTATACATTTCAGTTACATCACTGCTTTAGCTGTGCCTATAAATTGTAGTATGTATTCTCATTTCCTTCAGTTCATCATATTTATTGATTTACCTTGAGACTGTCCCTTTGATGATGGTATTACTTAAAAGTATGTTGTTTAATTCCCAAGTATTTGGAGATTTTCTTGTTAATTTACTGATTTCTAGTTAGACTCAATTTTAGTCAAAGGACAATTTCTGTTCTAAATTTGTTGAGGTTTGTTATTGGCATGAGTAGCACTGGTGGCACAGTGGTTAAAGCATTCAGCTGCTAACCAAAAGGTCAGCAGTTCAAACCTACCAACAGCTTCATTGGAGAAAGATGAGGCAGTATGCTTCCAAAAAAATTTACAGTTCTACTCTGTCCCACAGTGTTGCAATGAGTCAGAAACTACTCAGTAGCAGCGGGTTTGTTGGTACTTGGTATATGCTCTACTGGTCTAGAAAAAAATGTATATTCTGCTATTGTTGAGTGTAGTGTTTCCTATGTATCAATTAGACCTGGTTGGTTAATGCTGATGCTAAGTTTTTCTGTGTTCTTGTTGATTTTCTGTCTAGCTGTTGTTGAGAGAAAGGTGTTAAAATCTCCATCTCTAATTCTGAATTTGTGTATTTCTCTGGTCAGATATGTCAGCATTACTCTCACATTTTTCAGCTCTGTTACTTGGTGCATATACTTTAGGATTGCTATATCTTCATTTATCATTGTATAAGATCTGTTTCTGTGTATAATAGGGCTGGATTAAGGCATGTGAGGGCCCTAAATACTGATAATCT
>NW_006921639.1:7631064-7631862 GCF_000298275.1 Orycteropus afer afer | reverse complement strand
CTTTATATTTATTGTAGTTACTGATATATTAAGGCTTAAGTCTGCCAACTTTATTTTCTGTTTTCTCTGTCTTTTATTTCTCTGTTTTCTTTTTTCTGACTTCCTATGGGTTAGTAGATTTTTTTTTTAGAATTCCATTTTCATTTATGTAGAGTTTTAGTGACTGTTGCATATATTGCATTATATATACATGTCATGTCATAGTCTATTTATTTTACCAGTTCAGGTAAAATATAGATGACTTATTTCTCCTTTTTATACTTCTACTTGCTCTGTTTATAACCTACACATTTACTCTATATACATTTAGAACCATATCACATAGTGTTATAATTTTTGCTTTAACATTGACCCCAATTTAGAAAACTCAGGAAGAAAAAGAAAAGAAAATTGTATTTATTCATAGTCTCTTTTGTGGATTTTTTCTTCTTTCCTAACTGTCTAGGGTTCTTTTATTTCCTTTCACTTTTAAGATGTTCCTCTAGTCATTCTCTTAGGTGACAAATTCTTAGCTTTTCTCTGCATGGAAATGTCTTGATTTCCTCTCATTCTTGAAGAGTATTTTAACTGTATATAGGATTCTGGGTTGATGTTGTTGTTGTTGTTAAGTGCCGTCGAGTCGTTTCCGACTCATAGTGACCCCATGCACAGCAGAACAAAACACTGCCTGATCCCGCTCCAGCCCCACAATCCCTGCTATACTTGAGCCCATCATCTCAGCCACCGTGTCAATCCATCTCGTTGAAGGCCTCCCCCTCTTTCGTCAACCCTCCACCCTACCAAGCATGACATCCTTCT
>NW_006921639.1:7616868-7628067 GCF_000298275.1 Orycteropus afer afer | reverse complement strand
CTGAGTTTCCTCTCCTCACCTAATCCCTTTGGCTGACTGCTCTTCTCTCTGGCTTCCTGGCTTTTAATCCCCTTTCTCCTGCTCTTCCTGGCTTGCTACTTCGGGCATCCCTGAATTGTTTCTCCTCACCTGTAACCCTGGGGCTGACTGCTCTTCTGTCCTGGTTCCTGGATTTTTATCCCCTTTCTCCTTGGATACCCTACATGATATACTGGCTGCCTCAACAACAACCTGGCCACATGAGGTACACTGGCTGACTGACCACAAGACACCTTTTCCCATTCACCCATGATATCTCTGTCTGGCCACAGAAGGCATGGGGTGACAGTTTAACAATGTGAGTTTATGGGCAAGCAAGGGGAGGCCAGGCAAGGGGACAAAGGTTCTAGGAAGTTTAGTAGCAGCAGTTGGAACGAGGGAGAGAAGAAAGGGGGCTACACAGAGCTATGCAGGATGGACAGAGAATGAGTAAGGTCTCTGCCCAAGGAGAGCATCATGAGGTAGTGGACATGGAATGGGGGGTTCCTACCTGAGAGAAGTACTGGGAGGCAGTGGGCAACACTTGATCATCACCACCACCACCCACAAATTCCATAGGTTCTGCAGTGGTAAGGAAGACATGAGAAAGGGGCCCTGTAGTGCCACACTCATCCCAAGATCCACTGGGGGTGCTTGATGGGTAGTAAGTGACTGGTAGGGGACCCTTGTATCAAAGATAGGTACAACCCCTAACTCTCACATAAGCCAATTTTGCTTAATGGCCTGGTCTTTGGAACATAGCCATGTTGATAAGTGAGGAGTGAGTGTACTTTCAGTATAATTTGGACTACATTAAATTTTCCCTCTAAATTTTAGTTTCTCATATTTATTTTGATAATATCCACGAGTTTGTGTCTGTTCATTAAGTTCTGGGCATTGTTTTAATTGATTTACATATTTCATAACAATCCATTGAAATCCTTATTGGGACTCTTAATAACGTAATGGATAAAAGAGATTTGAAAAAATATAATGAAGTTAAACACATTAACTTGGAAAATCTATGCAAGTTCATTGCCTGATGGAGAAACTCAGTTTCCCTCTTATTCTTTGCCTTCTCCCTCAGAAAGAAATAATAATAGCTACCTCTCAGAGTGGTATAAGATTCAAATGACATAATAGCTGTGTGATTTTTATGTTCTGTCAAGTTGATTCTAGCTCAGAGCAACCCTATAGGACAGAGTAGAACTGCCCCATAGGGTTTCCAAGGCTGTAATCTTTATGGAAACAAATTGTCACATCTTTTTCCCATGCAGTCATTGGTGAGATCAAACCACCAACCTATTGATTACCAGTCAAGCACTTAATCACTGCACCATCGATGCTTCTGGTAATAGCTGTGAGAGCATTTTTAAACCATGACTTGTGAATTATGAAGTATGATTTAAACCATGACTTGTGAATTTACTTTCCTTGGGGGAGATTAGATACTTCATCCAGTGTCTATTCTCATCATGACATTGAATAACTTTCCCTTAGAGTAGGCTTTATGGAGGTGGTTAAAAGGTTAAAATGGCTCATTTCATGGTAACTCTAATCCCCTCCTCTCCCTTAGATAACCTTTATGACTTTTGTCCTTCCCCAGAGGATGCTTCCCCTGCTTGCTTCACAGTCCTTGTGCTCTGATGGCAGTACCTTGTGAGACACTACCTCTGTGGGCATCTTTTCATGGCAGTCTGACATTCATATGCTTGAGAACCTTCCATGACAACTCATATACTTCCAGGGAGCCAATGCAATGTGGACATGAGGGGATATGGAAGGAGAGGTAATCATGCTTTCGGCAAACTGATGTGAATTAGGTTTGGAAGGGACTCCTGAAGGGTGTGCTGCCTTTCATTAATTCTTTAAATAAATAAATAAAACACACTGCCATCAAATTGATTCCAACCCCTATTCAGTTCCAAGGCTGTAAATCTTTATGGAAATAGATTGCCTCATCATCTTCCTGTGGAGCAAGTGGTGGGTTTGAATTGCTGACATTCTGGTTAGCAGCCAAATGCCTTAACCACTACACCACTAGAGCTCCTTTCATTAATTTTTTAGCAATGACTAATTAAATGCTTATTTCTACCAACATTCAATTAGCAAACAATAGAAGGGGAAAAATCATTATTAACCCTAATTCAGAGATAAAACTAGTCAAAGCATGATTCAAATTTAATTTGCTATTAATCCTATATTAAATATTTACAACAGAATGAGTTTTCTCCAGATATCATGTTCAAGTGTAATAAAAATAGCAAGCACACTAATTTAAGCACATAAAACATTTCAAGTTGCTGATGAAAAATAGGCAATAGATTAGTCTCAATTAGAATAATTTGTTGTTTTCTGTTTTTCAGTCTAGAATTTTACTTTTCAAATATTAAAATGAAAACTGCACAACATCGGTTAGCACTCAACAGCTTGTCCTCCCCACTTCACAAATAATCCAGCAGATGGTCTGATGAGGAAGAGTATGGGTCAGTTTACCTCTGTTTCTGTGAGTTCCACCGTCTCTCTCATTTACTTCTTTTCCATTAACAGATCAGGTTCTGTTGTTGTTGTTATTATTTTATTTCTTCTAACTGCAGGCTTTTTGTTCCCTGTTCAATACTGCATGCACCATGCCCATTGGAGAGGTGATCAACTCAATTTGGGACAGGCCCAGGAATCTGTGGTTCTAACTCATAACCCCAGTTGAGAACAATGCCATATCTTATTACTAGTTGTTTAACATATCTGCTCTTTCCATGTTCCTGCCATGTTGCCATGACATTGAAATGGAGCAGTTGGTGCCTTTTGTGTAGTTACAGAAATTTCCCTTAATGGGTAGAAATTTGAAATTAGGATAAATGCACTGTTTAGTATATTTAACTATAAGCAATCATGCCTCTGCCCGGTCTATTAAGAACTGACATTTTTGCCAAACATTGTTTACTTCTTCATATAAGAGCAAGGTGTCCTGACTGAGTTGCCTATGGTGTTTATTTCTTCCTTTTTGCTTGCTTATTATTTTGTGTTCTTTTAATGTGTACATTACTAATAGACTTTGAAGAAAACATGTAATTTTAAACTTGCAAGTATATTCAGTTTTTGCTAGAGGACAGTTTGAATATTTTTTTGGCACAAGGAATGGGGCTCAGGAGGTGAGATCTAAAGTGTACTTCTTGAAGGAACTGATGCAAAAACCAAGTTAGCCATAGGAAGGCAAACTTGAATGTTGGCAGTACATTCAGAGGTAGCACTTGGAGTAATGTGAAATGTTGGGTTGTATGTACGATTCATGATTCAGGGAGGCTGGCCCAATGTAGGAGATGTAAGGTGTTGGACAGGACCTATGGGGAAAGCTTGCAGCAGGAGGTGGAGCTGAGAAGACCTCTATACAAAGTTGAAGTCACTTTTCTTCTTTAAATTCTTCCCACAACATAAATCTTGAGCCCAATTTTATCAAAATCATCAGAAACATTTGCCAAATCATCATAAGGACTACAGGGTTCAGTGGCAGAAACTGGAGTCTGACATGAAGATGACCTCAAGATTTAGCAATAGCAGTCAGATTTAGCTTGGTGGACCACTGAAGGGGGCACCATGTTTGATGGAACTCAGTCAGAATCTTGAACTGTGCATTGGGTGCATCTGGAAGTTAGGGCCATAGCCTAGGAGGGCAACATAACAACCATATCTCATCTATCAGAGAATTGACAAGGAGGGAAGTGAGTTCATGCTGGGACATTGATGTTACCAATTGTGCATGGCTAATGCATTAGTGGGGAGCTCTGGTAGCATAGTGCCTAAGGCACTTGACTGCTAACCAGAAGGCTGGCAGTTCAAACCCACCAGCCACTCCTTGGAAGGAAGATGGGGCAATCTACTTCCGTAGTAATACTGCCTCGGAAACCCAAGGAGGGGTCGCTATGAGTTGGATCTGACTTGATGGCACATAACAACATAACAACAATAAAAAATGTATCGGTGCACCCGTGCTCCCACTGGGGTCACAGAGGTGTTTGTACCTCCCTCCCAGAAGGTGAGAAATGAGTACCAGTAAGATACAGAGATCTTGACAGGAGGGTCTAGTGACCTGGAGCATCAGGTAGTATCCACCACCACACTGAAACAGGACTTGTCTACTTTCTTCAGGGCCAAATCTAGGACTCAGCCATACACCCAGCAAGAATATATCACTGCTGGAATTGTGGAAAGAGTACTGAGCACTCCACAAGGGCAAAATCATATGTATGTATGCTGCAGGGTGAGGGTGTGTGGAAATATCAAAATCTGGAGAAGAAAAGCAGAGAGCACTTGAAAACCCACGCATGCCACATCAGGATCAACACAGCATAATAGAGAAAGATACATGTCGTGAGGCTTGGATCTGCCCCTCAACTCCCTTCCAGACTCTCTGAACTCTCTAGAATGGGAGGAGGAAACAGTGCTTCAGTTTGGGAGAACTAAGATGTCCACATGGGGGAGACTGTAACAAAACATAATTATCCTTTCCCCATGCCCCGTCTTTGGCAAAAGTGAGATTAAAACAGAAACTCTGTGAGTTTTAACCCAAGACAACAAAGTGCAAAGAAAGAACAGATAATGAAAAGAAGCTTAGTTTTGTCTTTTTTCCTTTTAAAAAATTTGCTGAAATCAGCTGTAGCTCAATCAAGAGGAATAGTAGAAGGCATTGATATCTGAAGCCAAGACCCTGGGGAATGAAGGAGGAAATCAGAAGGGCAAAAAGAGAGAGGAGACCACAGGCGATAAAGAAAAAGAGAGAGAAACAGAGAGGCAATTCCTTGCCACATACCCATGGTGTGCTCTGAGGAGAGTCAGGTCAATAGGAAGAGTAAAGCTCCTTTACACCGTGTTCTGAACTTCATGTGAATCCAACACCTTTCATCAGTGAGATTTTCTTTCTGGTTATGTCCTCCCTGTGAAGGTATGTGTCTCCAACCAGAGAGCTTCTCTCTGCTTCTCTGTTTCTTTCTGAGATGGGCTTTGGAAAGGACTGGCCGATGCAGGTGATCCCTCAGAAGCCAGGCCCAGTGCTGTGTCATCTTTTCCTGGAAGACTGGAGAGCATTTTCTCTGGCCGCTGTTGTGACATCATTTGGGGACTGGCTGTAACTTCCTATATTTTCTTCCTCCCATAATAGTGTTTTCCTTTCTTCTCAAGTCATTGTGAATTTGAACACATTTTAGACCTTGAAATCAGACTCAGAACCACCATGATATGCCTATTTAGAAAGGGAGATATCATAGGGAAAAATTATTCTAAGCATGGCTTCCAGCCTTAATCACTATTCATTCCGGATACTGACGCCACTTAGCCAAGGCCTATCAAAGTGCCTGATGTTCAGTCACAGTCCATGAACCTCAGCTCCTTCTCAAGTTTGGGCTGTCCCTTTATATTGTTGGTATGTATTCAGGCTATCATGCAAAGACATACAATGGACTTTTCCCTGGATGTAGTGTTCTGTGGGCAACCTCTGCTTCAGTTTCCTCACTTCTGTAATGAAAGACTAGGCTTATGGTCTCTGAACCAGCTCTGTGGCCCTGGCCTTCAGATAAATTCCACGTTTTGTGCAGTAAATGAAGTTGGCTAACCTATTCAGGAAAGCATGTTTTATCCAGGAAGTTCCAATGAGCAGGTATGTTATTTTTGTTGCTAGGTGCCATTGAGTTGTCTCCAACTCATAGCTACCCTATGTATAACAGAATGAAACACTGTCTGGTCCTGCCCCAGCCTCACAATCCTTGCTATGCCTGAACCCATGGTTGCAGCCACTGTGTCAATCCATCTCCTTAGGGCCTTCTCCTTTTGTGTTGACCCTCCACTTTACTAAGCATGACATCCTTCTCCCGGGAATGGTCCCTTCTGACAACAAAATGAAAGTAGGTGAGATGAAGTCTGGCCATTCTCACTACCAAGGAGCATTCTGGCTGCATTTCTTCCAGGACAGATTTGTTAGTTCTCTGACAGTCCATGGTGCTTTCAATATTCTTTGCCAACACCACAACTCAAAAGCATTAACTCTTTTTCATTTTTCCTTATTCATTGTTCAGCTTTCACATACATATGAGGTTACTGAAAATGCCATAGCTTGGGTTAGGCACCCCTTAGTCTTCAAAGAGATATCTTTGCTCTTCAGCACTTTAAAGAGGTCTTTTGCAGCAGATTTTCCCTGTGCAATATGACATCTAATTTCTTGACTGCTTGTATTGGTGTTGATTGTGGTCCAAGTAATATGAAATCTTTGACAACTTCAATCTTTTCTCCATTTATCATGATGCTCCTTCTTGATCCAGTTGTGAAGATTTTCATTTTCTTCATATTGAAGTGTAATTCATACTGCAGATTGTATTTTTTAATCTTCATCTATAAGTGCTTCGAGTCATCTTCACTTTCAGCAAGCATGGTGGTATAGTCTGCATATTACAGGTTGTTAATAAGTCCTCCAATCCTGATGCCATGTTCTTCTTCATAGACTCCAGTTTCTCAGATTATTTGCATACAGTTGGAATAAGTATGATGAGATGATACAACCCTGACTCACACTCTTCCTGATAATCCCCGTGTTCTGTTTGAACAACAGCCTCCTGGTCTATGAACAGGTTTCTCATGAGCACAATTCAGTGTTCTGGAATTCCCATTCTTCTAAATTTTATCCATATTTTTTTATGATTCACAGAGTCAAATGCTAGGATTCTGTTTAAATGTATCACTCCAGCCTGGTATTTAACATGCAGGTATTGGCTCTGTTCTCCTGGGATAATGAGACACACTTGGATGAAGGTTCTGTTGGAAGTCACACTAACTCTTGAATATCTCATGCTATACCATATGCCAGCAAGGTGGAATGAAGGAGTCTTCTAAAATTAACAGCATACTGTAGGGACAGACAATATTGCTCTGTTGTTGTTGTTATGTGCCGTCAAGTCAGACCCGACTCATAGTGACCCCTCCTTGGGTTTCCTAGGCAGTATCATTACGGAAGTAGATTGCCCCATCTTCCTTCTGAGGAATGGCTCTAGCTATCCCTAAATGAGGTCTTAGTAGCACAGAGTTTGAGAGCTTGGCTGCTAACCAAAAGGGTGGCAATTCAAATTCACCAAGAGCTCTGCTTCTGTAAAGATTTTAGCCAAGGAAATCCTATTTGAAAGTTCTACTCTGTTCTATAGGGTTGGTATGAGTTGGAATTGCTTCTACAGCAATGAGTAATCTCTATATGCTGGCCACAGTGCTCTGACAGTTTATGTGCTTCATATGTGCATGGACTTCCTCAGTGAAGAGCATTCAGATTGGACATGGTGTGCTTGCAGTGTCTCTCTGGGTGATGATGGGTGTATCACATATAGGAAAACAACCAAAAGTCTGGCCAACACTCTTTGGAAAGATGATGACACCTAGAACTATGATATTTCCTGGACCACACCTGGCACATGTAAGACTGGGTCTGGTGCACTCTCAACAGCCAATGGGGCTTTTTCAATGGACTCTGAGGAAAGCTCTCTCACATTTGAGTCATATATCAGGACTCCACACTCCACCCTCATTCCTACAATTCTTCATCTTCACAGCTCATGCTCAGAACAAAGACATTCCAATTCAGACATGATCCATTATTCCTCCATCAGCATTTGTTCCTGTTGGGACTCAATGACCCCAACAAAGAGAAACCAGCAATAGTTACGTATACCTTATCTGCATGCTCAAAATTATCATCTGTTAAGGATCCAGCACCTGGTCACTTTCTGGTCTTGCAAAATGACACTGGATTAACCAAGTGAATATGCTCCTAGGTCCCTTTCCCAGAACTTTAGGTTTTTCATTTATCACCAGTATCCAAAGCAGACAGGCTGATTGTCACAGGTATTAGCAATCATAGTTAGAAGAGACTCTACCTTGAGCCATGTTAGCTGTTCTGGTTTACTGGATATCCTTCAGTCCCTCAAAGGGAATATATTCTGCTCAGAGCTGGGGAAGGGCGGCAGCAAGGGACATGGATCCTATCTGAAAAGGTAAAGTCCAGAGTCAGGGAGTCAAGTGCAATAACTTTGGTCAAGCATGTCAAGTGCTGCAGGAACCCACGAGACATAAAACTCTAACAGTATATGATGTGGTAGATGAAACCCCAAATTTCCAGTAGTTTAAAACAAGGTTTGTTTCCCATTAACATGAAGTCCAAAATGTGTGTTCATGTGGGGCAATCAGCTCACATCTCTACATGATTGTTCAGGTCCTTGATCTAGGGTCCCCAACTCTTCCCATATCCCCAGTAAAACACATAGTGTACAAGGATACCACGACAATCTGCAACAAGCTGGCAGAGGGGAGAAAGTGTGGTGATATGCCAATCTGAGAAGTGGTGCTTGTGCTGCACCAGCCAGACCCAGTCTCATGGCCACTCAGAAGTACAAGGTGGCTATGTACTAGGGAAGAAGAGGGACTGGACTTGGAGAGAAAAATATGTATTTGAAAATTAGTGCATCACTAGTGATTTGGGGGGTATGACTTCTGTAGTCTCTGAGGAAATGATGGGTATAGTTGAGGCAGAAAGATTTGGGAGTGTGGGGAGGGCTGACCCTGTCTGCATCAGGAGGTGAGGTCATGGTAAGGGTCCTGGCGTGGCCAGCAGAAAGCACAGACACAGGGAAGCCAGCAGGGGCTTCAGGTTTTTACCAACAGAAGGAATTTGACTGTGCTCTGGCAGCCAATGTTTCCTTCTGTGTGGGTGATTAAAGAATCTAGGGTTAGTTCTGAGCTTCTTATTCTCTATGTGCCTTTCTTAAGTCAACACAATGCTGAGTGTGGGCAAGGTTGCAAAACTCTCAGCACTGAGACTTGGACAGTGAGTGAGAATAGGTTGAGAAGCATTGCCAGGTAGTGGGTCCTCCTTGTGGATGGAAGCAAATGGGAAGAGGCCAACCCCCCAGGTCTTTGCCAGTGTGATTGTTTCTTAGTGGACAGACAACAGAGATGGACACCATCAGGCCATCCCTGGAACTAAGGTGAGGAGAGGTGAATTCACAGGAACAGTCAGCCCTGAAGCCCCCACTCTGGAATTTGCATCAAACTGGAGTGCTTGCTCTTGAAGGCACCCTCATGTGAGCCTGGCCCCTGTGTCTATCCTCCTGACATGGCCACTCAGTACACAATAAAGTTTTGTCTTGTCAACTATCTCAGAGTTAGAAAGAAGGAAACTTGACCTTTTAGCAGACCTTCACTTTGCTTCCTTCTGCTCAGGGGCTGCAGTTCACCACTCATTGTCCAGCTTCTGCTCAATCTAGAGTTCATTATCTCCCAAAAGAGCCACTGCAATGCAGCTATAAGCATTAGGAACCTGAGCTCATGTTTACCTTGTTCTCAGGGGTGGGATAAGGGGGACAGATTGCCTTTGGGATATCAAAATTAAGTCATAACAGTCCTTCAAAATATCAAAAACGGTTGTTTTAGAAGCTCCTATATCAAAGATTTACTAAACTTAAATATTAACGGAATTTATTTTCATATGAAAATGATCTGATAATATTCTCTAATGTTATGTTTCAGTGTGTACTTCATTCAATCATTTCAGATCATGCGTTAAGTACCTAACATGGGGCAGTCTCCCACACCACTGGTGCAGCAATGAGTAAGGAAGGCCCTTCCCTGGAGGGCCCATACATCCCAGGGAAACATCCACACACATTCATCTAATTATAAAAAGAGAGTTTGAAGTAAGCAGGACTTGACTTGGGCAAAATCAGGAAGATTAACAAGTCTGGCATGATGAGGAATAGTGAATAGATCCATGTGGCTAGACTAGAGTGTGAGGTCAGGAGGGACAGAATATCAGCATTGAAAGTAGCATTTAGCCTAGATTATTTTTTACAGAGGAAGAAAATCCAATGTCCTGAGAGTTCAATGTCTGAGTAGGAGATGGAACAAGAGAGTTTAAACCCAGCCAGCTGATTCCCACTATGCTCTGCTGCCTTTAACTGTTCCCTAAACCAGAGTTGTACCCTGTCTACTGGATACATTCAAGCTCCTCAGGGGAAAGACTTTGGTCTTACATATTGTCCATAATCCTCACACAGGATAACAATTAGTCTTCACAATTATTGGGAATTAATATGTGCCACTGCCCTGCATGTACTGTTTAATCTTGCTAACAATCCTATGAGTAAGTGCAAAATAAGGCACAAGGGTTAAGCTGCTGAGTTTGGCCAATTAGTTTGCCTGGGGCTGAGATGAGGCCTCAGGTTGCCTGATACCAGAACCAGCAGTCTGTCTCTCTGAAGGGCCTCCAGTTCCTTCACTGTCCACTCCGTAATCACTAAATCCTCTTAATTCTGGCCCCAAGTGGCCCCACCATCCCACCCCACATGCATTGTAACTGTCTTATTCATACTGTGGAGGATAGATTGGCTATATTCTTTTCTTAAGAATGTTGGGCCAGATTTTGAGGGTCCTATACCTCCATCTAAAGATAATCAATTTTTCCTGTGGGTATTAAATAGATTGTATTTTTAGAGACATGATCCTGGAACAATATGGAAGAAGAACCCAAAGAGAGAGAGGAAGGAGAAAGGAAATTTGGAGACCACTCCTATAAGCAAAGAGAGAACACAATAGAGATTGGTTCAGGGTTATCCTCTGATATTTAATACTTGGAGTGGTCCATTTGTAACAGCCCCCCACTCTCTGCATGATGAAATTATTTTGTAATAATTTTGTTGTTGTTGTTGTTAGGTGCTGTCGAGTCATCTCAGACTCATAGCAACACTATGCACAGCAGAATGAAACACCACCTAGTCCTGAGCCATGACTCTTGCTATATTTGAGCCCATCACCGATGCCACTGTGCCAAACCATCTCATTGAGGGACTTACCCACTTTTGTAGACCCTCCACCTTACCACGCATGACATCATTCTCCAGGGAATGGTCCATTCTGACAACATGATCAAAGTAGGTGAGATGAAGTCTGGCCATTCTCCCTTCCAAGGAGCACTCTGGCTGCACTTTCTCCAGGACAGATCTGTTAGTTCTTTTAGCCGTCCACAGTACCGTCAGCATTTTTCACCAACACCACAGCTCAAAAGCATCAATTCTTCTTCAGTTTTCCTTATTCATTGTCTAGCTCTCACATGCATATGTTGTTGTTGTTGTTGTTGTTATGTGCCGTCGAGTCGGCCCC
>NW_006921639.1:7613903-7615763 GCF_000298275.1 Orycteropus afer afer | reverse complement strand
CAGTGCAGCTTCAAATTCTTCCTTCAATATGCCTGCCACCTTGGTTCTTGAACATATGCCACCTCCTGAAATGGATGAAGAACCAGTTCTTTTTGGTATAGTGACTCTGTGTATTCCTTTCATCTTCTTTTGATGCTTCCTGTATCATTCAATATTTTGCCCGTAGAATCTTTCAGTATTGCAACTTGAGACTTAAATTTTTTCCTCAGTCTTTCAGCTTGAGAAATGCCAAGCGTGTTCTTCCCTTTTGGTTTTCTAACTCCAGGTCTTTGCACATTTTATTATAGCAACTGGCTTTGTCTGCTTGAGCTGCTCTTTGAAATCTTCTGTTCAGCTCTTTTATCTTGTTATTTCTTCCATTTGCTTTAGCTACTCTTCACTCAAGGGCAAGTTTCAGCGACTCCTCTGACATCCATTTTTGTCTTTTTTTTTCCTTTCTCATATTTTTAATAACCTCTTACTTTCTTCATGGATGATGCTCTTGATGTCATCCAACAATTTTTCTGGTTTTTGGTCATTGGTGTTCAATGCATCAAATCTATTCTTTAGATGGTCTCTAAATTCTGGCAGGATATATTCAAGGTCATAATATGAGCAGTTGATGGCCTGTTCCACAATCAGCTCCTGGCCTGGTTTTGGCTGAAGATATTGAGCTTTTCCATCTCCTCTTGCCACAGATGTAGTCAATATGATTCCTGTGTACTCCATCTGGAGAAGTCCATGTGTATAGCTGCCATTTGTATTGTTGAAAAAAGGTATTTGCAATGAATAACTCATTGGTCTTGCAAAATTCCATTATGTGATCTTCTGAGTTATTTTTGTCACCAAGGCCAAATTTTCCAACTACTGGTGATTTTTCTTTTTTTCCAACTTTTGCATTCCAGGCACCAGTGATAATTAACACACCCTGATTGCATGTTCGGTCAATTTCAGACTGCAGAAGTTGATAAAAATCTTCAATTTCCTCATGTTTTGCTTTGGTGGTTGGTGTGTAAATTTGAATAATAGTAGTATTAATGGGTCTTCCTTGTAGGCGTATGGATATTATCCCATCACTGACAGCATTGTGCTTCAGGACAGATCTTGAAACATCTTTTGTGGTGATGAATGCCACACCATTCCTCTTCAATTTGTCATTCCCAGCATAGTAGATCATATGGTTGTCTGATTCAGAATGCCCAAATCCCTTCCATTTCAGCTTACTAATGCTGAGGATATCAATCTTTATGTGTTCCATTTCATATTTGACAACTTTCTATTTTCCTAGACTTATACTTTGTACATTCCATGTTCTGATTTTAATGGATGTTTGCAGCTGTTTCTCCTCAATTTGAGTCATGCCATGTCAGTCCATGGAGGTCCTGAAAGCTTTAGCTTATTCATATCATTGAGGTTTGTTCTACTCTGATGAGGCAGCACTTTCCCAGTCCTATTTTGAGTACCTTCTGACCCAAGGGGCTCATCTTCCTGCACTATGTTGAACAATGTTTCTGAGCTATTCATAAATTTGCCTAGTAATGTTTCAGACAGTGTTTCACTGTTATTCATAAGGTTTTTCTTGGCCAATTTTTGAGAAGTAGATGGCTTCCTCCTTCTTCCTAGTCTGTCTTAGTCTGCAAGCTGCATTGAAACCTGTGCAACTCTGCTGGCATCTGAAACACCAGTGGCACAGCCTTAAGCCTCATAGCAATGTACAAGCCCCACAGAATGACTACAAAAACGGCAGGGAGGCCACATGTTCTGACCTCCTCTAACCCTACAAGGGGAAGGCAGGATTACCAGCAGTAACCCAAGGCCTATTACTGCAAGGCCAGACATGCTGCCTCCCTCCAGCCCTTTCACCAACCGTTCCTCCCAAGG
>NW_006921639.1:7606757-7612653 GCF_000298275.1 Orycteropus afer afer | reverse complement strand
ATTCTTTAGTATTAAAGTAATCATCAATTTAAGAATAGTACATTTTGTTTTAAAATCTCTTTTAAATGTGATGAAATATTATATGAATCAACTAAAGTCTGCACTCACCAAGCAAAAATATGAAACTTTATGCTTCATATCTCTTTTAACTGTTTGAAACTTTAAGTTCATGTGAAAACTCCAGTAAGTCTGTGAATGATCCAGATGAGAATAGTGAAGTAACCCATGTTCTGTTTCTTCAAATTTAACACCACTGAGTAATCACTGGGTATTTTGAATCCAACATTAAATTGAGGAACATGTAGTACCACAAGACTGGAGTCACAAATTGCACTGAGGTAAGCTCAGATGATTTTAATAATAGCAAACTTACCCTTGAAATAAACTCATGTAGCTGAGTCCAGGGGGTTGGAGGCCACCAGTATAACTGGAAGCTTCCAAATTAACATTCATGTAGATTATAATAGTGATTAAAACATATGTAATGAAATTGCTATTTTGAAACTTACACATATTATTATTAAAATCAGTTGTGACCAAATCATTATTTAGAATGTAGACTAATAGAAGATTTTAGAGGCAGAAGTAGTTTATCACTGTCATCTAGAATTTCTGGTACTAGCAAAAGCCATCCAACTTAAAGTTGTTTATTATTATTGTTTTTAAATTTATCACTCCCTTATTGTTTGCACCCAGGAAAAATCACATTCATCACTCACCTTTGGTTGGCCCTGGAATTGGTAAGGCAATCCAGACAGACAGAATGGGATGGTTTGGAAAGCCACTTAAGGAAAGAAAAAACAAAACAAAACAATGCAAAGAAAGAAAAGAGAAGAAAAAGTGGTTGTTATGAAGTTGATTCATAGCAACCTCATTGATGTGTGCCCAGTAGAGCTGTGCTCCATAGGGTTTTGAAGGCTGTGATATTTGGAAGCAGATTGCCAGGCCTTTCTTTCAAGGTATCTCTGGATGAGTTTGAACCATTAATCTTTTGGTTAGTAGCTGAGCTCATAACCAGTTATGCTACTTAAGGAAGTGCTCTTAGCCACATAAGGGATAAAATTTAAAGTACTTTGTCACTAAGTGGGAGGCAGTGAAGGAGACAAAAAAAGAAACCTACCATATGTTGAATATTGACTACTTGGTAAACACTGTTCTAAATGTTTTCATCTGTCTCAAAAATAACTCAAAGCTCTCTTCAGACCAACAGCTACCTGTGAGGCCCCCAGTCAAGAGCGTGTCTGACAAGAACATGGACTTTTTTCTCACAGAGAAGCATTGAGCATGAGGAATCTTCTTAATGTCATCATTTCTGTTGTTGTACTGGTAGGCCAGTCTCTAGCATCTCCTGACCTTTGGGCCAAGTGGATGACACTTAGTCAAGTGTGTGATTAATAAAGTGGGGCCTCCCTCTTACACTGGCTCCCCTGAGCAGTTGGCTGAGGACTGCTGTCCACATGCAACCCATGCAAGCTACTTGGTACTTGCATTAGAATACAGTAAAGCAGTGCTATTGAAAAATACTATTGAGTCACACTCCAAAAGAAAAAGAGTATTAACAGGCTTCAGGAAGCTCAGCTCACCAAGGCTGTGGGAGAAAAGATTAGAGAGGCAAGATGAATCCAGAGAGGCCCATCCATGATTTGCATCCTTGGTTATGCAGTAAAATCACCCGGGCAGCATCTACTTCCATAGTGATACTGCCTCAGAAACCCAAGGAGGGGTCGCTATGAGTCGAGGCTGTCTCAACGGCACATAACAACAACAACAACAACAACAAACAGAAAACAAACAAACAAAAAACAACCCTGTTGTGCCTGAATTTGATGCCAAACCAATTAAACCAGAATTTCTTCAATTAGGGCCTAGGTATTTTTTTACAAATAAATTCCATTGAACATTTGAGTATGTTACTAGTGATACACACTTTGCTCAGGTGAGATGTCTATGATACTCAGATTAGTCCAAACACTTACATTTTCTTGTGTGCTACCTCTTAAGTCTAAAAACTTCCAATATCTTCTCATTGTCTTAAGAATTAAATTCACATTTTTTGTCAGACTCACAGCCTACAATGTTCTATATGATCAACTTCTGTGTCCTCTGCCTTCTTCTCCAAGCACTCTCCTTTCTCTTTATTAAACTCACAAGTACCTCTGCTCAGGGCAATCCCTGGACCAAGAACACATGTCCCCCATAAGTCTTGCATACCTGTGTTCTAATCCTTCAGCCCCAGCTCAAATGTTCCTGTCCTGAAGGGTTTCCTTGAATACTTCAGCTAACTCACTGCACATTAGCCTTTAATTCTTTTCACAGCACTTGCCATAATCCTATATTATCCTGTTTATTTATGCGTTAGCTTGTTTATTGTCTGTTTCTGAGTTCCAGAATGTAGGCTCTGCAAAGGCCATGATCTTGTTTATATTTTACATTGCTACTTTTTTCCTAGCAGCGTGTATATTATAGGCATGTAATAAATATTTGTCTTAGGGGAGAAGAAAAAACCCCACCCTCTTTCTCCTTGCCAAGAAAATAGAGACCAGCAGGCAGGAACTAGCTGAGTTCTCTTCTCTCTCTGAAAACGGTCTGTGCCTACTCCCTTTTCCTCCTCTCAGTGAAGTGTGACTTTCTTTTTCAAGGCCAATCTCCTGGGCTTTTACCCTTATCTACTGCCTACCTTCAAAGGCTGCTGCTGTTGTTATTCTGACTCATGGCAACTCCATGTGTTACAGGGTAGAACTGCTCCATAGAATTTTCTTGGCTATAATCTTAGTGGAAGCAGATCGCTAGGGATTTTCTCCTTAGATATTGCTGGGTGTGTTTGAACTGTCAACCTTTAGGTTAGTAGTTTGTGCCACCTAGGGACTTTCTTGTAAAGCAAAGCTAAAATTTTGACATGCTTCAGAATCACCTAGTAGATGGCTCCCTCCTCCTAGATTTTTGATGTTGTAGATCTGGAGAGGAGGCACTGAACAGGGATTTACAGTTCTACAAAATTCTCAGATGATGTTGATGCTACTGGTCCTGGCATCACATTGTAGAACCACTAAGTGGCCAAATTAATTCTAGTCTTTCCTTTATCTTCAGCTCGTCATCCTCTTTTGGCTCTTCGCCTTTAGCATTTAAATATGTATAAGGTTTTTTGTTTGTTTGTTTGTTTTTTCTCATTAAAAAAAATTAAAATCAGATAAAAATGTCTGTCTGAACTCATCATCCACATTTTCGCCCCTTCGTCCTGAGAGCTGAGTCAGTGGATATCTTTCCCCAGAACATTCACAGTCATGTCTATCATAGCCATTCTCTGGATACCTTTCTGACCTATTTATTTCTAAGATGATTTCAAAATTTTCTGCTTTCTTAAAAATTCCATTCTTAGCAATTACCCTCTCTATGAGTAAGTTTTAATTATCTAATCCTGCTATAACTGAAAGGAGCTCTGGTGGTGCAGTGGTTAAAGCATTCAACTGCTAACCAAAAGTTCAGTGGTTTGAACCTCCCAGCTGTTCTGTAGGAGAAAGATGAAGTAGTCTGCTTCTGTAAAGATTTACAGCCTTACTGTAAAGGAAGAGGAAGACATAGAGAGGTACACAGGAGGTACAAACAACAAAGATGAACTCTTTTGCATGTACAGTACTGCATTGTCAGTGATGGCAAGCATTAGTCTATGGGTGGATAGATGGGTGGATAGGCTGAATGATCAGGTATGTCTAGTCAGGGGGCAGTATGCCCATGACCATATAGTTGGCAGATGATGTTTCTACATGTGTATTAGTATGTGCTGTAAGAATGTCCAGGTATATAGTAGAACTGACAAGGGCCAAGGTTGTGGTGGCTTCTTGGACAGAGCCAGCTTTCCTGAGGGAATGAATAGTTGGACCCATGGTCTCTGGACCATGGTCACAGGGGCATCAAGCTCAATTGGCATAACATACTATACAAAAACATTGTCCTACATCCTACTTTGGTGACTAGCAACTAGGGTCTTAAAAGCTTACAAGCAGCCATCTAGATGCAATGATGGGTCTTTTCTCACCCAGAGCAAAGAAGAATGAAGAAAACAAAAGATTCATGGAAACAATCAGTCCAAGGGACTAGTAGACCAGGTGATCCTCAGCCTATAGTATCATGAGAGCAGAAGAACTAGATGGTGCCTGGTTACTGCTGTCAATCACTCAAAGGGGGATTGGTGCAGGAGACCCTGGATAGAGTGGGAGAACAATGTGGAACAAAACTCAAAATCATAAAAAAAAAAAAAAAAAAGGGGGAAGTTTGCTGGTCTGATAGAGCCTGGTGGAACCTCTGAGAGTATGTGGCCCCTAGCTGCCCTTCAGGTCTGGATCTGAACTCACTCCTGTGGCTTCCAGCCAAACAAATGACAGGTATATGAAGTGAAAATTTACATCGGGGAGATACACCCCTTGGAAGGATCAATTATGAGAGAACAGATGGTCAGTGTTTGCACAGGGAGATAGCTTTGGGGGGGGGCAGGAGTATATGGGAGGGAAGGACACAGGGAAGAGGTAATTATGGTGAGAGAGTGGGAAGAGAGCTGTTACATTGTGGGGAATTGCAGTCAATGTCATGAAACACAATGTGTATGAGTTGCTGTGTGAAAAATGAATTTTCTCTGTAAACTTTCATCCAAATCATAATTAAAAAAAAAAAATTTACAGCCTTGGAAATCCCATGGGGCAGTTCTACTGTGTCCTATACCATTGCTATCAGTAAGAATGGATTCCATGGCAGTTGATTTGGTTTACTATAACAGAAATACCATAAACAGGTGACTTCAATGAACAGAAATTTGCTTTCTCACAGTTTCAGAGGCTAGAAATCCAAATTCAGGGCACAAGCTGTAGGGGAAGGATCTGGGTGAAGGTCCTCGTCTCTTTTCAGCTTCCATTTCTCTGTTCCTTGGCAATCTTCATGTGGTGTGACATCTACTCTTTTCTTTCCTTCCTTTGTTCTGTAACTAATCTGTTTCGTACTTCCAGTAGACAAGCTTGTCAGACCTTCTACAACAAAGACATAAGGAACCAAATGAAACAGATATGATAATTCTGGAACCCTGAGCTTTAAAAGAAAAGATAAAGAAATAGATCAAATATTGACTAGAAAAAGAAACTGAACAAAAACAGTGAGCAAAGAGACATATGGAGATGTGAGTTGTCCATGCAGCCATTTTTAATTTTTACAAGCAGTAGTCTGATTGGGATAGGAACCTGATCATTAGTTCTGCTCACTCAGGACTGCACCAGCATCCACACCAGTGGATGGCTACCAGAAATGTGCAATCTTCCATTTATTCTCCACACCCTTCAGGAGAATAGAAGTGTGGCCATCACCCACCCCCACTCACCTGGCAAAAGTTGACAACCTCCATATACCAACCTTGTTCTGCTTGAGATCTGAGATGTACCCTTGTGGATCAGGCTCTGCATATAGGCCACCTTTGGATTTGGAAACATGCTCTCTCAGCTTCCTTGGCCAGTAGAACACGCCATCTGGACCATGAGTTCTGCTCACCTCTTAGGCCAACAGAAGTACAATCCCTGACTGGGCAACCTGTCCCCACTTACCTTCTAAACTAGCCAAAGTGTGGTCCTGAACCAGGTACCCTGCCCACAGTTGCTTCCTAGGTTGGCAGAAGCTTGTTGTTGTTGTTGTTGTTATTTGCCGTCGAGTCGGCCCCGACTCATAGCAACCCCTTCTTAGATTTCCAAGGTAGTATCACTACGGAAGTAGGATTGCTCAACCTTCCTTCCGAGGAGTGGCTGGTGGGTTTGAACCACCAGTCTTCTGGTTAGCAGTCAAGTGCCTTAGACACTATGCTACCAGAGCTCCTCCTAACTCATAATAGGTGTCCTGCCTTCCAATGCCTCCTCAGCCAGCAGGC
>NW_006921639.1:7603188-7606507 GCF_000298275.1 Orycteropus afer afer | reverse complement strand
TATTTATTTATTTATTTGTCCTGTCCAGTGTTAGACACCAAATGTGTCCACACTACACATCCACACTTGTACCACCTGCAGCCACATTGACTCAACAAATGCCACCACCTGATTCTGTACCATCTGATTGATGATAGATGATGGTCAACACCAACCCAACTCACACTCAACTACTTCACATGAAAAGCAAAAAAAGTACTACACACATGCTTCCATCCTCAATTACACCCACCAGGAGATAGGTGGTGAGCACCAAAGTGCTGCAAAACTTGCAAGCAGAGTAACATGCCCAAACAGCTCATCTGGATATATCAGAACAAAATAAACCAATAATAATAATAATAAATGAAAACCTAGGCAAAACACACCAACATACAAAGATCAGTTGAGTACACATACTATAACACCACCATGTCTTCTAATAAATCAGACAGTGTTTTACTGCTATGCATAAGGTTTTCATGACCAATTGTTCCAGAAGTGGATGGCCCCATCCTTCTTCCAAGTATATCTTAGTCTGGAAGCTCTACTGAAATCTGTTCACCATGGGTGACCCTCCTAATATTTGAAATACTGGTGGAATAGCCTCCAGCCTCACTGCAACATACAATCCATGTAGTGCAAAAAACTGACAAAGAAGCATATTGAAGAATCCCATGGACAAAATATTGAATGATGCAGGAATATTAAAAAAAATATGGAAAGAATACACAGAGTCAGTATACAAAAAAGAATTGCTCAATATTGAAATATTTCAGGAGGTAGCATATGATGAAGAACCAATGGTATTGAAGGAAGAAGTCCAAGCTGCACTGAAGAAATTGGCAAAAAAACAAAGCTACAGAAAGTGAGAGACTACCCATTGAGATGCATCACTGGGGATGTTTGCTCATCTATGCCAAGTAATTTGAAAGACAGCTATCTGGCCAACTGACAAGAAAAGATTGATATTTGTGCCTATTCAAAAGAAAGGTGATCCAACAAAATGTGGAAATTATCAAACAATATTATTAATATCACATGCAAGTAACTTTTGCTGAAAATAATTCAAAAATGGTGTTGCAATATATTGACAGGGAACTTCCAGAAATTCCAGGTGGATTTAGAAGAGGGCATGGAATAAGAGGTATTATTGCTGATGTTAGATGAATCTTGGCTAAAAGCAATGAATATCAGGAAGATGTCTGCCTGTGTTTAATTGACTATGGAAAGGCATTTGACTGTGTGGATCATAACAAATTATGGGTAACATTGTGAAGAATGGGAATCCCAGAGCACTTAATTGTGTTCATGAGGAACCTGCACATAGACCAAGAGACTGTTGTTTGAACCAAACAAGAGGATACTGCATGATTTAAAATCAGGAAGGGTATGTCTCAGGGTTCTATCTTTCACTATATGTTTCAATCTATATGCTGAAACAAATAATCCAAGAATCTGGACTATATGAGGAAGACTCATTAACAACCTGTGATATGCAGATGACACAACCTTGCTTACTAAAAGGGAAGTGACTTGAAGCACTTGCTGATGAAGATCAAAGACTCCAGTCTTCAGCTTGGATTACTGCTCAACATAAAGAAAACAAAAATCCCCATAACTGGACCAAAAAGCAACATTATGATAAATGGAGAAAAGTTTGAAGTTGTCAGGGATTTCATTTCATTTTACTTGGATCCATAATCAACACCTATGAAAGGAGCAGTCAAGAAATCAGTGGAGATACATAGATTGATATACAAGCTGAACAAGTGTGGAAAGCGAATGGGCTGGCGTACACAAATATATATAGTTTTGACAGAAGATGTTTCTAAATATGTATTTACATATGCTGCAAATATATTCAAGAATATAATAGAGTATAAGGGGGGGGGGGCGGAATTTATGAAAACCTCTTAAACAAACACCTTGAAGGAATGAGTCACTGGGCCTGGGGGCACAGGATCATGAGCTCCTGGGACATCAAGGTCAATTGGCATAACATAATCCACAAAGACAATGTTCTACATCCTACTTCAGAGAGTACTGACTGTGGTCATAAAAGCTTGTGAGCAGCTATCTAAGGTGTGACTATTGTTCTTTCTCTATCTATAGCAAAGAAGAGTGAACAAAATCAAAGATGAATGGAAAAAATTAGTCCAAAGGACTAATGGACCACACCAAGCCCATCATCCAAAACCTTGAGACCAGAAGATCTAGGTGGTTCCTGTCTACACTACCAACCACTCTGAAGGGGATCATTAAACAGTCCTGAATAGAGTTGGAGAAAAATGTGGAAAAATACTCAAAATCATTTAAAAAAAAAGACCCAGCTCAGGGAGTTATGGCCTTTAGTTTGAGTTCTGGTTACCTAGTGCTGCTTTGACAAAAATATACCACAAATGGGATGGTCTTAAGAAACAGGAATTTATTCTTCCAATTTGGAGGCTTTAAGTCCAAGTTCAAAGTGCCAGACTCTAGGGGCTGGGTGAGAGCCAACCTTAGGGTCCAGCTTTGTCTCTTGCTCATGGCCACTGGAGCTAGAGGTGTTTCTTCACTCAGACAGCTGCTGGCTGCTGAGGCTGAGAAGCCCAAGGTTGATAAGTAAAAAGGCACAGTCCCAATGTTACCAAACCATGTGGCAGACCATTAACTTAAGTCCATTGTAAGTCCCAAGGTCAGCAGAGCATAGTAGGCTGCTCAACAAAGACATGGCTTCCTGCAGGGTCCAAGAGTGCCATAGGCTAGAGAGCATTCCCAAGGCTTCTGCTTAAATACAGGAAGCAGACCACATTCTCTAAGGCAGCTACTTAGCCACTCACAGTAGATTCCACCATGGAGTTATTTACTAGTCTCATCATGGGGAATACTACATCCAGCTGCCTAGCCACTCAACCAGGCCCAGCCAAGTCATATAAACTGAACTACCACACTCTGCCTTCAATGAAAGAATTGAAATCATTCCTGTGGCTAAGCTTTCAGCCAAACAATAGACATGTCTATAAAGTGAAAAGTGACACTTGACAGGTATGAACTTAGAACAATTAACATCAAAAGAGGGACATTTGCCCAAGGACAGTGTTCAGAAGACAAGAAGGGATAGAAAAGAAGAAGGAATGGAAACAGGAAACACAGGGAGAAAGTGTGATGGGGGGTTTTTCATTGCAGGAATTGCAATCAATGGCATGAAATAAAATATATGAATTCTTGAATGAAAAACTGATTGCTGAGAGTTCTGGCAAGATGGTGGACTAGGCAGAAAGACTGCA
This sequence comes from Orycteropus afer afer, assembly GCF_000298275.1. Taxonomy (NCBI): domain Eukaryota; kingdom Metazoa; phylum Chordata; class Mammalia; order Tubulidentata; family Orycteropodidae; genus Orycteropus; species Orycteropus afer. The sequence goes on along the minus strand of NW_006921639.1, from coordinate 7,603,259 downwards.
CAGACCCTCTTCAACAAAGAAAAGGGAAACCAATTAACACAGACACAGAAGATAATCCTGGACCCCTGAGC
>NW_006921639.1:7589360-7599278 GCF_000298275.1 Orycteropus afer afer | reverse complement strand
ACATTGCCTTAAGACACATCTTACAGTTATGGCATCATTTACATAATAAAATTCTATTCCAAGTGGGATTATATACACATATTTAGGGGTTAGGATTCCAAAACATATTTTGAGGGACACAATTTAACTCCTAACAATGAGCCTACTTCCTATTTACCAAGGGTGGGGGGTGATTCTAATCACTTTGGACTAATTTTTTCCATGCATCTTTGATTTTGTTCACTCTTCTTTGCTGTAGATAGAGAAGAATAATAGTCACACCTTAGATCGCTGCTCACAAACTTTTATGACCACAGTCACTTCACTGCTCATAATAATTTATCCCCATCAAGTACAGGAAGTATCTTCTGTGCAACTATACCTGTTCTCTCTTTTGTTTTCTATAAAAATGGAAGATGGGTCCCTTTGGCCCTATTAAAAGTGTTCTAGGTTCATCCTGCACAGGTCCTGACCCAGACTGCATTCATCGGTCTCTCCAAACACCCCTGATGCTTTTTCATGGTAAATTATATTTAGAAGCCACAGTCCAGGCACTGAGGTGCCCACTGCTCTTGGGTTATAGTTGTTTGTAAGCTTGTTTATTGGACAATGATAGGAAATATGTACCTTTATAAAAGATCATGTGCTCTCCCTGACACCTCTAATTCAAATTGAAGTCAATAGGGTTGTTACTTAAGGTCTTGATTATATATTTTAAATTATACTAACAGAACTTTCTGTCCATTTACCATAATGTGGTGGCTTGTGTGCTGCTGTGAAGCTGGAGGCTATGTCACTTGTATTTCAAATAGCAGCAGGGTATCCACAGATTCCAGCGGAGCTTCCAGACTAAGATAGACAGAAGAAGGATAAGGCCATCCATTTCTGAAAAACTTGGCCAGTGAAAACCTTATGAATAACAATGAAACATTGTTTGATATATTGCTGGAAAATTTTATGAAAACCCTAAAACATTGCCTGATATTGTACCAGAAGATGAGCACCTCAGGTTGGCTTGGAAGAGACTTAAAATATAAGTGGGGGAAAGCTGTCTCCTCAAAGAAGGGTCGACGTTAGTGATGTGGATGGAATAAAGCTTTTGGAACCTTCATTGGCTGATGACACTTAACTCAAAATGTGAAGAAACAGCTGCAAGCATCCATTAATAATCAGACTGTGAAATGTACAATGTATGAATCGAGGATAATTGGAAGTAGTCACAAATGAAATGGAATACATAAAGATTGATATCTTAGGCATTAGTGAGCTGAAATGGACTGGTATTAGCTACATCTGTGGAAAGAAGTGATAGAAAAGCTCAGTGTCTTCAGTCAAAACAAGGCCAAGAGCTGACTATGGAACAGACCATCAATTGCTCCATATGCAAGTTCAGGATGAAGCTGAACAAAATTAAAACAAGTGCACACAAGGAGAAACACATGACCTTGAATATGTCCTGCCTGAGTTTAAAGACCATATGAAGAATAGATTTGATGTCTTGAACACCAATGACCAAAGACCAGAGGAGTTGTAGGATGCATCAAGAACATCATACATGAAGAAAGCAGAAGGTCATTAAAAAGAGAGGGAAGGAAGTAAAGACCAAAATAGATAGCAGAAGGTACTCTGAAAATTGCTGTTGAACAGAGAATAGATAAAGTGAATGGAAGAAATGACAAAATAAAAGAGCAGAATGGAAAATTTCAAAAGGCAGCTCAAGAAGATGAAGTCTTACAATGAAATGTGCAAAGGCCTGAAGTTAAAAAAACAGAAATGAAGAACACACTCAGCATTTCTCAAGCTGAAAGGCTCAAGTTGCAATACTGAAAGATTCCATGGGCAAAATATTGAATGATGCAGGAAGCATCAAAAGAAGATGGAATGGATACATAGAGTCACTGTACTAAAAAAAAAAAAAAAATGGTTCATCTATTTCAGGAGATGGCATATGATCAAGAACCAGTGGTACTGAAGGAAGAAATCAAAGATGCACTGAAGGAATTGCTAAAAACAAGGCTCCAGGAATTGATGGAATGCTCATTGAGATGTTTCAACAAAAAGATGCAGTGCTGGAGGCATTTATTCATTTATACCAAGAAATTTGGTAGACAGCTACCTGGTCAACTGACTGAAAGAGTTTGATATTTGTGTCTATTCCAAAGAAAGGTGATCCAACAGAATATGGAAATTATTGAGCAATACCATCAATATCACATGCAAGAAAAAATATGCTGAAGATAACTTAAAAATGGGTGCAGCAGTATATTGACAGGGAACTTCTGGAAATTCAAAGTGGATTCAGAAGAGGACATGCCATGAGAGATATCACTGTTGATGTCAGATGGATCTTCACTAAAAGCAGAGAATACCAGAAAGATATTTACTTGTGTTTTATTTTCTATACAAAGACATTTGACTATGTGTTGACTATGTGGATCATAACAAATTATGGATAGCAGTGAAGAATGGGAATTCAAGAACACTTCATTGTGCTCAAGGAACCTGTACATAGACCAAAAGACTGTTGTTCGAACAGAACAAGGGGGTATTTTATGGTTTTAAATCAGGAAAGGGTTCAACCTTTCACTATATTTATTCAGTCTATATGTTGAGCAAATAATCCAAGAAGTTGGACTATTATGAGGAAGACTCTTTAACAACCTGTGATATGCAGATGTCACAACCTTTCTGCTGAAAGTGAAGATGACTTGAAGCACTTACTGATGAAGATGAAAGACTTCAGTATTATACCTCAACACAAAGAAAACAAAAATCCTCATAATTGGACCAATAAGCAACATTACAACAAATGGAAAAAAGATTGAAGTTTTCAAGGATTTCATTTCACTTGGATTCACAATCAACACCCATGGAATCAGATATGATATTGTACTGGGCAAACATGCTGCAAAAAAACCTTTTTAAAGTGTTAAAAAGCAAAGATGTAACTTTGAAGACTAACCTGTGGCTAACCCAAGCCATGATATTTTTAATCACCCCATACACATGTGAAAGCTGGACAATGAATTAGGAAGACCGAAGAAGAGTTGATGCCTTTGAATTGTGGTGAAGAATACTGAAAATACCATGGGCTACCAGTAGAACAAACAAATCTGTCCTTGAAGAAGTGCAGCTGGGATGTTCTTTAGAAGGGGAAAAGACCAGATTTCATCTCACCTTCTTTGCTCATGTTGTCAGAAGTGGTCATTCCCTGGAGAAAGATATCATGCTTGATAGAGTAGAAACAAACAAACAAGAAACAAAAATCCAAACTCACTTCCATCGAGTTGATTTGACTCATAGCAACTCCTCCTTGGATTTGAACTCGAGGGCAGTGTATTACATTGCTTTTTGTGTATTTTTACAGAAGTAGATTGCCCAATCTTCCTTCCAAGAAGTGGCAAGTGGGTTTGAACCACCAGCCTTCTGGTTAGTAGTCAAATGTCTTAGGTACTATGCCACCAGAGCTCCCTGATAGAGTAGAGTGTCATCGAAAAAGGGGAAGACACTCTACAAGATGGATTGGCACAGTGGCTGCAATGATAGATTCAAGCATATCAAAGGTTGTGAGGATGACACAGGACAGGGCAGTGTTTTTCTCTGTTGCACATAAAGGTTACTGTGAATTGGAGATGACTTGATTGGAGGTAACAACAATAGAACTAGTCACTTGATTTAAGCCCACTATAATAGTACTACTTCAAAATGGAAACACCAACACTACAACCAAAAATAAAATAATTTCTGGAAGCAGTTTAATACTCTTTCTTAGTTTCTTAGTTATTGTTGTTTTAAGTTATCATTCACTTGACCTGAAACTTGAACATTTAACTTCCCTATGCTCACATAATGTCAGATCATTACTTTAAAGTTACTTGGATTGGTTATAGTTATGCCTTCAACTATATACACATTTAAGATAATTTTTTTTCATTTTACTTTTGATATTTAGGGAATGTTTTTACATTTAATTTTGTTTTCTATTCTCACAAATTATTTATAGAATTAAAAATGGATAAAGCATGGTACATTTAGGGGAATCCAGCATCTAATCCTGTTCTTTTACCTTATTTTCCTCCCTCACTGTATACATGACCATAAAAAATAATTATGGTTTATACTTTTATTGTTTTTATAGTTATAATCATATACATATATGTTTATATATGCACATTCATATCACTGTCTTTTACTAGATAAATGATAACAAACTATATACATACTTTGCTCTATTCTGTTATTTGTTTTCATGTTAACAATGTATACTGGAGATCATTCTCACAGTGGTATAGAGTATAGTTCTCATTGCTTTTTATAGCTCCATAGTATTCTACTTTGTACATGTGCCATACAGTTTGTTAAAGTAGTTCCTTATTGATGAGCATTTGGATGGTTTCTAGTTGTTTTTGTTGTTTTCCATCATGAAGTGATCCAATGAAGTTCTTTCCACACATATCTTTTTTTATATTTCTGCAGGTGTATCATTGGGATAGATCCCTAGAAGTGAAATTCCTGGGTTAAAGGGTAAATGCAAATGCAATTTTGCTAGATATTACCAAGCAATCCTCCAAAGCCTTTAAATAATTTTTCATTCTTATTAGGAATGCATGAAAGCATCTCTTTCTTTAAAAGAACTTTCCTTCATTGAATATGGTGTCAAACTATGGATTTTTTGCTGATCTCAGTGTACTTTTAATTTGTGTTTCTCATTATAAGTGAAGATACAGATCTACTTGTATTAATTCTTTTTGTAAATCATATATTCATATCTCTAACCCATTAGTCCTTTCTTTCTTATTTTAAAAGCTCCTTTTAAATTAAGGTTTTTAACACTTTGACATAAGATAGGATTTTTTTTTTCTAATTTATCTTTTGTCTTAATACTTGGCTTATGATATGGTTTTCAATTTTTGTAAAGTTTTATGTAATTGAATTTACTGATATTTCCTCTTATTACTTCTGGATTCTGAATAATAATATATAGTTAGAAATGTTTCCTCCACTTTTAAATTATAAATGGATTTACCCCCTCCCAGTACTTGTATAATAACTATCCATTCAAATTAAGTCCATTTCCTCATCTCCTATACACTTCTCATGTCATTTTGCTTGGGATTTCTAGCTCCTCCCTTTTCCCCTATTGATTTAGGGTTTTTTCATCATGCACCATATGCTTGTCACCAGCACAGCATATGGCCTTGTTTTGTTTTCTGCTTATTTTTCTCTACTCCTCTTTAAAGGCAGGGCTCTGTTTTGCATTCTTGAACACCTGGTTACTTGTGTTATGTTTTGTTTCTATTAGGTGTGCAATACATACTGTTGAATTTATGGATAAAGGAATAGTGTTAGTTATTCATTGAAAAACACTGAGAATTTGAACCTGTCCATCCTCAGTTGTTTAATACTAAACCAGTCATTAGAAGTTCCATTCCAGATTCTGCCAGGACAAGACACTTGACCCTGAATCTTGAACATTTAAATTCCCTGAGCTCATTCATTAGTACACTCAGATGTCAAATGATGTCATTGGACTAGGCAAGTTCTCCGAGTTCTACAAGTCTGCTATTCTGGGCTCCATATCAAGGAACCTCAATTTCTATATATCCAGACAATACAATTCAGCTCATTGCTACAGTGGAAATAACCTAACTTTCCTGAAAGCACTTTGAAATATTTTTCTTCATGAGATGGGACAATAAGAATATATTCCAGGAATAAGTCAGATTTAGCAAAGAGTGCTGTATATATCGTCCCAGTTATTTGTGACTTACTGTCTTTAGCAATAAGACTTAGTTCTGCAGCCTAGTAAGTACAGCTGGAAGCAACACAGCAGTCATGCTACAAATGTATTTATTGGCATCTGTAGAACACAAATTCCATTCTTAAGTCACTGGATCTGATCCTGGCTCATGCTCCAAAGGGAAAAGTCTAGTTTTTGCCAACCCCAAGCTTTGGTGGTTTATTCTTCAGTGCTTCAGGGCATCAGAGAAGGGCTGTGTAAGCCAGCCCATTACACAAGGCCTCAGCACCAAGGATCCAGGTTGCTCAGGACAAACTGCAGGAGGGATAGTTGTGTGGTCCAGCCCCCAGAAGAGCCTGGCTTCATTCGCAGGGGAGGTTAACTACCACTATCTTCAGAAATGTGTCGCTCTGTGCAATACAAGAGCCTCATCCACCCTGTGACCAATAGATTTACAGGAAGACAGTGATACATTTCTTTTCTTGTTCCATTCACTTGATAAATATTTACCGATTTGTAGGTGTGAGACTGTTTTAGAACGCACAAAACAGAGGTGGACAAATAGACTTGAGAGCTTTATAAGGGTAGTTCCCAAGCTTTGCTGCATATTAGAATAATCTGGAGAGCTTTTACAAGTCCTTTGGTGAGGATGCAAAGCAGCTCAAGTGACACAGTGGTTAACACATCTGGCTGCTAACCAAAAGCTCTACAGTTTGAATCCACCAGCCACTCCATGGGAGTAAGTTGAAGCAGTCTGCTTCCATAAAGATTCACAGCCTTGCAAACCTATGGGAGAATTCTATTCTATCCTATAGGGTTGCTATGAATTGGAATTGACTTGATGACAGTAGGTTTTCTTTTTTTTGGGGGGGGGGTTCAAATCCCCCCAGGGTCCTCAGAAGAAAGACCTGGCAATCTACTTCTAAAAGATCACAGCCACTGAAAACCTTGTGGAGCACCGTTCTACTCTGAAACACATGAGGTCACCATGAGTTGGAACTGATTTGATAGCAACTGTTTTTTGTTTGTTTTTGTTCAGAAGAACTATGAAATAGGCTCCACTTAAATCAGAAGAATATTGGGTAGCAAGCCAACACATTAGTATTTTCACAGCTCTCCTGGCTGTTCCAATGTGTAACCTAGGTTGAAACTCATGGCTTTAGAATTTAAAGTCTAGAGACAACACAGATGAGATAGTGTTATTGCTAGAAGGCACAGGGCACCCTGGTAATGCATGGTGGGATATCCAACTCAAACATGATGAAGAGAAAGGATGACTAAGCTGAAATATGAGAGATAAGTAAGAGCTACAGAGATGAAAGTGTGTGGTTAAGGAGTGAGGGATGGGATTAGATGTAAAGGAAGAATGTTAGACACAGAGGGAAGAAAGATGGAGTCATATAGATAATCTGAATGTTCAGTCCCTCTTGCAACTGATGTTATGAAGAACTAGGTAACGCAGGTGCAAATAATGATACTGGAGTTATGAGCAATGAAGGAGAAGATAAAGTATTAGATCCAGTGAAAGCAATGAAAGAAACCAGGTTAAATGACTGGGGAAAATAGGCAGGCCCACCCAGCCAGCAGAAAAGGAGAGGATTCATTAGAAATACAAAAAAGGTTGAGTTGAAGAGAAGGAAGAGAAGGGGGGGGGGGAGCCATTCTGGAACCTGCAGGCATTGGGGACTCAGAATAACCACCCTGGGAGTTTTTCGGGGTAAGCCGGGTTTTGAAGGGGAAAGAAGCTCTTACTGGGAAAAGGATCAAGACCTTGGAGTCCAGAAGGGAGTGAGAGAAAGGGAGGAGAAGTATCCTTTGAGTAGGCAGAGCTCTAAACCAGGTGCATAGTAATGGGCTCAGGTCCAACTCTTGGTGAATATTTTGGGCTCAGGCTGGATCTGTGTACTGGGATTTTGCAGCTTGTTGACCAACCCAGAAAAGGATACCCTTTGCTGTTTAGGGCTACTCCAAGATTTGAGCCATGGGGCTTTGAATGACAGCTGGGCATCACCTTCAGCAGAGGGCCCCAGAGGGACCCAGGCTGCCCTGCTCATGCATGCATTACTATCTGAATTATCTCACCCAAACACAGAAACCTCCTTCTGCCTTTCTATCCTGGGGTTCTAATTCTTGATTTTTTCCCCCTAGCTCTCTTTTTCCTTTTCTCCCCTGCCTCATCCAATAGGAGGAACATACTAAACCATCACTAGATAACCATAGTTACTATAATAAACCCCTCACCCAATAGAATAGTAACACCAATAGCTCTCGTGCCACAGGATCAACAACAGAGGGTAGATAACACCTGTTCATTCTAACTCCAAATCCTCTTTGTGATGAACAGAAATTAAGGGAATTTGTGAAAAACAGACCAACACTACAAGAAATGCTAAAGGGAATCTTTCCAATAGAGAATCCACAACAGAGAACAACAAATTAAAATCAAGACAGTTGACCTTATCACCTAGAAACCAAACCAAAAAAAGATTCTCAAAATAAGCTCATAAGAAATGTACATAGAGAGATAAGGGAGTCAATCTGCAGATGACACCAGCAACAAAGCAAATAGAGCGAATATAAGTTTTAATTACAAAACTTCCAAATGGAGAGGAAGACAGCACAATGTCTTTATAGAATAGACTGTCCCAAACTTATGGAAATAAAAATTTACTTCTGGGTACCACAAATATAATTAACAATCCTTCTAAGCAAACTCAGAAAGAGAAAAACAGAAGGGCTTACTAAGGACAAAACCAACAATAACGAAGAAAAGAGAAAAAACACTTGATAACAAAATTAACTCAGCACAGAAAAATATTTGGAATAACGAAATCACCAACAATACAACAAAAAACACAATAGACTGAGAGCAATAAATTCATACTTTCACTAATTACACTCAATGTGAATTGACTAAATGCACCTGTCAAGAGAAAGAGAGTGGCAGATTGGATAAGAAAACAAGACCCATTGATATTCTGCCTATAAGAGACCTACCTTAGACACAAAGACAAAAATTAATTCAAAATTAAGGGGTGGGGAAAAGAAGTCAAACCAATGGCAACCAAAAAAGAGTAGAAGTGGAGTATTAATTTCCAATAAAACAGACTTGAAGGTGAAAAGCCAGCATAAGGGACCAAAGAAGTACACAAAATGAAGCTAAAAGGGTCAATTGATGAAAAGGACATTACCATAATAAGTATCTATGCATCCAATGAAAGAGCTCCAAAATACATAAAGCAAATATTAACTGAATCAAAAGGAAAAATAGAAGTAGGAGACATTAACACACCACTTTCAAAGAGGGACAGGACAACTGGAAAAAGAACTCAACAAGGATACAGAAGAACTCAAGAACATAATCAACCAACTTGACCTCATAGATATATACAGAGCATTCCACCCAATGAAAGTATGATATACATTCTTCTTCTGTGTGCATCGATCATTCTTCAGAATAGAACACATGTTAGGCCATAAAACAAGCCTCAACAAATTCAAAAACATTGAAATACTACAAAGCACCTTCTCAAATCACAATGCTATAAAATTTGAAATCAGTAATAGGAAGACCAAGAAAAAAAATCAAACATGTGGAAACTGAATAATATACTGCTCAAAAACTACTGGGTAACTGAAGAAAGAAAGTGTGAAATTAAAAAAATTCCTAGAAGCAAATGAGAATGAAAATACAACTTATTAAAACCTTTGGAACATAGTGAAAGCAGTATTCAGAGATCAATTTATAGCAATAAATGCATACATCAAAATAGAGCAAAGAATAAAAATCAACACTTTAACTCAACAACGCCAACACTAGGAAAAGAGCAACAAAAGAAACTACAGTATCCAGAAGTAAAGAAATAAAAATCAGAGGATAAATGACACAGAAAACAACAACAACAAAAATAGAAAATATCAACAAAACAAGAAGCTGATTCTTTGAAAAGATTAACAAAATAGACAAACCACTGGCAAATTTAACAAAGGAAAAGAAAGAGAAGATGCAAATAATAAGAAGATGAATAATAAACCAACAACAGAACTAACTGAAATAAAAATGATAATAACAGAATATTATGAAGAAATGTGCTCCAACAGATTTGAGAACCTAGAAGAGATGGACAACTTTCTAGAAACACAAGACCTACCTAAACTATCCAAGCTGGAGATAGAATACTTGAACAAACCCACAGCAA
>NW_006921639.1:7577630-7586747 GCF_000298275.1 Orycteropus afer afer | reverse complement strand
GGACAAATACTGTATAAGCCCATTACTATAAAAAGACAAAGAAGGGTTTGCTTGCAAAAGGCGACTTATGTTCTAGGTTACCGGGGTGAGGAGGGAAGGGGAGGGATTAATTTCAGGCTAGTTGAGGCCCACACACTGATGTAGATAAGGGGAAGTATATACAGAAAGAGTCTGTGACCACCATGATGACATTAGGAAAAGGGAGGACACTGAATTGTGCACATAGGAGATAGATGACAGATGATAAAACCAATCAGTGTGCCCACAACACTGCAGTACCACTAACACCAAACATCAGGCTACAGATAAACACATAAACACCAGAGAGGACCAGATGGGGGTCAGTGAGCAGGAGTAACTGTAGACCAAGGATAGACTCAGCTGAGGCTAATCTTGCACAGATACCAGTGATACAAAATACCTGAAATCCTTATAGAAACAAACAATAGAAGACAGACACAGAGCAATCCCTCACAGACACCCAGATACTATGGGAGAGAGATCCAATGGATCTACCATCTCGGGGCCATAGTACTCGGAGACACCAGACTCAACTGGCACAACAAAATACATAAAAGCCTTGTTCCTCATTCTACATTTGTGAGTAGCAACTGGGGTCTTAAAAGCTTTCATGTGGCCCTCTAAGATGCACCTAATGATCTCCTAGTGTCAGAAGCAAAGAAAAGTTTCAAAAAAAAAAAAAAAAAAAAGGACATTTGGGAAGCAATCAGCCGTAGGACACAATGGCCCTTGAGATCAGAAGAACTAGATGGTGCCTGGCTACCAATGCCAACCACTCAAGAAAGGATCAAATCTGGAGATCCTGGATAGAGTGTGAGGAAAAATGTAGAATAAAATCCAAAAACTCAATAATGACCAGAATTACTGGTAGGATGGAGTCTGGTGAGACCCCCAATACCCCTGGAATACATTCTGCACCTGGAATAAAACTCACTCTCAGGGGCTGGCTCTCAGCCCAACAATTAACAAGATGTACATGCAGACCACTCCACCCAGGGTGATGCACCCACATACTCTTTGGAAATACATCCCCTGGAGAAATAGACCACAGGGCACCAGAGGAGCAATAGTCACACTGAGGTAAGACAGGACAGACAGGAGTGCATACTATAAGGGGCAGGGAGGAGAGGAGTCTGGGTTAGGGTTGGGCATGGTAAATGGCTAGTGAAACTAAATATACATGTAACATTGAAACAGTAAAACAAACTCTTAAAATAAAGAAAGAAAAAAGAAAAAACAAAGCAAAAATAAACGACAAGGGATTTACATAAATGAATACTACCTGAAGCAATTTACACATTCAATGCAATCCTAATCCAGGTTCCATTAACATTTTGTAATAACATGGGAAAACCAATCACTAATTTCATATGGAAAGGAAAGAGACCTCAGATAAGCAAATCACTGCTGAAGAAGAAAAACAAAGTAGGAGGTCTCACACTCCCAGACCTCAAAACCTACTATACAGCCACAGTAATCAAAACAGTGTGGTTTTGGTACAATGATACACAGATAGCCCAATGGAACAGGATTGAAAATTTAGAAATAGACCTATCCATTTATGGATAGCTGATCTTTGACAAAGTCCCCAAACCCATCAAATGTGGAAAAGGTAGCCTCTTAAACCAATGATGCTAACAAAATTGGATATCCACTTGCAGAAAAAATGAAACAAGACCCATACCTCACCCCATACAAAAAAACAAACTGAAGTTGGGTCAAACCCAAAACTATAAAGCTCATCAAAGATGATTTAGGGGGCAAATCTAGGGGTCCCTAATTATGACATAAATAGACTATCAAGCATGGCCCAAAATGAGCAGGCAGTGTAAGAGAAACTACATGACTGGGACTTTTGAAAAATTAAATTCTTATATGCATCTAAAGATTTCTCCAAAATGGTTAAAAGAGAACCTGCAGATTGGGAAAAAAAATATTTGGCTATGACATATCTGACAAGGGACTTATCTCCAAAATTTATAGGAAACTTCAACACCTCAACATCAAAAGTCAAACAATCCAATTAAAAAATGGGCAAAGGACATGAAGAGACACTTCATTAAAGAAGATACTGGCAGCCAACAAATACATGCGGAAATGCTCATGATCATTAGCCATTAGAGAGATGCAGATCAAAACAACGAGGAGATATCATCTCACCCCAATAATAATAGCAAAGTTCAACAAGACAGAAAATAACAAATGCTGGTGAAGCTGCGGAGAGTTTGGAACTTTCATACACTGTTGGTGGGACTGCAAAATGATACAACCATTGTGGAAAATGGTATGGCGTTTCCTTAAAAAACTGAAAAGACAAATACCATTTGATCCAGCAATTCCATTACTAGGAATATATCCTGAAGAGGTGAAAGACAGGACATGAACAGACATATGCACAGCCCATGTTCACTGAAGCACAATTCACTATAGCAAAGAGGTGGAAACAACCTATATGCCCATCAAGAGATGAATGGATAATCAAACTATGGTACATTCACACAATGGAATATTATGCTACATTAAAGAATAATAAAGAATACACAAATCATCTCACAATGTGGATGGATTTAGAAGACATTACACTGAGTGAAATAATCCAGTCACAGAAGGACAAATATAGTATGAGCCCACTATTACAAAATGTCAAGGAAGTTTATTCAGGGAAGTTTATTCACTTTGTTGGTTACTGAGGACAGAAGGGAAGAGGAAGGAAAATCTCAGACTAGTTGGGTCCACATGTTGATTTGAGTGAGAGTAGACACTGTATGGAAAGAGTCGGTGGCAAGCATGGTGACATTGAGGAAAGGAAAGACACGGAAAGGTGCATAAAAGATATAGACAACAGAGGCAAATGCTACTACATGCACAATACTGCAGTATCACTAGCATCAAACACCAGGCTATGCATTAATATATAGATAGGTGAGATGATCATGTTGGGAGTAGGCGAACAGGAATCCACCCTAGACCAAGGATAGATTTGGCTGAAGATAATCTTACAAATGCACTTGTGCTACAAAATTAGCCACATATATTACAGAAGCAACAGAAAACAGGGTTGGAGAACCTTCTCAGAGACAACCAAATGCTTTTTGAGAGAGAATCATGAGGCCTGTGTACTCAGGACCAGAGTCTTAGAGGAAATCATGCTCAATTGGCACAATATAGTACACAAAAATTTTGTTCTATAACCTACTTTGGTGAGTAGTGACTTAAGGGGATTATGAAAATAAAACGCAGTGAAACACTGCCTATGAGCTTAGGAATGCTAAAACAGGAAAAGTACAGAATCTTAAAAGTGGCCATCTAAGATGAAACTATTGGTCGCCTCTCATCTGGAGCAAAGAAGAGTGAAGAAAATCAAAGTCATCTGGAAACAATTAGTCCAAAGATAAGATGGACCATGAGAACCTCAGCTTCACAACCCCAAGATCAGAAGAACTAGAAGGTGCCTGGCTCCCAATGCCAACTGCTCAGAAAGGGACCAAAACTGGATATCCTGAGTAGAGTGGGAGGAAAAATGTGAATTAGAATTAAAAAACACAAAAATGACCAGAATTACTGGTCCTAAAGAAACTATTCGAATCCCTGAGGCTATGGCCACAGATTACATTTAGGGCCTAGAAATGGACTCAAATCTCGTGTATTGGCTCTCATCCCAACAGTAAGAAGACCTATCTCAGGGTGATCCACCCACGTACCCTAGGGAGATGCACCCCTTTGGATCAATCAGCTGTGAGAAACCAGAGAGGCGGCATTCACATTGAGGGAAACCTGGACAGACAGAAATGCATAGATAAGCAGGGCACAGGAAGGGGTGGTCACAGGAAGGAGAGTTTTGTTGTTGTTGTTGTTGTTGTTGTTGGGGATGGTAATCAGGGCATGAAATCAAATGTGCATGAACTGTTGAATCTAAAACAAGTTTGCTTCATAAATTTGAACACAAAGCATAATTATATATACAAGGGTCATTGATCAAGTGGTAAGACAAAGAGTGACTCAGTAATTATTACAGACTAAAGAAGACTTAATGGGATTATGAAAATAAAACACAATGAAACACAACCTATGATCCTGTATAGAATGCAAAAACAGGAAAAGTAAGATATTTGTGGGACAACTGGACAAATTTTTGTAAGAGCTCAGATTAGATATTAAAGAAAAGAAATAAAAAAGAATGTTGCACACAGAATGAGTAACAAAATTTATTGATGGGATTTCAAAGAGAGGAGGAGTTATCACAAGAAATGGAAAGTTAAGCAATATAACTGTACCTTATACCTGAAGGACAGCAGTGTTGGGAGAAGTGACCACAAAGGTAAACAAGCCTCTGACAGCCAATAAGGAGCTTTGGTTTGACCCCAAGAGTGAGATGGGAAGTCCCTGAAATGGTTTAATCAGCATAGTGCCAGGAGAAAGATTTCTCTGGATGCCCAGAGTAAAACAAACTGTGGGTAGATGAGACTGGATTGGGGAAGAGACAGATGTAGAGAAGGAGGAAAGATAGAATAGAGAGAATCAAGAACACCAGAAGAGAATATTAGTGTCATGTTGTGGGAACACCACCTTTTCTAGCCCAAGGAATCTATGTTCTGTTTCTTAGATATATATCTGTATTTAGTATCTGTCACTGTGGCACCTAAACTGAATCTTAAAGGAGAATAGAAATTGGTCAGGGGAGAAAAGAAAATATTCCAGGAAAAAAAAAAAATCACAAAAAGAAAGCATAAGCAAAGCCCCAGAGGCTGGAGATAGCACAACATATGTGTAGAAAATAATACAAGTTATTGTTGAAATATATTTAGAGGGATAGTGTTACCTGGGGATTAAGAGTTTGGTATTTGAAGCAGTCAGCTTGGGTTTGAAACCTGGCTCTACAAAATATTGGCTCGGAGAACTTGGAAACCTCATCTAATTCTCTGTGAATTAAGTTCCCCATCCTAAAAAGAAGGGGAGGATAACATTTGTACCTACATTATAGGGTTATGGTAGGGACTAAACCTGCTAAAAAGTGCAAAGTGCTAGAACAGAAGCTGGTCCTATATACCTGTTTGTCATCACTATTTATATTGTTGTTAGGTTAGTCAGAGAAGGGAAGATGTTAGGGGAAATATATGGAGGGGAAAGACCATGGAGAGGACTGCATGTTGTGCTAAGGTTAGATTTTCCCTCTGTGCTTTCTATGTTGTTGTTATTATGTGCCGTCGAGTTGGACCTGACTCATAGCGACCCCCCTTGGGTTTCTGAGGCAGTATCATTATAGAAGTAGATTGGCCAGCCTTCCTTCCGAGGAGTGGCTGGTGAGTTTGAACCACCAGCCTTCTGGTTAGCAGTCAAGTGTATGGACAGCATTAAAGTACTGAAAGAAAGAGAGTAACATATTGAGATTCATGTTTAAAGAGATGGCTAGGCAGTTGTATGGAGAGGAGGCCACAGGACACAACAAAAGCAGAAGGAAGGAATACACAGAGTCATTGTACCAAAAAGAATTGGTTGATATTCATCCATTTCAGAAAGTGGCATATGATCAAGAACCAATGGTATTGAAGGAATAAGTTGGAGCTGCACTGAAGGAATTGGTGAAAAACAAGGCTCCATGAATTTATGGAATACCCATTGAGATGTTTCAGCCAATGGCTGCCATACTGAAGGCACTTACTCAACTGTGCCAAGAAGTTTAGAAGACAGCTACCTGGCCTACTGACTGAAAGAGATCCATATTTATACCCGTTCCAAAGAAAGGTAGTCCCACAGAATGTGGAAATTATCAAACAATATTATTAATATCATACACAAGTAAAGTCTTGGTGAAGATAATTCAAAAACAGTTGCAGCAGTATATTGATAGTGAACTTCCAGAAATGTAAGCTGGATTCAGAAGAGGATGTGGAATGAAGGATATCATGGCTGATATCAGATGGATGTTGGCTCAAAGCAAAGAATACCAGAAAGAAGTTTACTTGTGTTTTATTGACTATGCAAAAGCATTCAGTTGTGTGGATCCTAACAAATTATGGATAACATTGAGAAGAATAGGAATTCCAGAACATTTAATTGTGTTCATGAGGAATGTGTACATGGACCAGGAGGCTGTCATTCTAACAGAACAAGGGGATACTGATAGTTTAAAATCAGGAACGAATTTTGTCAGGGTTATCCTTTCACCATACTTAGTCAATCTGTATGCTGAGCAAATAAGCCAAGAACCTGGACTATATGAAAAAAAGTGTGGCATCAGGAGTGTAGGAAGACTCATTAATAACCTGTGATAAGCAGATGACACAACTTTGCTTGCTGAAAGTGAAGATAACTTGAAATACATACTGATAAAAAATTAAAGACTATGGTCTGCAGTATAGATTATAGCTCAGTATAAAGAAAACTAAAATCCTCACAACTGGACCAATAAGCAGCATCACAATAAACAGAGAAAAGATTGAAGTTGTCAAAGATGTCACATTTCTTGGTTCCACAATCAATACCAATGGAAGCAGCACTCAAGAAATCAGATGATGTATTGCACTGGGCAGATCTGTTGCAAAAGACCTCTTTAAAATGCTCAAGAGCAAAGATATGTCTTTGAAGACTAAGGTGCGCCTAACTCAAGCCATAGTATTTGCAGTTGCCTCATATGCATGTGAAAGCTATATAATGAATAAGGAAAACCAAAGAAAAGTTGATGCTTTTGAATTGTGGTGTTGGCACAGACTACTGAAAGTCCTGGGGCCTGCCAGAAGAACTAACAAATCTGTCCTGGAAGAAGTACAGCTGGAATGCTCCTTGGAAGTAAGAATGGCCAGACTTCGTCTCACCTACTGTGGTAGTTAAGGTTGTTATCAACTTGGCTGGGCCTGGTTGAGTGGCTGGGCAGCTGGTGGTATTTATTCCCCATGATGAGACTGGAAATCAGCTCCAAGGTGGGATCTACTACAAACAGCTGAGTAGCTGGTTTAGGGATGTGGTCTGCTTCCTGTATAAAAGAAACAGTTCTGGGAATGGTCTCTAGCCTTTTGGCATACACGAATCCTGCATGTAGTCAAGTCGTTGTTTAACAGCCTGCCATGCCTTGCCCATCTTGGGACTTTCAGTGGACTTGAATTAATGACCTGCTGTGTTGTTTGGTAACATTGGGACTGTGACTTTTTACTTGTCAACCTTAGGCTTGTCAGTCTCAGCAGCCAGCAGCTGTCTGAGTGAAGAAAGCCTCCAGCTTCAGTGGGCCAGGAGCAGAAGGCAGAGCTGAAGCCCAAGGTTGAGGAGCTTTCACTCAGTCCCTAGAGTCTGGAACTTTGAACTCAGATTTAAAGTGTCCAAACTGTAGGAGAATAAACTCCTGTTTGTTCAAGCCACCCCATTTGTTGTATATTCCTGTCAGAGTGTACTAGGTAATCAGAACACCTCCTTTGGTCATGTTGTCAGAAGGAACCACTCCCTGGAGAAGGGTATCATTCTTTGTAAAGTGGAGGGTCAACAACAAAAAAGGGAAAGCCCTCATTTAGGCTGCAATAATGGGCTCAGGTATATCAAGGATTGTGTGGCTGGCACAGGACAGGGCAGTGTTTTGTTCTGTTGTACATAGGGTCACTATGAGTGGGAGCCAACTCAATGGCACCTAACAACAACAACAGCACAGCAATTCAGGCAAGTAATGATGTGGGCTGACTGGACAGGTATATATCAGTAGTTGCTTTCCTTTGCATTGCTGAGTAGTGTTCTCTGACACTTTAACCATTCACCTGTTGGAAAGCATCTGCTTGTTTCAGTTTCTATCTATTGCAAATGAAGCTGATACCAATATTCATATGCAGGTTTATACATGAACATAATTTTTCATTTCTCTTGGATAAATGCCCAAGAATACAATTACTGCATTGTATGACAGCTGCCCACCACTCATCTGTCATACTGTGGTGGCTTGCTTCTTGTTGTGATGCTGGAAGCTATGGTGAAAGTATTTTAAATATCATCAGGGGTACCCATGAGGGACAGCTTTCTGAGGAACTTCAAGACTAGAAAGAAGGACATGGCCAGGTCCACTTCTGAAAGAATTGCACTGAAAAATTTATTATTAGCAGTAAAACATTGTCTGATATAATGCCAAAAAATGAGCCACTTAGGTTGGAAAGCAATCAATAGATGACTGGTGAAGGGAAACGCCTCAAAGTAGAGTCAACCTTAATGGCATGGTTGGAGTAAAGCTTTTGGGACCTTCATTTGATGAGATGGCATGACTCAAAAGGAGAGAAAATAGCTGAAGACACCCATTAATAATGGGAACACAAACTATGAATCTAGGAAAATTGGAAATTGTAACAATGAAATAGAACACATAAAGATCATTATCTTAGGAATTAGTAAGCTGAAATGGACTAGTACTGACTATTTTGAGTTGGACAATCATTTGGTCTACTATACTGGGAATGACAAATTGTGGAGGCATGACATTGCATTCATCGTCAAAAAGATCTATCCTGAAGTACAATGCTGTCAGTAGAATGAAAAAATCTGTCCTGGAAGACCAGATAATACAACTGTTATTCAAATTTATGCACCAACCACTAAAGCTAAAAATGAATGAATTAAATATTTCTACCTCCTTCTGCAGTCTGAAATTGACCAAACATGCAATAAAGTTGTATCAATAATTAGTAGTGATTGGAATGTGAATGTTGGAAACAAAGAAGAAGTTTGGCAGTTGGGAAACATGAGTTGGTGATAGAAATAATACCTGAGATTGTGTTATAGAATTTTGCAAGACCAGTGACTACTTCATTGCAAATACCTTTTATTTCAACAACACAAATGGTGGCTATACACATTGACCTCACCAGATGGAATACACAGGAATCAAATCAACTACATCTGTGGAAAGAGATGATGAAGAACTTCAATATCAACAGTTAAAATAAGGCCAGGAACATACTGTGGAACATATCATCAGTTGCTCCTATACAAGTTTACATTGAAGGTGAATAAAATTAAAACAAGTCGACAAGAGCCAAAATATGAATATATCCCACCTGAATTTAGAGAGGGAGCTCTGGTAGCATAGTGGCTAAGACACTTGCCTGCTAACCAGACGGCTGGCGGTTCAAA
>NW_006921639.1:7576482-7577530 GCF_000298275.1 Orycteropus afer afer | reverse complement strand
TTCACTAGGGAATTCTATCAAATGTTCAGAGAAGAGCTGACACCTATATTACTCAAACTATTCCAAAACATAGAAAAAGATGGAACACTCCCAAATTCATTTTACAAAACAATCATAACACTGATACCAAAACCAGGGAAAGACACCACTAAAAAGGAAAACTACAGACCTATATCTCTCATGAATATAAACACAAAAATCTTCAACAAAATCCTAGTCAACAGAATCCAACAACATATCAATAATAATAATAATACATCATGAACAAGTGGGATTCATACCAGGTATGCAAGGATCGTTCAACATCAGAAAAACAATCAAAGTAATCCATCACACAAATAAAACAAAAGAAAAAAATGCATGGTCATATCAATTGATGCAGAAAAGGAGTTTGAAATAATCCAATGCCTATTTCTGCTGAAAACTCTGAGCAAAAGAGGAATAGAAAAGAAAACCCCCTCAATATAATAAAGGGTATGTATGCAAAACCAACAGCCAATGCTACTGTCAGTGAAGAAAGACTCAAAAATTCTCCTTGCAAACAGAAACCAGAAAATGATGTCCTCTATTACCACTTCTGTTTAGCATTGTATTAGAGGTCCTTGCCAGGGCAATAAGGCAAGAAAGAGAAATAAAACACACCCACATTGGTAAAGAAGAAGTAAATCTATCTCTTTTCACAGATGACATGATCCTATACATAGAATACTCAAGAGACTCAGCAAAAAAAAAAAAAAAAACTAGAACTAATAGAATGGTTCAGCAAAGTGACAGGATACAAGTCAACTCAAAAATCATATGGATTCATCTACATCAACCAAAAGATTTTTGAAAAAGAAATAAGAAAAACAATATCACTTACAACAGCTACCAAAAAAGATAAAATACTTAAGAATAAATCTCACCAGAGATACAAAAGACCTATACAAAGAAAACTACAAAACACTACTGCAAGAAACAGAGTCCTCTGATAAAGAAATAAGGGAAACAAGACCATTTTTAATAGCTACTAAAAAGATAAATTATCTATGAATAAACCTTACCAGAG
>NW_006921639.1:7571828-7573374 GCF_000298275.1 Orycteropus afer afer | reverse complement strand
CCTACTTCCATAGTGATACTGCCTCGGAAACCCAAGGAGGGGTCGCTATGAGTCGGGTTTGACTCGACGGCACATAACAACAACAACAACAACTGGAGAACAGAATTGATGCATTGAACACTATCTCCCAAACACCAGATGAGTTGTGGGATGGCATCATGACAGGTAAAGGTCATTGAAATAACAGGAAAGGAAGAAAAAGCCAAAATGGATGTCAGAAGAGACTCTGAAACCTGCTCTTGAATGGATGGTAGCTAAAGAAAATGGAAGAAATTACGAAGTAAAAGAGCTGAACAGAAGATTTCAAAGGGCAGCTCAAGAACACAAAATAAGGTACTATAATGAAATATGCAAAGACCTGGAGTTAGAAAATCAAAGGGGAAGAACATGCTCAGCATCTCTCAAGTTGAAAGAACTGAAGAAAAAAGTCAAGCCTCAAGTTACAATATTGAAGGAATGTATGGAAAAATACTGCATAATGCAGGAAGCATAAAAAGAAGATGGAAGGGATACAGAGTCACGTTACCAAAAAGATTGTTCCATGTTCAGCCTTTCAGGAGGTAGCAAATGATCAAGAACCAATATTGCTGAAAGAAGTCCAAGCTTCACTGAAGGAAAGTTCTTGTTGTGTGTAAGAAGTTATCCTAAATTTGCCCACTGTTAGCTTTATACTGCATATTGACATTTTTATAGTACATACAAATGCATATGTAGGAATGTTATCTACCAAAATTATGTATGGTTGTGGGTATATTCCCACTTGCCTATCCATATCTAATCTTCTTGCCTGTCTACTTATGTATCTACCCATAGATTAGTGTTTTCTATTATTGATAATGTGGTACTGTGTATGCAATAGTTTTTACTTTTATTGGCTGTACCTCGTGTGCCTCTCTGTGCCTTCCTTTTCCTTAGTAATATTGTGCTGGGCATGCATTTTTGTTATATTGCTTTTCCTTTCACCCATATCAACACCTGTTTCTAAACTATCCATGTATTTTCCCTCACTTCCCCTCCTTTCCCATCCCTGATAACTAACAAAGAAAATATGGGAAGACCCTCAGTGAGATGCACTAATACTGTGGGTATGACCATAGGCTTAAGCATGGCAACAATTGTGAAGAAGGTGTGGGACTGGGCAGTTGTTTCATTCTGTTGTACATAAGGTTGCTATGAGTCAAAGCCAAGTTACAGCAACTAAAAACAACACGCTAGTTCCATCATGTTTAGTTTTATAAGAAACTGTCAAACTCTCATCTAGAGTAAGAATACCATGTTAAATTCCCAAAAGCAATGTACAAATGATCCAGTTTCTCTGCATTCTCATCAGCATTTGGTGTATCCATTATTATTATTTTTTTATCTTAGCCATTATGATTAGTGTGAAGTGATACTTATTTGTTGTTTAATGTATGCTTCTTTTATGGCTGATTATGTTGAATGTCTTTCCATGTGCTTATTTTCCATCAGTGTAGCCTCGTAGCCTCTTTGGTGAAATGTATATTTATGCCTTTTGTTCATTTTCCTAATATATATATATATATAT
>NW_006921639.1:7568592-7570638 GCF_000298275.1 Orycteropus afer afer | reverse complement strand
TTTTTTTTTTTCATTTTAGTTGTTCCATTCCCACTAACCTAGTCTCAAAACCCTCCAACCTTCTCATCTGTTTCAGAGTGTTTGATGAAATTTGGTCTTATATAGATGGTTTATAAAAGAGCACAGTTTTCAAGCGTGATATTTCCTATTTCAGCTATTTAGCTGAAAGGTGACTTGTGGAAACTTTTCATTTAAGGATATTTTAGAGTCTCAGGATTCCTAATATTTTAGAGTCTCAGGATTCCTAATATTTTAGAGTCTCAGGATTCCTACTGTCTCAGTGAGTCCAGTAAGTTTGGATTTTTTGAAAATTTGAAATTCTGTTCCAAAAGTTGCTCCTTTTCTATCAGATCCATCTGTTTTGGTGTGATCAGAACCAAATTAATCGTAATCATAATAGGGCACTATTTATTTCTTCTGGTCTTAGGTTAAAGAAGGTTGCAGTTCCTGTAGATAATCAGTCCTGTAGACTGGTTTCTTCTCTGAGTTTTGGGTTTCCTTTTTTCTCTTTTGCTCAATACAAGTACAGACCAATAGTTTTATTGTAGATAGTCCCTTGCAAGCTTTTAGGACCCCAGATGCTACTCACCAGACTAGGTTGTAAAACACAAACTTTATAAACTATGTTTTGCTAGTTGTCAAAGCTGCCCCACAAGATTATGACCCTAAGTGTTGGAAACAAGAAAGTTGATCCTGTGAGGTGATTGGTTATGACTACGAAGTCTCACTCTCTGTGATGTTTGTTTGTTTTATTATGTGTGTGTGTGTGTGTGTGTGTGTTGTTTTTAGGTGCTGTTCAGTCAGTTTGGACTCATAGTGACCCCTATGTACAACAGAACAAAGCAAGGCCCAGTCCTGCACCATTGTCACAAACATTGCTATATTTGAGTCTATTCTTGTAGCCAGTATGTCTGTCCATCTCATTGAGACACACATGCACACACACATATAAACACACAAACATGTATTTTTCATTGTTAGAAAATTATATATAGCAAGCATTTACCCAAGCATCCTCTTCTGTGTATGTGTGTGTATGTCTATAATTTAGTAGCATTACTTATCTTATTTAAGCTGTGCACATTTCTCCCATATTCAGTGTTACTTTTCCATCACCATAAGTAAAACTTGATTACTGTCTACAGCATGAATCTCCTTCCCTGCCCTCCCCATATAACCGCTACTGAACATTAGTCTCTCTATATATAACAGTCCTTGTAATTTTATAAAAGTGTGATCATATAATATTCATCAGTTTTTTTGATTGACTTATTTCACTCAGTATAATGTTCTCTTGGTTCAGCCATGTTTCATGCTATTTGGGGAACGTGGAACTCTTTATGTCGTGTAGTATGCCATTGTATGTATGTACTACATTTTGTTTATTCATTTATCATTAGCTGATGGCCATTAAGTTTGTTTCCATCTTTTTATTATTGTGAATAAGGCTGCAATAAACAGATATGCATGTATCTGCTTCTCCTCTACTATATCTGTAGGGTATATTCCAAATAATAGAATTGCTGGATCATAATGTAATTCTATTTCTAATTTTTTGAGGCATCACCATACTGTGTTCCACAGCAATTGTATCATTTTACATTCTCACTAGCAATGAATGAGGTTTCTGTTCTCCCCACATCCTCACCAACATTTGTTGTTTTCTGAGGTTTTTTTTCTTAATCATTGCCATTTTAGCAGGAGATGAGATGGTATCGCATTGTAGTTTTGATTTGCATCTCTCTAAAGGCTAATGACATTGAACATCTTATGTGTTTTTTCAATGCTTGAATGTTAAATTTTTATGCTTTTATATTTTTCATGTAAGTCCTACAACCATTCTGAGTTAATTTTTTTTAATAAGATGTAAAGTAAAGGTTTAGGTTGAAGCTCATTTTTTCTGACTATAGATGTTCAATTGCTGCAGCACCATTTGTTTAAAAGTTTGTCTTTTCTTCATTCAATTTATCATATTTTTGTTAAAAATGAGTTGAAAATATTAGTGAGGGTCCATTTCTGTATTCTCTTAGATGGAGAAAGGCTAAA
>NW_006921639.1:7564386-7567862 GCF_000298275.1 Orycteropus afer afer | reverse complement strand
GTGAGTGTTGATTGTGGTTCCAAATAATATGAAATTTTTGACAACTTCAATCTTTTCTCCATTTATGTAATGATGCATATTGGTCAAGTTGTGAGGATTTTAGTTTTCTTTATGTTGAGATGTAATCCATAATGCAGACTGTATTCTTTAATCATCATCAGTAAGTTCTTCAAGTCATCTTCACTTTCAGCAGAGTTGCAGTGGAACTTCTAGACTAAGATAGACTTGGAAGAAAATAGGGACAATTCACTTCTCAAAAAATCGGTCAGTGAAAACTTTATGAATAGCAGTAAAACTTTATGACCTATGTTGTGCCAACTGACCAAGTAGTTCCATAAAACTATGGTCCTATGCTTTCAAACACAGTAAACTAATCTCATGAAATGTTTGATTATGTCTATGAAGTATCCATAGCTGTGCCTTCTATGTGTCATATTATATAAGTGAATATATATGCAGGACATATTTTACGTTTATATAATATGCAAATTAGGCTCCCTTTTGTCAATCTCTATACATATTGTTCAGTGGCTTTGGCACAGACAGAATTACACATGCACACATATACCTTCTTATACACCTGTTGTTGTTGTTATGTGCCGTTGAGTCGGACCTGACTCATAGCAACCCCTCCTTGGGCTGCCGAGGCAGTATCACTACGGAAGTAGATTGCCCAACCTGCCTTCCAAGGAGTGGCTGGTGGATTTGAACTACCAGCCTTCTGGTTAGCATTCAAGTGCCTTAGGCACTATGCTACCAGAGCTCCTCTTATACACATATAGGCATGCATATTTACATATAAAATCACACACATATTTTTATTGTTATTGCATAATTGTATATATTATAGTCTTTACCAAATATGTCCTTTATTTTTGTGTATTTTTTAGTGTCATGATTTACCTTGATCAAGTTGTGCACACTTCATTCAGTATTGCCTCTCCCATCACCAAAATTAAAGTATCTACTATCTAGAAAGTGATTCACCTGCCTTCCTCCTATCACCCCAGTAACCACCAATGAATACAGATTTCTGTATGTATACCCATTCTATCTTTTTATAAAAATGAGGTCATGCAAAATTTGTCCTATTGTGATTGATTTATTTTACTCAGCATGTTTTCCAGATTCATCTATAGTATGAGATGTTCTGAGAACTCATCATTATTCTTTGTAGCATGTACTATGCAATTATATGTATGTAACACATTTTATTTATCCATTTATCTGCTGATGAATGATTGGTTATTTCCACCTTTTTTTCTAATGTAAATAGTGCTGCAATGAACATAGATATACATATATCTGTTCATGTCATTTCTTTTAGTTCTCTTGGGTGTATATCCAGGAGCAGGATAGCTGGATCATAAGGCAGTTCTATTTCTATTGCTTTAGTATATGCTAAATATTTGTGTTTGTCTTACCTGAGTTTAGAACAGTCCATTCTATCTTGTAACTCTCTTGAGTTCCTCACCATTTAGAAGTTCTGTAACTATACAATTTTTTGCCTTTTTGGTTAGTAGTTGTCCTCATTTGCCAATTGATGTCTCTGGTTCCCTGTTTACAACCTTATAACCTTATTTTTCTTTGGATACTTCCATAGCTGTGTTGGTGTCTGGGTTATGTCATCTTGTGCATTAATGGTCAGTTGTTGCTTGCTATTATTGGTTCTCTGTTCAAAAGACTACCTTCAGTAGATCTTGTAAGGTTGGTCTGGTTTTAACAAATTCTCTTAATTTCTGCTTCTCTGGAAATCTCCTAATTTCACCATCATATTTGAGTGCCAATTTTGCAGGGTATATAATTCCTTGTTGAAATTTTTTTTTTTCTCTTTCAGGATTTTATATATACCATCCCATTGCCTTCTTGCTTGCATGGCTTCTGCTGAGAAATCAGAGCTTATTCTTGTTGGTTGTCCTTTGTAGACAACTTAACAAACACCAGAAAAGAAGACATACAGTGCTACTGTCAGTGATCCTGATGGCATGGGCAGTTTGGATATTGCCAAGTGGTGTTAGGACTTAAAAATTAACCTAAAAATCAGCCCTGGAAGCCAAGGGCTACAGAGGACTGCACTGGTTGTTGGTGAATAAAAGAAGAAGCAGTGAAGAGGGAGACAGGCTGAGTTGTGGACTTTTGGCTGTCTGAAGGCCACAGCCATTTTGAATATTTACAAGTAGTTTGAATATTTTGGATATTTAAAGTGACTGCACTTTCTGAGATTCCAGGGACCCAATAACATGCTCCACTTGCTGGGGACTGCAAGGACATTCTGGACATGAGCAACTGGAAAGTTAACAGAGATGTAAATACAACAATGTCACAATGTCTCAGAGACAACAGATCATCACAGTCCACACAAAGAAGCAAGATAAAGTGGTAGAAACAAGGGAGCAGGGCACAGATACATAACACATCCCTGAGAAAGAAGCAGCATTGGAGCTCCCTGATAAGGATTTCAAAAGAATTATACTGAAGTATCTTTAAAATATTGAGAGACAGATCAAGAAAAACACTGACAAAATTAAGGAAAACACAGACAAAAGCCTAGAAGAATTTTGGAAGGACATACAAGAACATAATGACAAAAAGAATGAAAAATTAGAAATGATACAACATCTACAGATAGAACTCCAGAAGATTAATACTAAATTTTCAGAAATAGTTAACACATTGAAAGGGCAAATGAACAGAATGGAAGACAGAATTAATGAGATTGAAGACAAATACCTGAACACTTCTTTGGAAAGGGATCAATCAGAAAAAAGATCAATACAAAATGAAAAAAGGTTAAGGTTCAAGTGAGATACAATAAAAGGAATAATCTATGTGTCATTGGAATTCCAGAACAGGAAGAGACAAATAAAACCATTGAGAAAATTGTCCAAGATTTGTTGGAAGAGAACTTCCCTGATATGGTGAAAAATGAGAATATACCCATTCAGGAAATCCAACGAACCCCAAACAGGATAGACCCCAAAAGAAAATCACCAAGACATATCATCATCAAACTCATCGAAACCAAAGACAAAGAAAGAATCCTGAAGACAGCATAAAAAAATAAAACATCACTTTCAAAGGGCAACCAATAAGACTGATTTCACAGCAGAAACCATGCAAGTGAGAAGACAATGGGATGGTATATATAAAACCCTGGAAGAGAAAAGTTTTCAACCAAGAATTATATACCCAGCAAAATATGATAGTGAAATTAGGAAATTTCCAGATAAGCAGTAATTAAGAGAATTTGCTAAAACCAGACCAACACTAAAAGAGATACTAAAGGCAGTCTTTTGAACAGAGAACCGATAATAGCGAACAACAACTGACCTTTAATACACAAGAAGACATAACCCAGAAACCACAGCTATGGAAGTATCCAAAGTAAAATGAGCTTACAAGATAGTAAACAGGGAACCAGAGACATCAATTGGCAAATGAGAAGAACTACAAACCAAAAAGAGGGAAAATACTGT
>NW_006921639.1:7554228-7555902 GCF_000298275.1 Orycteropus afer afer | reverse complement strand
ATTAGGTATGTCTATGCAGGAGGGAGTGTGCCCAAGACCATGCATAAGGCTGACAGACAATGTCTCTACAAGTGTATTTGTATGTTCTGTAAGAATTACCAGGTGTATAGTAGAGCTGAAAAGGGACAAGGTTGTAGTCACTTCTTGGCCACAGCCAGCTCTCCAGAGGTAGTGAGTTGTTGAACCTGTGGGCTCAGGACCGTAGTCACAGCAGACATCAAGCTCAATTGGCATAACATACTACACAAAACATTGTTCCACCTCCTACCTTGGCGAGTAGCGACTGGTATCTTAAAAGCTTGCAAGCAGCCTTCTAGAAGTAACAGTGGATATCTCCTCATCCAGAGCAAAAAAGAATGATAAAAGCCAAAGATTTGTGGAAACAGTTAGTTCAAATGACTGGTACACCATGCGATCTGCAGCCCATATGACTATGAGACCAGAAGAACTAGGTGGCGTCCAGCTACCACTGTCAACCACTTGGAGGGGGATCTATGTTGGACATCCTTGATACAGTGGGAGAACAATGTGGAAAAAAAAAAAAAAAAACTCAAAATCATTTGAAAAAAAAAAGGGGAGGATGACCAGGTTTGCTGGTCTGATAGAGTCTGGTGGACCCACTGAGACTATGGCCCCTAACTGCTCTTCAAGTTTGGAATTGAACCCACAGCTGTGGCTTCCAGCCAAACAAAAGACAGGTATATGAAGTGAACATTTACACTAGGTAGATACTCTCCTTGGAGATAGCAATCATGGGATAATAGAAGGGCTGTGTATGCATAGGGACATAGCTCAGGGGGCAGGAGTACATGGAGGGAAGGACACAGGGAAGAGGTTAACTATGAGGAAGAAGTGGGGGTGAAGCTGTTGCATTGTGGTAAATTGTAGTCAATGTCATGACAAAGTGTATGTGAATTGCTGTATGGAAAATGAATTTGCTCTGTAAACTTCCACCCAAATCACAATTAAAAAAGAAATACTAATAAAAAAATAAAAGTTTACATAGAAAGAGAAAAAGTTCATGATTAAAAGTTAATACTTACTCTTGTTCCATCAATATCTCTTATACCATAAGAAGCATTCATGAGGTAACATTTAATTGGATGATGCAGGAGATGAGGGAGAGATGTCTACTTTTGAAAATGATCAGCCTGGTGTGGGAGAGGATGGACCTGATTCTGGAGAGTCAGTGTTGGATTCTGCTGGAGAAGGAGGATTTACTACTGGAGTCAATTTCTTGAAGTAGGAATCAAGGGAGATTTATACAGAGCCTTCCTTTATATCATTATAAATGGCCTTATAGCACCTGAGACCCTCAGTAACTCTATGGTTAACTCTGGTGAACCATGTCTGTGTTAGGACCTTGCTTCTTTAACTTTGCTATTCCTGCTTTAATGAGATCAAATATATCAGCTAACTCTTTCATCAAAAAACTTTTCATTTGTGGAGTTTTCAGGTCCTAGACTTCTTCCTCAAATGCTATAATCTGCTTTTCTGGTTCTGTAAGGTCTTCATTGGTTAGTTCTTAGGCATGGGAGTTGAGTAACTCTACAGCATCATTTTCACTGATTTCTAACTGCAGTTGATTACCAATACCAACTATAGCCTGCCTGGATTCAGCAATGTCATCTGTTGTAAATCCCTGAAAAGTATGCACAAATTGGAGGCACACAG
>NW_006921639.1:7540278-7553738 GCF_000298275.1 Orycteropus afer afer | reverse complement strand
TGGAAGCTGTCAAAAATGAACTGGAACACATTAAGACCAATCCTAGGCATGAGTAAACTGAGATGGACTGCTATTGGCCATTTTGAATCAGACAGTCATATGGTCTACCATGCCAAGAATGACAAACTGAAGAGGAATGGTGTTGCATTCATTATCAAAAAGAACATTTGAAGACCTATCCTGAAGTACGTTGCTGTTCAGTGACAGGATAATATCCATAAACCTATAAGGAAGACCAGTTAATACTACTATTATTTAAATTTACACACCAACCGCTAAAGCCAAATATGAAGAAATTGAAGATATTTAGCAACTTCTGCAGTCTGAAGTTGACCAAAAATGCAATCAAGATATGTTGATTACTGGTGATTGGAATGCAAAAATTGGAAACGATGAAGCTTTGGTAGTTGGAAAATATGGCATTGGTGATAGAAATGATGCCAGATATCCTATTACAGAATTTTGCAAGACAAATGAATCGTTTCTTGCAAATACTTTTTTGAAGAACAACAAAAAAAGCAGCTACCGTTTTGGTAATATTCTATTATGATCCTCTGGCATTGTGAATACTAACCAGAAGGTCAGCGATTCAAACCTACCAGCTGCTCCATGGAAAGATGATGGGCGATCTACTTCTGTAAAGATTAAAGCCTCAAAAACCCAATAGGGGTGGCTGTGAGTCAGTTTTGACTCAATGGCAGTGAGTTTATTTTCTTCTTCTTCTTCTTCCTCTTCCTCTTATTCTTATTCTTATTACTATTATTTCAGTTGGGTCTGTTGTACTGCCTCCAGTTTCATGTCTTAAATTGTTTATTTGTATCTTCTCATTTTTTTCCTTGTAAATCTTTCTGTGGTTTGTCTATTTTATCCTTTCAAAGAACAAGCTTCTGGTCTTGTTGATTCTTTCTATTGTTTTTTCTGTTCTGTCTTTTGTTTATTATTTTCTCTGTTGTTTGTGATTTCTTCTGTTAGCTTTCTTATTCTTTTTCTCTTCATTTTTGTTTGTTCAGGTTTTCAGTTACATTATTGATTTTAAATGATTTTTCTTTTTAATGTAAACATTTATCGCTATGAATTTCCCTCTTAGCACAGCTTGTGCTCCACCCCATAGGTTTTTGTATGCTGTGCTTTCATTCTAGTTTGATTATAAATTTTTTTATATAACTTTTTATTTCTTCTATGACACAAAAGTTCCCTGTTAATGGTGTATTGTTTAGTTCCTATGAATTTTTTATTTTTATTTCCTTAATCTTCCTATTATTGATTTATAGCTTCATACTGCTATAGTCAGAAAAGATATTTTTTATTATTTCTCTCTTTTTTTTTTAATATATTGAGGTTTACTTTGCAATCCAAGATATGGTCTATCCTATAAAATGTTCCCTGTGCATTGGGGAAGATTGTGTGTTGTGTTACTGTTAGGTGCATTTGGTTAGTAGTGTCAATCAGGTTTTCTGTATCTTTATTTATTATCTTTCCAGTTGATTTATCCATTGTCAAATATGGTGTATTGTACATCTGTCTGTTACAGAAATGACTAGACAGCAACATGTTTGGCTTTTAGTTGGAATTTGGTGCATAAATATTTGTAATTTTTATGTCTTCTTTTTGAATTGCTCCTGTAATCATTATACAATGTCTTTCTTTGTCCCTTATAATGGATTTTGACTTAAGGTCTATTTTTTCAGATATAAATATTGCCAGTCCTGTTCTTGTCTGGTTACTATTTGCTTGGTATGTTTTTATTTTTTTCCTCATCCTTTGATTTTTGTTGTTGTTGTAGTTGTTATATGCTGTCAAGTCATCTCTGACTCATAGTGACCCTATCCACAGCAGAATGAAACACTTCCTGGTCCTGTGCCAGCCTCATGATCCTTGCTATACCTGAGCCCATTGTTGCAGCCACTGTGTCAATTTATCTCATTGAAGGCCTTCCCTTTCTTCATTTACCTTCCACTTTACTAGACATGATATCCTTCTCTAGGGAATGGTTTCTTCTGACAACATGATCAAAGTAGGTAAGATGAAGTCTGGCCATTCTCTCTTCCAAAGAGCATTCTGGCTGCATTTCCTCCAGGACAGGTTTCTTAGTTCTTTTAGAAGTCCACGGTACTCTTAGCATTCTTCTCCAGCACCACAACTCAGAAGCAACGATTCTTCTTCAGTCTTCCGTATTCGTTGCCCAGCTCTCACATGCATAAGAAGTGACTAAAAATACCATGGCTTGGGTTAGGCGCACCTTACATGCAATGCAAGGAGATTTCTTTGCTCTTCATCACTTGAAAGAGGTCCTTTGCAGCAGATTTGCCCAATGCAATACATTGTCTGATGTCTTGATTGCTGCTTCCATTGATGTTGATTGTAGAGCCAAGTAATATGAATCATATTGACAACTTCAATCTTTTCTCCATCCACTGTGAAGCTGTTTATTGGACCAGTTGTGAAGATTTTTGTTTTCTTTATATTGCAGTGTAATCCCCACTGCAGACTGTACTCTTTAATCTTCATCAGTAAATTCTTCAAGTCATCCTCACTTTCAGCAAGTGATTTTTAGTCTATTTATATCTTCATGCATAAAGTATGTCTCTTGTTGGCAACACAATAATGAGTCATGCTTCTCTATCTAGTCTCCCTCTTTCTCTTTCTTGACTGGTGCATTTAATCTATTTACATTCAGTGTGATTATTGGTAGGTCTGATTTTACTGCAGCCATTTAATTGTACTTTTTTTGTGTTAATGGTTTCTTTATTCTTCTTTACCTTCTGTGCTTGGCTCTTTTGTATATGAATTTTCGTCTTTCATTTGTTGTTTTTGTTTTTACTGAGTCTTTTTTTTCCCCCTCCTATGTTTTGGTGAGTAGTTTTATTAATTTTCTTTGTGGTTATCACACAGTTACATTTCCCATCTTCTTTTTAAGACAGTCTATTAATTCCTGAAATCAAATTAACCTCCCTTGCATATGAAAGTTATACAACTATGCCAGTCAATACCCCTTTTGTTTTGATGTTGTCAATGATTACAACTTTGTAGCATGGATTCCCTGTAGTCATTTTTAACTTTATTTTACTGTATGGTGCCCTCACCTAGTTTGGTATCACGGTGGTGCTGTCATGTGTCTTTTTAAATAGCTGTCTGTTATCATTGGTTTTCCATTTGAAGTATGCCTTTTAATGCTTCTTGTAGAGCTGGTGCTTATAAATTCCCTTAATTTTTGCTTATCTGGGAATGTCAGAATTTCTCCCTCATTATTGAATGATAATTTTTGTGGATATACAATTATTTCACTATTTGTCTATCAGTTTATCATACTGTGGTGGTTTCTGTGTTGCTGTGAGGTTGGAGGTTATCCCACCAGCATTTCAAATACAAGCAGAATCACCCACAGTGTACAGGTTTCAGCAGAGCTTCCAGACTGACAAAGACTCAGAAGATGGAAGGAGCATCCACTTCTTAAAGAATTGGCTGGTAAAAACCTAACGAATAGTGCTGAAATATTATGATATCTGATATATTACTGGAAAATTTTATGAATAACCCTGAAACACTGGCTGATTTAATGTGGGAAAATGAGCTCCTTAGGTCAGCAAGCACTCAAAATATGATTGGGGAAGAGCTGCCTCCTCAGTAGCGTCAACCTTAATGATGTGGATGGAGTAAAGCTTTTGGGACTTCCATTTGCTGATGCAGTACTTGCTTTCTTTCAGGGCTTTGCATATATCATCCCACTGTCTTCTTGTCTGCATAATGTCTGGTGGTGTTAATTTTTATTGGGGCCTCTTTGCAAGTGATATTTTGTGTTTCATGAGCTGTTTTCAAAATTCTTTTATGTCTTTGACTCCAGAAAGTTTGATTATAATACATCTTGGTGACTTTCTCTTGGGAGTCTATCTGTATGGAAATTGATTATCTCCTTGGATCCAAACTTCAGGTCTTTCATAATGTTTGAGAAGTTTTCTGCCATCAACTTTTCAAAGATTTTTTTCATATATATTTTTTTATTCTCTTCTTCTGGTGTTCCTAAAATTTGTATATTGTTCTTCTTGATAGTGTTCCACATAACACATATGCTTTCTTCATTTTCTTTCCAACTGCTTTTTCTATTTGTACTTTATGCTGAGTAATGTAAAAGATTTGTGCTCTATTTCAATGATTCTTCCTTCCTTTTTTTTTTTGTATTCTACTTCTGTGTCTCTCCAACTGTGTTTTTTATTTGTTATTTTGTTGTTAAGCTTCTGAATTTCTAGTTTTTGCTTTTGTAATTCTTTTTTTTCAGTCCCATTTTGTTCCTGTGTTGTTTTCCTGTATTTTTATAGTCTTTCTTCTGTGTTTTCTTTGATATCTTTGAGAAGACTTACTATCACCTTCTTTGGTAGTTCCATTATCTGTTCTTCCTCACAGATCTTTCCTGTCACTTAATTTTGTTCATTTTCTTGTTTTGTATTTTCCTGTCCCTTCATATGATTTTAATTTACTGCTGTCTTCAAGGCATTATGGCTTTATATTGTTTATTTCTATCTCTATTTTTTTTTATTATTACATGATTGTTTATTTTCATTTATTTTGTTTTTGTTTTCAGTTATCTGCTAATTAGCTTCTTCCTTTTTCCTTTGAATTAGTTCCCTGCCTTCACATTATTTTAATAAATAAAATATATTATATATATTGTAGCTTTCTGATATTTATCTATGTATATGTTTGGTGCTGTTGTTTGGCTGAATATGCCTTCTTCTTGCTGGTGGGTATGATGAGTCATGCAAATGGATCCTATGTCTTTAGGCACATATAACTTCTCTTGGTGAATTGCATGTTGGTGCAAGAATAGGTCTTTTTCCCAATGTGAGGTGTCAAATGTCTAGTGGCCAGGATCCTTTCTCATCTCTTGAGGTATAATGCATGCCTTTTACATTGGCTTGATCAGTTAGTGAAACCACTGAAGTACAGTATAGGTCACAGGGAGAGGCAGACAGGATGGGGTGCAGAGGTCTGCACAGCCAGGGAAGGGTTAGCAGAGCAGGGCATGGAGTCCTGATTATCCAGGGGGTTGGCAGGGCAGGGCATAAGATACCCCTTGCCTAGAGATTTTGACAAGATAGAGTGCAGAGTCTAGATCAGCTGGGGAGGGGCTGGAGGGATGCAGAGTTCTGCTGAGCTGGGGAGGGTTTGGCAGGACATGGCATGGCATCCCACTAAGCCAAGAGGGGAAAAGGAGATGGAGTCTCATATGTGTG
Source organism: Orycteropus afer afer (assembly GCF_000298275.1). Classification (NCBI taxonomy): domain Eukaryota; kingdom Metazoa; phylum Chordata; class Mammalia; order Tubulidentata; family Orycteropodidae; genus Orycteropus; species Orycteropus afer. The sequence goes on along the minus strand of NW_006921639.1, from coordinate 7,548,510 downwards.
GAATGAGGGAGGGGCAAAGCAGAGTCTGTCCATGTTTGCACAGATGGCCCGGGCTTTAGGAAGGGGAGGGTGGTGAAATGAGGCCTGTGCACATTAGTACAGATGGCGAGCCCCTTGGGGAGGGGAGGAGTATTTAGAGAGGCCTGTGCCCATTGGTGCAGATGGCAGGAGCCTTTGAGAAAGAAAGAGAATGAATCATAGCCTGAAGAGACAGAAGATGATAGTCTGCACAGGGCCAGTTCTGGTTCTTTTTTTGAGGGGGGAGTGCTTCTATTTGTTGCTCTGTAGGTTGACTTTTCTCTGGATGTCTTCCATCCACATGGTTGAGCACTTCCACCAATAAGCAGTCTCTACACTAATTCCTAGCTCCTTCCCTTCTTCGTGCTCCCTAGAATGACTGAAGCTCAGAGCCACCCCTCTCTACCACCCCTTCCTTTGTTCCTCTGGAAGTGTGCACTCCCTGTCTATTTTGTCTCCTACTCTTTGCCTCCAAAGATTCGCTTTGTTCTAGTAGACTTCCCTTTGTTTCGCTGGCTTCCAAGCTATTTCACTGCTGCACTTTCCCTTCTCAGGGGAGCCCCATCCTAGGATGTGTCCTCCACCTCAACTTTTATTTGCAGAGTTATTTACACAGATTCTCTGTCATAACATTTGTTCTACTTGAGGTTGCTTTCCTGAGTTCCTCACTCAGGGTTGTTGCTTGATGCTGTCCCAAAATAGCCATGTTTGCTCCAGCTAGCAGAGCACAGTTCATCTGCAAATCTCCTTTTTCCTTTTAGTCTTGTCTTTTTCTCCTTCCAGTTGATGCTCAGTCTGTTTCTTCTACTCATCATTTGATGTTCTGGGATCTGAGATGACTATTTGTTTCTGTTTTACTTAGTTTTTTGAGTTTTTGTTCTAGGAGGTCATTATAACATACCTATCTAAGCCACCATCTTAACTGGAACTTTCATCTGTCTAGATTTTTTTTTTTTTTTTTGGTAATAAGTTCTTTGAGATTTCTATATGTCATCTCCAAGTCGTAACAGTTTTATTTCTTTCTTTACAATCTAAATGCCTTGTTATTTATTTTTCATGGCTTGTAGTAGTTAAAATTCCAGTGGTCATTGTTACTATCTTTCTAAACTTAAGAGGAAAGCATTGAGTATTTCACCATTAAGCTAGCTGTAGGTTTTTTGGGTAGATGCTCTTTATCAAGTTGAGGAAGTCTTCTCTAACTTGATAGAGAAGGCTTTTCTAACTTGCTGAAAGATTTTATTATATAATGATGTTGGGTGCTTTTGAGTTCTTTCTCTGAAATAATTGATGTGATCATATGATTTTTCTTCTTTACTTTGTTGATCTGGTAGATTACATTGATTAAAATTTTAATGTTGAACCACCTTGCATACCTGAAATGAATTCTAGTTACTCAAAGTGTATAATTCTTTTACATATCTGGATTTGATTTGCTAATATTTTGTTGATTTTTAAAATAAGTTTATGAGCATTATTGGTCTTTCATTTTATTTTGTTATTATTTTTGTCTGACCTTGGTACCAGGGTAATTTTGTCCTGATGAAATGAGTTAAGATGTGTTCTTTCCTCTTTTATATTATGGAAGAACTTGTGTAAAGTTGTTGTTAATTAATGTTTAAATGTTTGGTAGAATTGTTCAGTGAAACTATGCAAGCCTGGGATGTCTTTTTTGGGAGTGAATTATGAATTCAATTTCTCTAGTAGTTATAGGACTATTCATATTGACAATTTCATATGAGTTCAGTTTGGTAGTTTTTGGCTTTTGAGGAATTGTTCCAGGGACAAAGAGTATTTCTGAACCATGCTATTTTGTGGGGTTACCAACCCCTGTCCCACCACAGCCACCTGACCACCTGGTGTTTATTGGTGGTAGAAAGGATACTGCAGCCCATTGATATGAATAGCACTTCCTGAACCAGATGCTTGTTCTGGTTGTGGCATGATTCCCATCCCCCATCACTGTTGCCTTGTCTCACAGGTGTCTTCAGTTGATAGAAGGTAGTATCAGGCCCAACAGTGAAATAAGGCAGTTTCCGTGGTGACTTATTGTCAGCAATGTTCCCTGTAAATCTCCCCTGCCAGTTATGCTGCGTTCATCTAGTGTCTATGGGACTCCTGTTCAATCCAGAGGAAGAATGAGCCTAACTGGGCAATCTTTTTTTGCTAACTCAGAGCTCAAGAGATGATGGGCCTGGACAAAGTAGGCATGGGGTGGCCTGTTAGGTGTGAGGGAGTCATAAAATGTTCTACCACTACATTGTTTCTTCAGTCCTAGGGTCTCTAACTAGTCCACCTTCTTCTTTCCACCGTTAAAGTTCTCATTTGGTACCTTTGGTGTTGGGCTGCCAGATTTCAATGTGGTTAATTAGGACAGTGAGCCAAACTTAAAATAACAATTGCATACTTATTCACCTGCCAGAGAAAGCTAGTAGCAAAAAAGAAAGACATCATATCTCTAGTGTTCCATTTTTTTCCCCATGGAAATGGCCCTGGGAAAGGGGCAGCTGACATGCAGGATAGAATAAGTGAATCCTCTCACTCCCAAGGATTCCTGAACATAAGCTCCTGCCTTTTTCTCTACCAAGATTCTAGGAGAGTGAGTAGAGGAAGGGCTATGAGTAAAAAAGTCAGAGTGGTTAAAAATCCTTACTAAGACCACTGGTAAGGAAGTCTCCAAAAGGAGACACATGGACCAGAAATTCAAACATTCATACGACATTCATTCATGGCTAGCCCAAGGTTGGTGACTAAGCCCTTGACTGTAACTCCCCTTAAAGATTGCAAAGTACTGGCTGTGCACCAAGTTTGGTGTGGTGACGACAGTTCCCTCCTATGAGGTCTGCCAGACAAAGCCTTATAATTGCTTATGGTCAGATCTGAAAGTTCATATATAGGGTTTAGACCTAGAGCCTGACTCCTTACTAGGGCTTATAGTTGTACTTACCAGGGAAGAGCAGAAAGGTATGAGTCTATTCTGTCTTTAAGCAGGGTAACAATAAGTTTAGATTTGTGTTTTTAAACGAGAGGCAATAGTCTGAAGTCATTCGGGTCTACATTCAATACTGGCATTTTCACTTATTAAATGTGACTTGGGATATTATGGAAGCTTCCCTAACTCTCAGTTTTCTCATCCTTAAAATGGGAAAAATGAGGAAATCTACCCTGTGGTGTCATTGTAAGGATAAATGAGATCACAGGTGTAAAGTGTTCATTATAGTGTCTGACATGTTAGTTTTTATTGTTTGATTATGATTCTAGAAAGACATGGGAAAGGCAGATTGGAGCAGGGTGAGATTTAGAACTGAGGAATTTTGTAACTGCTCAGCAAAAAATGATGAATGTTTGAACCAGGTCAACGATGGCAGGGCATTTCCTATTCAAATATTATGTTCTGAAAGCATTGGCTTGACTAAAGCACATTTACAAGATCCTTAGGAAATTAGAATTCTGCGTACATATTTCTACTTTGTGAAGAAAACAGAGCTTGGTGCAAGTGTTCAGGAAATTTCTGGCCCCTTACCATTTCATGACAAGCCTTTCTGGGAACTCTGTAGCACAATGAGCTGGAATCCAGGACTGAGACCTGGGAAATGGCAAGTCCAAAGCTACAATGGCAAAAGTGGTGACACTGTGAGGCCAGTAATGCTGCCAAAGCCCAGGAGAAGGTGATGTAGAATGAAAGCCCATTTCCCACTGTTGGGTTGGGTGAGCCACTTGAGGCTACCAGTGCTTGACAAGAAGGCTGAAGACAGGCCCTTCTCAGCTCAAGATGATACAAGTGATTTCCCAATGGCAGTTCTTCTGTTTCCTTCATGGTATATCAACTTCTTTGACTATTTTTATTGCACATTTGAAGTCTGTCTGCTGAGTCACTTCCTGTTCCTAAAGGTAAGCTCACAGAAATGTAATACATTTGATGGGAGTCATGCCCTTGGTTCAAAGGACACTGATTAGTTTGTGACCTGGAGAAAATGATTCCACCCCTCTGAATATCAGTTTTCTCATCTTTAAAATGGGAATGATGGTGTTCCTTTAGTAATTGACATGAGGATCAACGATACTATCGAGTGTGAAATTGCTGTGGAAGCTAAAAGGTCTTCTGCACTTAGTGTGTACATGTGTGTGTGTGCCTGCATATGTATGAATGCCCTCAGAAACTAGATACTTCAAGGAAGATCTACTTTGGTTAATCTTTGCTGGGGACAGTTGATCTCCAGGTTAGTGGAGTGAAGAGAAATGGAAGCAGAGTGGCATAGGCACTGCACCAAAGTAGAAATAGTGAGTCCCAATATTTTGAGTACAGTGACATTTTGTTTCCTAAAACATATAGATGTTGTCTGTGCTATAAATACATCCACTCATACAATGGGAAAATATGCATTTCAGATTCAAATCTGAGTTAAAATCTTGAGACTAGTCACTTTTTTTACCTCAGTGTCCTCATTAGTGTGGGGTACATATGTAGTAATGAATGGAACATGCTTAACAGGATATCTGACACAGGTGATCAGCATGAATTTCCTTATTGTTCCACAATCATTTTTTCTTTAGCAGATGAAGTGGCCAAGCAGGCTCAGAAATTTACAGAGCAACTATTCTTTCTGGGGGGGGCGGGGGGGGCGGTGAGGAATTGCCCTGGGTTCCTCTAATGTCTTTCAATACCTGGGAACTCCTGGAAAAACTGTCCAGGGGATCAAGCTCCAGAGTGGCTTAGGTTTTGCTGTATGGTTAGAATGATTACAGCTAATTTTCAGCAAAGGAGGACCTCTGATTCTTTTGCTCAGAGCAAGTCTTCTGGGTAAACATGGACTCAGAAGCACAAGCATGTGCTGCTTTCCAACTCTGAGACCACAAGTGATTAGTAACATCTGACTTGGAATAGAGCATCAAGTGTTGATCATGAAATCCCAGCATAAGGAGGATGGGCAGAAACTTTGCCCCTCCCATTCAAAGGAGGAGAAAATGAGGCTACAGCAGTAAAGTAACTTGTTGAATGTCAAAGAGCTCACACAATCTTCCTGACTCCAACATAAAGGTTCTTTCCACTGCACTACAATTTTTTTTCACAAAATGGGGGCCCTGTTGTGAGACATCCTATCCACAACCTGGCCAATTAATCTGGCCAAAGCTGAGTGTGACACTGGCCCCAAAGCAAACCATGTGTATTAGACTGGGTTCTCTGGAGAAACCAAACCAGTAAAGCTTATGGAGAGAGAGAAAGGGAAATTTATCTTAGGAAAATGGCTCACACACTTATAGAAGCTTGCAAGTCCAAAGTTCTTGGATCAAACGTCAAGCTGGAGGCTTTGTCTAACCCATGCAGCTGCTGGGGCTGAGGATCTCAAGCTTGCCAGGCAGTATACTGGCTGTTGACACCAACGTATGACAAATCCAAGATCTCCAGGCTGAATGGTGGATTGTTCACTCAAGGACAGTTGTAGGCAGCACAACAGAACTCCAATACACAGAAGAATGTCTCTTTTCCAGGATGTCCATAAATACACTGGAAGCAGGCCACACCCCTAGGGAAACTCCCTTTCATTGGATTGGCTTCTCAAAACGTATACATCTGATCCCATCATTGGAACAACCCACATCACAATTGTTTAAACCACACAGAATTGTGGTCCAGCTAAGTTGACACACAGCTCCAACTATCACAATATGTTGTTATTATTGTTATGTGCCGTTGAGTTGGACCCGACTCATAGAGACCCCTCCTTGGGTTTCTGAAGCAGTATCACTATGGAAGTACATTGCCCCATCTTCCTTCTAAGGAGTGGTTGGTGGGTTTGAACCGCCAGCGCTCTGGTTAGCAGTCAAGTGCCTTAAGCACTATGCTACCAGAGCTCACCAGGGGTTCCCACTTTTCCTTTGTCTATGCTTGGAAGACCATAGGGAAAGAGAAGTGAGCTCTCAGAGACCCAAGAAGAGATGGTAAATGGGGGAGATGAATTTGTCTATTGTCTCCAACATGGACTCTAGATCCTAGGCTAAGGATTAGCCTTTTCCGGCATCGTGGATCTCTCACTCATGCCAACTTAAGAGGTTCTCACAGAAACTCCAGACAGACTTGGTAACTCCTCTTACACTTATCTCATCATGAAGGCTGCTACTGAGTCAACTCTGATCACAGTGATCCCATGTGTGTCAGATTAGAACTGTGCTCTGTAGATTGCCAGACCTTTCTGGTGATATAGTGCCTAAGGTATTTGACTGCTAACCAGAAGGCTGGCGGTTCAAATCCACCAGTCATTCCTTGGAAAGAAGATTGGGCAATCTATTTCTGTAGTGATACCACCTCAGAAACGCCAGGAGGGGTCGGTATGAGTTGGACCTGATTCAACAGCAATGTGTTTGTTTTTTTTGGTTTTTCTTCTGAAGTTCTTCTCGGGTGGACTCATAGCGCTTTGATTAGTAGCTGAGCACAGTTTGCATCATCCAGAGATTCCTGAGTATCCATAGCACTTTGCTCTCATTCTTATGAAATGTTGTCTACACTGTTGGTGACCTCAGATTTGAGGGACAAAGACTCTGCATTGCTGATCTGTGAGCCCACAGAACCTGAAAAATGCCCAGCACATGGGAGGCAGGCAATGAGAATTTGCTTCTTAAGGAAGCAAGAAATCTTTTAGGCTTGGTCCAGACCTTTCTGGTGAGACCCCAGGCCTCAAGCCCTCCAATGTTTGGAATTTGGGACCCTCTTTCCATCTCCGTGGCCGAGGGTATTTTTGTCTGGCCTCCTGGCTGGAAGAAGCTGACCAGACACAGTTCCTGGGTCCTCCCAAGGAAGAAGGGATCTGGTGAAAGAAGACTTCCTGTACTCTCAGGTCTTCCTTCCAGCAGATCACAGTCCTGCCTGGAAAGGAAGGTCCACTGGCAGTTCCAGTATCCTCAGACTGCCACTATGGGTTGTTAATATGGCAGACCTTGTGTGAGGGAATGGGACATCTAATGTGACTATTCCTGAATGAGCCCAAAGATGGACTAACTTTATAATTTTTAATATTTTGTGCTGAGAGGCTCTTATGTGGAAAAAATATAAATAGAAAATGACTTGGACAGGGCCTTTACTGACATATCAGTTCCTCTTTGTTTCTCTACTCACCATCATAGGCACATGGATAAAGGTCATCATGTAAAGCATGTGTGAACTTTGCTGCTAGGAAACACTTATATTCAGTGGCCATGAAGCTCCTTAAGGGCATGTCTTTTGGAACTATGCCAAGCCTATCCATATATTCTATGATCTCAATTGTGAGCTGCCATTAAGATCCGACTGTCTCTTGAGGGCCTGGTTGACTAGCACAATATGATTACCTATGGTACAAAATGGAACTGGGGCAGGGAGTAAGGATGGCCACAGGAAAGATTTTTTGCCCTGTTCCAAGAGCAAGACACATAAATTTAACAGATCCAAATTAGCATATCTATGTGAAATCCTATGATTCCTTGGGCAGTGGGGATGCAACAGCAAATAAGATGTGGTTCTAACTGCAAATTAGCTTGAGTCTTATGCATTAAATTTACCTAAAACAAGCCAAAGTTAATAAGTGTCATTAAGAGCTAGCAGCAAAATGCTAAGGAAGAAAGAGATTAATTTTGATTCAGTGGAAAGACCAAGGTGTTAAAGAATTAATAGATTACTTGGATTCAAAGATTTGAGGATTCATCAGTCTTTGAGAGGAATTGGAATTCACAAGAATGTGTATGGTTGCCATGTACTTCATTTTGTAGAACTCATTCTCTTCTCTTTTGGTAGAAACATGTTGGTTTTCCTTTGTGTAAGTTTTTTCTTTCTTTTTCTCTATACATATGGCTTCTCTCACACCTTTCCTCCCTTCCCACATGTCTCCCAACTCCAGGAGTAACCAATCAGTATAGTCTGTTTTACTATATAGCACACTTATGCTAATCTAATGAGAATCTTAATCTAATCTAATGAGAATCAACCATGACAATTATTAGAAGAGAGATGCTTTCATTGCCTATTGCTTCTAAGTCAGTAGGATATAAGCATGAAGATTCTAGTGGTACTTCTGACACCATACGTAGTGAAAGAAGTGTTGGGACATAGATGTCTGATGACATTATTTGAGTACCTGGATCCAGCTATTCCTGAAGTCCACTCTTCTTCATTACATGTTGTTGTTGTTGTTATTTGCCATCGTGTCGGCCCCGACTCATAGCGACCCCTCCTTGGGTTTCCGAGGC
>NW_006921639.1:7531907-7539823 GCF_000298275.1 Orycteropus afer afer | reverse complement strand
TATTTTACATTGACTGCTAACCAGAAGGCTGGAGGTTCAAACCCATCAGCCACTCCTCAGAAGGAAGGTTAGGCAATCTATTTCCGTAGTAATAGCACCTCAGAAACCCAAGGAGAGGTCACTATGAGTCGGATCTGACTCAACAGCAGTGTATTTGTTTTGTTTTGTTTTGTTTCATTTTTTTCTTCTGAAGTTCTTCTGGGTGGACTCAAAGAACCTTGACTAGTAGCTGAGCACAGTTTGCATCATCCAGAGATTCTTTCCTGAGTTCCCACAGCACTTTGCTCTCATTCTTATGAAGTGTTGTCTACACTGTTGGTGACCTCAGATTTGAGGGACAAAGACTCTTCATTGCTGAACTGTGAGACCACAGAACCTAAAAAATGTCCAGCACATAGGAGGCAGGCAATGAGAATTTGCTTCTTAAGGAAGCAAGAAATCTTTTAGGCTTGGTCCAGACCTTTCTGGTGAGACCATGTACATTTGCTTTCACTCCCCACTTACCATCCCCAACCCTAACCCAATCTCCTCCTCTCCCTTCCTTGTGACCCCCCTATCCCTGTTCCCTTCTTAGTTATGCACTCCTGTCTATCTAGCTTTCCCTCTATGTGAATGCTGCCCCTCTGGTGCCCCATGACCAATTGGTCCAAGGGATATATCTCCATAGAGTAGGTGTGTGCATCACCCTAGGTTGGGTGTTGTGCATGTAAGTCTTTCTGCTGTTGGGCTGAAAGCCAGCCCTTGGGAGTGAGTTTTATCCCAGGCTCAAAGTGTATCCCAGGGCCATAGTCTTGGGGGTCCCACCAGATTCCATCTGACCAGTAATTCTGGTCATTTTATTATGTTTTTGAATTTTGTTCCATGTTTTTCCTCCCACTCTATCCAGGATCTCCAGTTTTGATCCCTTCCCAAGTGGGTGGCATTGGTAGGTGGGCACCATCTTGTTCTGGTCTTGAGGTCCATCGTATGCTAAGGCTGATTATTTCCAAATGCTCTCGGTTTTCTTCAATCTTTTTTGCTTCAGACAAGAGGAGACCATTGGCTGCATCTTAGATGGCCACTTGAAAGATTTTAAGACCCCAGTTGCAAGCTTTTAAAAATGGCAGCTCTCCTGTAGTGCATATACTAGTTCCCTCTAACATCTTAGTGACTGAAAAACTAGGTGCAGCAGTTTGAAATGGGGATTCTGGTGCTCTGAACAACTCATTAAGTCAGAGTACGCCAAACTCAGGGGAGTAGGATTAGAAAGGAGAAAGGAGCAGTGCAATTACCTGGAGGGAAAAAAACAAAAACAGGTGAACCTGTCCTGCAGAGCACTAACCTGCAGGCAAGAAAGGGCATAGGAGAGATCCCTGGGGCAGTGGAGAGAATGCACAGCACCAGAGAACTGCAGCAGCTCCACGGATCTATCTTTGGCACCTGATTTTATCGGTAAACTTGGAACCTCTGGGAGGGGGCAGAGACCCCTCTGGCTCTGGCACTGCTAAAACTGCAAATGGATGGGCACGAACTCCTGTCATGGATCCAGGATCCAGGCAATTATCCTAGGTCAGCTTTTTGGCAGGGAGGGGCCTGGAGAGGGATTTTTGAGGCTGTCTGACCCTGGCAGAAAGTGGTGGCCCGCTAACAATCGGAGTCTTTGCTGAACTTGAGCTACGGACCTGTGAGTAGCAGTATTACATCATCATTAGCAGCAGGCTCAAAGCCCTAGAAACAGCTGCTGGCACCTTGGTGTTTTATTTATTTATTTATTTTTTAATCTTTTCTTCCTCCTTTCTCCACCTCTTCCCTGCCTCAACCAATATAAAAGCCACATTAAGCCACCATAATACCTGGCAGCTGGAATCCTAAACTCCCTTTAGGACAAACAGAGACCTGCATGTACAATCCACACAGTGATTCCATCATCACAAAGAAAATTGCAGAGCAACCCAGCACAACTGAATTAATAACCAAAAATAAAATAAAATACACCAGCTCCACCTTTTCAAAATGTTAAATCATAAAACCAAGACAAAACAAATCAATACGTAACTAACAGTTAAAGACAACTTTAAAATGTCTAGGAAACAACAGGCAACCTCAAATCAAACAAACAAACAAAAAAAAAAAAAAAAAAAAAAAAAAAAAAAAAAACAGGACAAGACAAAAGAAGTAAAATCCCAAGCAAAAGTCTCATTAAACATGGAGGAAGAGGAGACAATAGAATTGTCTGAGAAGGAATTTAGAAGGTATGTTTATAGAACTCTACAAGAGCTGAAGGAAACCCCAAACAGAAGCAAGGAGAACACAAAGAGTATCCTGGAAGAACTCAGTTAAACCATTTAAGAACAAAATAACAAGATGAACACACAATTAGAACTCATACAAAGATCCCAGTTGCTACTCATCAAATTAGGTTGTGGAATAAGATTTTAATTTTAATTTTTATTGTTATTTGGGTGAAAGTTTAAAGAGCAAATTCACTTTCCATACAACAGCTCCCATACACTTTGTCTCATGGCATTGACTGCAATTTCCCAGTATTTAACACCTCTCCTCCCACTTCATCCCCATAGTTACCTCTTCCTTGTGTCCTTCCCTCCCATGCAATTATGCCCTGGAGCTGTCTCCCTGTGCTTACATAGCCCTTCTATTCTCCCATGTTTGTTCTCTCCAAAGAGTGTATCTACCTAATGTAAATGGTCAGCTCATATACCTGTCTTCTGTTTGGCTGGAAGCCACAGGAGTGGGTTCAGTTCCAGACCTGAGGACAGCTAGGGGCCATAGTTTCAGTGGTTCCATCAGGCTTCTTCAGACCAGCAAAACTGGGCCTTTATTTATTTATTTTTTAAAATGATTTTGGGTTTTATTCCACATTATTCACCCACTCTATCCAGAATCTCCTACATAGATCCTCCTGCAAGTGGTTGACAGTGCTGGCTGGGCTAGTTATTCTGGTCTCACAGTCATATAGGCTGAGAATTGCATGGTGTACCAGTCATTTGGACTAATTGTTTCAATGCATCTTTGGTTTTCTTCATTCTTCTTTGCTCTGGACAAGGAGAGATTCATTGTTGCATCTAGATGGCTGCTTCCAAGCTTTTAAGATCCCAGCCGCTACTCACCAAAGTAGGATGTGGAACAATGTTTTTGTATAGTACATTATGCTAATTGAGCTTGATGTTTCCTGAAAATATAGTCCTGAACCCACAGGTCCAACTACTCCCTCTGGGTAGCTGGCTGTGGCCAAGAAGTGACTACAACCTTGTCCCTTGTCAGCTCTACTATATATCAGGGAATTCTTACAGAACATACCAATACTCTTGTAGAATCATTGTCTGCCAACACTATACATGGTCTTGGACATACTCTTCCCTGCATGTTGCGGTTGTTGCTACTTAATTGTTCAGCCTGTACATCCATCCAACCATCCTTAGATCAATGTTTGCTTTCACTGACAACACAGTACTATATGTGCAAAAGGGTTCATCTTTGTTGTCTGTACCTCCTATGAACCTCTGTGTCTTCCTCTTCCTCAATGACACCATGTCAATCATGCACATTTGGTACATTGCCTTTCTCTTCACTCAAATCAACACTTGTGCATCTAACAGTGTTCCCTCCACTCCCCAACAGCAAAGTAACTGGTTACCAACAAAGAAAATTTCCTTCCATATATAAACCTTTCCTTGACTTTTTATAATAATGGAATAATACAATATTTGTCCTTCTGTGATTGACATATTTCACTCAGCATACTGTCTTCCAAGTTCATCCATGTTATGCAGTGTTTCGCGATTCTGCATTATTCTTTAGGGTTGCATAATATTCCGTTGTGTGTTTGTACCATAGTTCAGTTATCCATTCTTCTGTTGATAGACACTTAGGTGTTTCCATATTTGGACTATTGTAAATAGTGCTGTGATGAGCAGATGCGCATATGTCTGTTCTTGTCCTGGCTCTCACGTCTTTAGGATATATATCTAGTAATGGAATTGCTTGGTCAAATGGTATTTCTAATTCCAACTTTTTAAGAAATTGCCATACTGCTTTCCACAGTGGTTGTATCATTTTACACTCCCACCAGCAGCATATTACAGTCTTAAACTCTCCACATCCTTAGCAGCATTTGTTATTTTCTGTCTTGTTGAATTTTGTTTGCTACTAGTGCTGGGCCAAGATGGTATCTCATTGTTGTTTTAATTTGCATCTCTCTAATGGCTAATGATCATGAGCATTTCTTCATGTTTGTTGGCCACCTGAATATCCTCTTTGGTGAATTGTTTGTTCATGTCTTCTGCCCATTTTCTAATTGGATTGTCTTTTTGTTGTTGAGGTGTTTTAAATATTCAAAATGGTTAGACCACTTGTAAACATTGAAAATGACTGTGTCCTCCGAAGAGCCAAAAGTCCACGGCTCAGCCCATCTCCCTCTTTGCTGCTTCTCCTTTTATTCACCAACCACAAGTGCAGTCCTCCGTGTAGCCCCTGGCTAGGCAGGACCAATTTTTAGGTTAATTCTTTGTCCTAACACCACTTGGCAATAGTCAAGCTATCTGTGCCGTCGGGATCACTGACAGACCGCAGCTCCATATGTCTCTTTTCTCAGTGTTTTCATGAAGGTTCTTCTACTAATTGGAGTTCAGTCCACTTCTGTATCCTTCCTTTCAAAGCTCAGGGCTCCGGGATTATCTTCTGTATCTGTGTTAATTGGTTCCCATTTTCTTTGTTGAAGAGGGTCTGTGTAGTTTGTCTGCCTATTCTGACATCTTACCAGAACTCTGGAACAAGATTTTTATGTATTATGTTGTGCCAATTGAGCCTGGTGTCCCCCAGTATTATAGTCCTGACTCAGCAAATCTAGTGGTTCTCTCTACCAAGGTGTCTGGTTGTCTCTGAGGAATTACTCCAAGTCTGTCTTCTGTTGCTTCTGTAATGATTGTGGTTATTTTGTATCACTATTACCTGTGCAAGATTATCCTCAGCTGAATATATCATTGGTCTAGAGTATATTCCTGTTCACCAACACCCATCTGATCTTGTCAGTTGTCTATGCCTTTATCTGTAGCCTGGTGTTTGGAGTTAGTGGTAATGCAGTATTATGCACATATTGGTATTAGCCTCTGTTGTCTTTATCTTATGTTCACAATTCAGTGTCCTCCTTTTCCCAGTGTTATCATCCTGGTCACTGGTTCTTTCCATAACATCCCACCCTTTAACCAACTCAGCAGTGTGACCCCAAACTAGTCCAAAATTTTCCTGTCCCCTTCTCTCCCATCCTCAGTAACCTACAAAGTGAGTTCCCTTCCCTAAGCAAATGCTTCCTTGACTTTTTACAGTAATAGACTCATAAAATATTTGTCCTTCTGCGATTGACTTATTTCACACAGCAAAATGTCCTCCAGATTCATCCACTTTGTGAGATGTTTCATATATTCTTCATTGTTCTTAATGTAGCATAGTATTCCATTGTGTGAATGTACCATAATTTGATTATCCATTCATCTCTTTGCTATAGTGAATTGTGCTGCAATGAACATGGGTGTGCATATGTCTGTTCATGTCCTGTCTCCCACCTCTTTAGGATATATTTCTAGTAATGGAATTGCTAGTTCAAATGGTATTTGTATTTTCAGTATTTTGAGAAAATGCCATGCCATTTTGCACAATGGTTGTACCATTTGACAGTTCCACCAGCAATGTATGAGTTCCAATCTCTCGGCAACCTCACCAGCATTTGTTATTTTCTGTCCTGTTAAACTTTCCTATTATTGCTGGGGTGACATGATATCTCATCATTTTTTTTGTTTTGTTTTGTTTTGGTTTGTTTTTCTGCATCTCTCTAATGGCTAAAGATGGTGAGCAATTCCTCATGTGATTGTTGGCTGCCAACACATCATATTTAGTGAAGTGTCTGTTCATGTCCCTTGCCCATTTTTGAAATGGATTGTTGGTCTTTTTGGCATTGAGGTGTTAAAGTTTTCTATAAATTTTGGTAACAATTCTTTTGTCAGATATGTCATAGGCAAATATGTTCTCCCAATCTGTAGGTTCTCTTTTTACCTTTTTTGAGAAGTCTTTCCAGGTGCATAAGAATTTAATTTTAAAAAGGTCCCAGTCATCTAGCTTCTCTTCCACCTCCTGTGCATTCTGAGTTATGCTTGACAGTCTATCTATGCTGTACATTAGGGCCCCTACATTTGTCCCTATTTTATCTTTGATGAACTTTATAGTTTTGGGTTTTACATTTAAGTCTTTGATCCAACTTGAGTTTGTTTTTGTGTATGGAGTGAGGTATGGGTCTTCTTTCATTTTTCTGCAAGTGGATATCCAATTTTGCCAGCATCATTTGTTAAAGAGGCTATCTCTTCCCCATTTAATGGGTTTTGGTCCTTCGTCAAAGATCAGCTGTCCATAGATGGATGGGTCTATTTCTGGGTTTTCAATTCTGTTCCATTGGTCTGTCTATCATTGTACCAATACTATGCTGTTTTGACTACTGTGTCTGTAATAGTGAGTTTTGAGATCTGGGAGTGTGAGACTTCCTACTTTGTTTTTCTTCTTCAGTAGTGCTCTTCTTATCTGACGTCTCTTTCCTTTCCATATGATGTTAGTATTTGTTTTTTTCCATATCCTTAAAAAATGTTGGTATCTGGATCAGGATTGCATTAAATGTGTAGATTGCTTTGGTTAGTACTGACATTTTCACAATATTCAGTTTTCCTACCCACAAACAAGGCAGGAGTTATGTAGATCCTTTGTAGTTTCTTGTAGTAGTGTTTTATTGTTTTCTTTGTATAGGTCTTTTGTGTCTCTGGTAAAATTTATTCCTAGATATTTTATTTTTTTGTGTAGCTATTGTAAATCATATTTGTTCTGGTTACCTAGTGACACTCTGACAAGAATATACCATAAATGGGATGGCCTTAACAAACAGGAGTTCATTCTTACAATTTGGAGGCTTTAAGTCCAAGTTCAAAGTGCCAGGCTCTAGGTGCTGGGTGAAAGGCCCTCAGGCTTGGGGTTCAGCTCTGCCTCCTGCTCCCAGCCCACAGAAGCTAGAGGCTTTTCTTCACTCAGACACCTGCCTAAGATTGACAAGTAAAAAGGCATAGTCTTGATATTACCAAATCACACAGTAGGCCATTAATTCAAGTCCATTGTAAGTCCCAACATCAGCAGATCATGGCAGGCTGATGAACAACAACATGACTACATGAAGAGTTCAAGGTGCCATAAGGCTTCTGCTCATATATGGGAAGCAGACCACATACCCAAAGGCAGCTACTCAGCTGCTCACAGTGGATTCCACCATGGAGTTGATTACCAGACTTATCATGGGGAATACTACATCCAGTTGCCCAGCCACTCAACTAGGCCTAGCCAAGTTGACACAAAAACATAACCACCACAGTATTGTTTTCCCTTTTTCTTTTTCAAAGGTCTCTTTGTTGCTCTAGAGGAATCCAACTGATTTTTGTATGTTGACCTTTTATCCTGTCACTTTGCTGAACCTCTCTATTAGCTCCAGTAGGTTTTTTTGGCTGAGTCTCGTGGGTTTTTTATGTATAGGATCATGTCATCTGCAAACAGAGATAGCTTTATTTCCTCTTTGCCAATATGGATGCCTTTTATTTCTCTTTCTTGCCTTATTGCCCTGGCTAAGACTTCCATTACAATGTTAAGTAGAAGTGGTGATAGGGAACATCCTTATCTCGTTGTCATTTCTAAGGGGAATGCTTTGAGTCTTTCTCTGTTAACAATAATGTTGGCCATTAGCTTTGCATATATGCCCTTTATTATGTTGAGGAATTTCCTTCTATCCCTATTTTGCTGAGAGTTCTGAACAGGAACGGGTGTTGTGTTTTATCAAATGCCTTATCTGTGTTGATTGATATGATCATATGGTTCTTTTGTTTTGTTTTGTTTATGTG
>NW_006921639.1:7521631-7531142 GCF_000298275.1 Orycteropus afer afer | reverse complement strand
GTTGTGATGTCACCCTTTTTATTTACTATTCTTGTTATTTTCATTTTCTCTTTCTTTTTGTTTGATTTTCCAGTGGTTTGTCAATTTGTTAATTTTTTGAAGAATGACCTTCTTGTTCTGTTGATTTTCTCTATTTTTTTTATGGTGTTGTTGTTTGTTTTCTGTTTTGTTTATTTCTGCTCTGATCTTTATTATTTCCTTACTTCTGGATACTGTAGGTTTCTTTTGTTGCCCTTTTTCTAATTGTTGCAGTTGTGGAGTTAGACTCTTGATTTTGTTTCTTTCCTGTTTTAAATGTCTGCATTTATTTCTATAAATTGACCTCTGAGTACTGCTTTGGCTCTGTCCCATAGGTTTTGGTAAGCTATATCTTCATTCTCATTTGTTTCTAGGAAATTTTTTATTTCACATTTTATTTCTTCCATTACCCAGTACTTTTTGAGCAGTGTATTATTCAACTTCCATGTTTGATATTTTTTTCCTTGATCTTCTTATTATTAATTTCTAATTTTATAGCATGTGGTCTGAGAAGATGCTTTGTAGTATTTCAATATTTTTGAATTTATTGAGGCTTTTTTATGTCCTAACATACGATCTATTCTAGAGAATGATCCATGTTCAATGGAGAAGAATGTGAATTGTGCTTTTGTTGGGTGGAATGCTCTGTATATGTCTATGAGGTCAAGATGGATCATTGTGTTGTTGAGTTCTTCTGTATCTTTGTTGAGTTTTTTTCTAGTTGATCTGTTCCTCCTTGAAAGTGATTTGTTAAAGTCTCATACTATTATTGCAGAGTTGTAGATTTTTCTTTCAATTCAGTTAATATCTGTTTTATGTATTTTGGAGCTTTTTATTGGGTGCATAGATATTTATTGAGGTAAAGTCTTCTTGGTCAATTGACCCTTTTAGCATCATATAGTGTCCTTTTTTGCCCCTTACACTGTTTTTCACCTTGAAGTCTATTTTATCAGAAATTAATATTGCCACTCCTGTGATTTTTTGTTTACCATTAGCTTGGTATATTTTTGTCCACCCTTCACTTTTAATTTGTTGTCTTTGTCTCTAAGGTGGGTCTCTGTGGGCACCATATCTATGAGGCTTCTTTTCTTATCCAATCTGCCATGCTCTTTTTCTTTACTGGGGCATTTAGTCCACTCACATTGAGTATAATTAGTGATGTTGTTGTTGTTGTTATTGTTGTGTGCTGTTGAGTCGGCCCCAACTCATAGGAGGTATGAATTGATTGCTGTCATTCTATTGTGTTTTTTGTCATGTTGTTGGAGATTTCCTCGGTCCAAATACTTTTCTGTGCTGAGTTCATTTTGTTATTAACTCTTTCCTCTCTTTTACTCTTTATTGTTGGTTTTGTGTTTATTAAGCCTATATGTTTTCTTTATTTCTGCACTTGCTTAGGGGGATTGTTAATTTTCTCTGTGGCTACCCTGGAGTGAATTCTTGTCTCTTTAATTTTGGAACAGTCTGTTTTATAAGGACATTGTTCTGCCTTCCTCTCCGTTTGGAAGTTTTGTACTTAGAACTTTTATTCCCTCTGTTTGCTTTGTTGCTGGTGTTGTTTGCAGATTGACTCCCTTATTTCTTTGTGTACAATGTTTTATTATCTTATTTCGAGCATCTATTTCTGATTTGGTTTTAATTTTGATGTCAAGTGTCATTATTTTCCTTTGTGTTCTCTGTTGTGGGTTCTCTATTGGAAGGACTTCTTCCTTAAGCATTTCTTGTAGGGTTGGTCTGGTTTTCACAAAATCCCTTAATTCCTGTTTGTATGAGAATGTCTTGATTTCACCCTCATATTTAATGGACAATCTGACTGGATATAGAATTCTTGGTTGGAAAATTCTTTTCCTTCAGT
The DNA here is from genome assembly GCF_000298275.1 of Orycteropus afer afer. NCBI lineage: Eukaryota > Metazoa > Chordata > Mammalia > Tubulidentata > Orycteropodidae > Orycteropus > Orycteropus afer. The sequence goes on along the minus strand of NW_006921639.1, from coordinate 7,529,272 downwards.
TCTTTGTATATGCTGTCCCGTTCCCTTCTTGCTTGCGTGGTTTCTGCTGCATAATCAGAACTGAGTGTAATTGCTTGTCCATTGTAGGTGACATTCCTTTATTTCCCCAACCTGCTTGCAAGATTCTTTCTTTGTCTTTGGTTTTGAAGAGTTTGATTATGATATATCTTGGTGGCTTTCTCTCGGGATCTATCCTGTATGTATTTCATTGAGCTTCTAGGACAAATATCTTTTCTTCCTTCATGATATGAGGAAAATTTTCTCTTTTCAAGTCTTCCACAATTTTCTCAGGTTTTTTTTTTTTTTTTTTTTTTTTTTGCCTCTTCTTGTTTGGGTATTCCAGTGAGTCATATGTTGTTTCTTTTCATGTCATCCCATATAACTCTTAGGTTCTTTTCATTTCTCTTAAATCTGTTCTGATTTTTCTTCATACAGGCTGGTGTCAATGGATTTATCTTCTAGTTGGGAAATGCATTCTTCAGCCAGTTCTAAGCTATTCTGTGCTTCCACTGTGTTGTGTAACTCTGTAATTTTACTCTTTATCTCTTGGATTTCTAACTACTGTTTTTGCATGAGTTCTGATTGTCTATTAATCTTGTTATTTTGTTCTTGGATGGCTTTCCTGAATTCTTCCAGGGTACTGTTTGTTGTCTTCTTGATTGTGTTTGTGGTTTTCTTGAGCTCTTGTAGAGTTCTATAAACATATCTTCTAGATTCCTTCTTGGATAATTCTCTTGCCTCCTTTTCCTCCATGTTTAATGAGTTTTTAGTCTGGGATTTTATTTCTATTGTCTAGTCCTGCTTTTCTTGTTTGATCTGAGGATGTCTTTTTCCCTAACTTTTTGAAGTTGTTGTGTTTAACCCTTAGTTATGTATTGATTTGTTTCATGTTGATTTTATGTTTAAATATATTTGCAAGAGCGAAGCTGATGTATTTTATTTTTTGGTTATTAATTCAACTGTGCTGTGTTGCTCTGCAGTTTTCTTTGTGTTGATGGAATCACTGTAGGGAAGATGGATGCAGGTCTCTGTCATGAAGGGGATTTAGAATTAGGACAAGTAGGTGTTGTGATGGCTGAATGTGGTTTTTCTATTGGGTGATGCAGGGGAGAAGGGGAAAAAAGAGGAAGAAAAGAAAAAGGAAAAAAAAAAAAAAAAGAGGCACAGATAGTGTGTCCCTGCTTTCCTTGTTTCCATAATTATTACTGGTCCTGGCATTTTGTTTTGAGTCTGCTTGGGATGGCTACCAATGATGATGTTTTGTTGTCACTTGCAGACCAGGGGTTCAAAATCAGCAAAGACCTCGATTGTTAGGGGGCTGCTACTTTCCACTTGGGTTGGAAGGCTGCAAAAACCCCAAAACCCAGTCCACTCTGTGCTAAAAAGCTGTTGTGGAAGAACTGAATCCCAGCCTTGACCTGCAAACTTGTCACAGGGCCCAACAACCTGTGATGAGTTTCCTCCCTTCCCTCTTTCCACTCTCAACTCAGCAGCAACCTGAGCCACAGAGGTTTCTCCTCTCTTTCTCAGAAATGTTATCTACTTACTCAGTTCAATTCCCAAGGTTACTGTCAGAAGCTGCTGTTGTGGGAAATCTGAGTCCCGGAAGCTGCCCTTGGTTCCATGGTGTCTCTTTTTTCTTTCTTTTTTTTCCCTCCATGGCTTTCTCTTGTACTTCTAAATAGTTTCCCACTTCTTCACCTCTCTGTCTCCCCTTCTTGCTGGGCATGTTCGTTTATTTTTCCCAGCTGTTTACTCTGCTGTTTTTTCACCATCTCTGCTAAATCTTGCTGTCTCTAACTTAATGAGCTGTCCACAGACCCAGAATCCCTGCTTCAAACTGTTGCACCTAGTTTTTCAGGAATCAAGATGTTAGAGGGAAGAAATGTGTGGGCTATAGGTATGATGCCATCTTCCAATCTCCTTTTCAGGGTTTTAGCAACCAGCCACTCCTCGGAAGGAAGGTTGGGCAATCCTACTTCTGTAGTGATACTGCCTTGGAAACCCAAGGAGGGGTCGCTATGAGTCGGGTTTGACTTGACAGCACATAACAACAACAACAACAAGCAAATGTTCATATAATTCACATTTCCTCTGAGCAGTCAAAGAGGAAAGGAGGTGTCATTGTTCCAAAGGATGGGCTCTCTTTGTCCAGGGTGGATGTATATGTGGCCCTATCCAAATGAGTTGCTCTGACTGTTCTTGACTCATAACTGCTGCACCAGACTCATACCTGAATCCATGCCTCTGGCCCACAAACTCCACCCCTCATTCTTCACTTTTTCTATAGCCCAGATAACCTTTACAAGCAGGAGATGTGATCATGTAGCTTCTATTTTGAAAATCTTTAATGCCGTCCATTGCCAGACAGAATAAAGCCAAATTCTCACTGCTGCATTCTTGGCCCTTCACCTGGCCCCAATGTGCCCCTTTCACTCTCAGCTCTGGCCCCTCCACTTCCAGAACTATTTATTCCATCCCAGAAGAGTAGCTCTTTGATTGCACACCTTCTCACCCTTGAGCCCTGGTGACGCTACCTGATCCTCACTGAGTACCAGTTTTAGGACAACGTTGTCATGGATGTCAGTATCCAGGGTAAGAGTCCTATAGACAGTTGTAGAGGTGACCTTCAAGAGATGAACTCTATAAAGAAACATTCCTCAGGTTTCTGCCAGGTTAAGTAAGACATCAGCTCTTCCAAGACACATCTAGAGTTCACAGATGCACATCTTCTAGTGGGAAAGTCAAGCTGAGTTTACCACTCTGACCCCAGGATAAGAATGCTTCCCAGCAGTACCAATGCTCTGTTAGCTGTCTGAGCAGAGGAAAAACTGCAGTGTCTGGTGAATCTCTATAATTGACCATTCAGAGTTGTCATATTTAAAATCAGGGGAGAGGAAAATGAATTAGGTGTGTTTCTGGGTGACCGTGTTAAGACCGTTGCTTTGCATGGAGAATTCGGTGATTTGATAGAGAGGCTCTGAGTTTGTGGGATGGCTTTTCCAAGCCCAGGTTGGCAGACAGACAGCAAGCTCTTCAGTAGGATGCAAAGACAGCAGAGAAACTTCCTTCTCTCTCCTGTCCTTTAGATTCCCTTTCCCTAGAAATAATTGTATTCTTGAATGTAAAACACATTTGCTATGTAAATTTGAACACAAAGCACAAGAAAAATTAAAAAAAAAAAAAAAAAAAAAAGAATTGTGTTCTTTCTTGTGGTTCTACATAAACTCTAATAAAAAGATGTCTGTCCTAAGTAGGACACTGTTGTTAATTGGGTTGTGTTCCCAAAAAAAGGCATGGTGAAGTCCTAACCCCTGGTATTTGTGATCAGGACCTTGTTTGGAAATACGATCTTTGAACATGTTATTAGTTTACATGAGATCATACTGGAATAGGGTGGGTTCTAATCCAATCTGAGAGACACTTCATAAAAGAGCAAAAGAGATACAGGAAACAGAGAGAAGACAGCCATGTAAAGATGAATCTACAAGTCAGGAACACCAGAGTCTAGGAGATATAGGAACTGTCTTCCTCTAGAGACTTCAGAGGAAACATGGCTCCACTGACATGTTGATTTGGACTCTGACCTCAAAAACTATTAGGCAATAAATTTCCATTCTTATAACTCACTGCCGTCCAGTTGGATCTGACTCATAGCAACCCCTTCTTGGGTTTCTTAGGCGGTATCACTAAAAGTAAACTACCCAATCTTCCTTGAGGTGAGTGGCTGCTGGGTTTGAACTGCCAGCCTTCTGGTTAGCAGTCAAATGCCTTAGGCACTACACCACCAGAGCTCCCTCTATTCTTATAAGCCCCACATATTATGACAGTTTATTACAGCAGCCCTAAGAAATAGACATAGATGCTGAGGTAGAGATGTAAAGACAGGATGATTTGGGGAAGTGATTGTGAGAGTAAGAGACACAAGACTGGCTGAGATATCAATTGTGATGCAGCTATCACAGCGGCCTTGCTGACTCCAATTGAAGCTCTGAGCTGGTGTGGCTCTTAAGAATTGTCCAAGTTAAGGCAAGGAGGCTGAGGTCTTTGTACTCTGTGACTCAGCCAGTCATTAGATATAGGATGCTCCTGGAGAGAGTATGACCTTAAGGTGAACCCATGCAGCCAGCACTCCCAGAGCTGGGAAATGGGTGACTAATTTAAAAGGAGGCTGAACAGAGCTCTGCAACTCCCCTGCCTTTACTTGGTCAAGGCAGCCAAGGGAGGAGGCAGGATTGGCCTGGTCAATAGTATCTGGAAACTAACTTTGTCCAGACGGATCTTATGTCAGCTTCCAGCCACACAGACTAAGGTGGAACAGTGCCCACTATCTGTGATCTGCATGCTCCTGCCAGCCCCCAGGTACATTTCACATGCAGCTCCTTTAACTCTCACAAATGCCCTATGCAGTTGATGTTGGATTAGGAAACAGACTCAGGAAAGATTTTAGAGACTTGCCCTAAGTCAAACAGCTACATAGGGTGGGAGGAACAAGCAAGTGCTGCTGTCCACTATCAAGCAAAGCCTGTTTCTTGTTCTCTCAGTTTCCAGTGGTGAATACTGTCAGGCATGGAGGGGTGCCATCCATGGGTATCTAGGTATTTTGAGTTGTGTATGATGGCTGGTGTTAGTGGAGATTTGGGGACTTCCCTGGGTCTAAGGCCAATGGCCAGGTGAGGATGGCTTCAGTGCAAGTGTGCCTCCCTTTGTTGTAACCAATTAATCCCTCTCCCTTATTAACAATCCAGTCCTGCATCATTTCCCATGTAAATCTTTCTCTACCATCCTTGGCTGAATGAGCTCCTCCCTTCTTGGTACATAAACAGTATTACTGTGATAATTTTATTAGGCCACTTCACATTGGTTAGTTAATGATTACATCAGCCTACGCACTTTTAATACCAACTTGCCAGTTGCCATAGAGTCAATCGCCACTCATGAGAATCCCATGTACTTCTGAGTAAAACTGTGTTCCATAGGATTTGCAGTGGCTGATTTTTTTTTTTTTTTTTTTTTTTTTTAAGTGAATTGCCAAGTCTTTCTTCCAAGACTCATCTGGGTGGACTCAAACTTCTAATCTTTCAATGAGCAGCCAAGCAAGTGATACTTCTCTCCTTATTCTTGGTAGCTGCTTTAAACCATGGCACAGAACAAGGGAGCAGCAAATGAATAAATATGTGAGTGACAGTTGGAACAAAGACAAAGGATTAAAAAGACTGTTATTGGACACACAACAAGATATTGTTTGACTTATTTGCTTTGGGGATATCATTAAGAGGGATCAGTTGCTGGAGCAGGATATCATGTTTGATGAAGTAGAGAGCCAGGAAAGGCAAGGAGGATCAACCATGTGTTGGATTGGCATAATAGACATAACAACAAACTCAAGCATGCTGGCAATTATGAAGATGACAGGACAGGATGTTTCATTCTATTGTACATAAAATTGCCATGAATCAGATTGACTCAGTCACATCTGTCTATCTATCTATCTATCTATCATCTATCTATCTCTATCATCTACCTATCTATGTACAGGGCTAAAGGACAGGATGGTACAAGGGTCCTCCATGTCACTTAGTCCAGTTTCCTTTTCTCAAACATTTTTTATCTAATCAGCTTGTTCATGAATATATTATTGAAAATTCAAAACAATGTAGATGAAATAAAAGTTACCTTGAACTACATCTCATTCTCATATTCTCCCTAGAGATAATGATGTTTTAAATCTGTTGTGTATCTCTCCTTTTTATCCATACATAAGCACCCATAAACTTACTGCTCATGGGTAAACATCTCCAGAAAGTTATTTGGCTGTAATCTTTACAGAAGCAAATTGTCAGGCCTTTCTCAGTGGCACCATTAAGTGGGTTCAAACTGCTAAGCTTTTGGTTAACAAAGAGCAAATTACTTGTGCCCCTTATATACCTCTAAAGAAAAACAGACAATAGAAATACACATTTTTGTGTGCTTTATTTTTTAATATTCATTATTCTTAATGAGATAGCATTATGCCCGTCGTTTGGCAACTTGTGTGTTTGGTCTTAACAATATGTATAGCAGAATCTTCCATTAGGACACATTGTTGTTGTTAGTTGCCTTCAAGTCAATTCCAACTCATTGCAACCTAGTGCAAAGTAGAAACACTCTTTAGGGTTTTCTAGGCTGTGACTTTTTGAAAACATATCACCAATCCTATCTTCTAAGGCAGCTCTGGATGGGTTAAAACTGCCAACCTTTCCATTAGTAGTCAAGTGCATAACCATTTGCACAACCCAGGGAATCCTTAGTACATATTGACCCCCTCTACCTCATGACTCTAAGGAAGGTGTGTATTTGAGTTAATTTAACCATTCCCCTGTTGATAAACATACAAGATGTTTCCAGTTGTTTGGTTTTACAGCCAACGCTATAGAGACTACTATTGTACATGACTCTGATATAGATATTCAATTCTTTATCTGGATAATTAATGGGCACTCACATAAAATTTTTTCTCAGGAAAATAGTTTCACAGGGTGTGGTGGTAGATGTAGAGAAGTAGGTGTTGCATGGAGAAGGGTTGACTCATTATTGTAGGAACAGGAGCAGTGGATAGATGCCAAAAGCCAGTGGAGTGATTAGAGAGACCATTCTCCTATAGGCTTGTCCATTGCAGACTGATGAAGATTAGGCAAGGGGCAGCTGGTGAAAGCTCCCCATTAGAATCAGCCCTGAGTTCTGGCTCCTATCTTTCCTCTCTTTTCCCAGACCAAGTTTCCCCGGACAGGCTAGAGCATTGGAGCAGTGGCTCTCAAAATGAGTTTCCCTGATACTCAGAATCAGCCTTTCTTGGAATATGTTGAAAGTCTACATTCTTAGGGCCGACCTCAGACCTGCTGAATAAGAATATGGGGTGGGTTTCACAATCCACCCTCTAACAAGCCCTCCAGAGGATGCAAATGCATGGTAGAGTTTGAGAACCCTGTTGAGGGTACGCTCTGTGCTCCATGAACTCTGATGGGGTCCTGCAAACCTTGTGGACACTGTGATCATCCTCTCCCCACAGTGCCCTTTTCCAACCTTCCTCTTATTTTTATCCTGTACTTTGTAGTTTAGGGTTTGCCAAGCATGCCTCAGATACATTTTCTCAGTTTTTATGACAAAATTTCCAGGAAAATATTAAACTCAGCTAGAAATCCTAGAAGTTAAGCACCTACTGGAGATCACACAGCTCATTGGAACATCCAATGATGATGAGTCAGGTTCTGGGTTCTTGACCCCATGTCTCTCAGAGGCACTCAGTGTTGACAGACTTGGCCCAGAGCTACAGTACAGTTCACAAGTCTTGTATGCCCATGAATCTTCTCTTCTCAGACAAGGAAGATAAAAATTATGAAACCCTTACTTCTTTTTCTCATCTCAATAAGGAATTGAAAAGAAAAAAAATATTTCTGCATATTATTTTCAACCTTTATGCATGCTAATCTAAAATACTTTAATATCTTTGATACATATTGTGACTACAGAATTCTGGATAAATTTATCAAAGTTAATCCCCCCCTCTTATTTGCTGGGAACCCGGACAGAGGAGCAGTCAGCCCCAGGGACAACTCAGGGATGCCCAAAGCAGCAGGCCAGAAGAGCAGGAGAAAGGGGATT
>NW_006921639.1:7516145-7518508 GCF_000298275.1 Orycteropus afer afer | reverse complement strand
GGGGCTGATGCGGGATCGGGCAGTGTTTCGTTCTGCTGTGCATAGGGTCGCTATGAGTCGGAAACGACTCGACGGCACTTAACAACAACAACAACTTCTTTGCTGCACCCCAGCCCAAACTTGGTCAGGTCTTAAGTAACCTGGGGCAGGATGAGAACTGTTAAATTGGGTCATTCTCAAAGGACAAGCGCAGTGACTGTCATCACTTGTCCACCTAATTGTCTTGTGTGGCACAGGCCTGCTCCCTCTTCTCAGGACTTCCCGGCTTGGCTGAGGAAGCCCTGAGGAAGAGGGAGGGTCCCTTGGCTTTTGGATTCATGATGCAGCTTCCTCTCATGGCAAGATTGCCTGGGCATTTGACAAAGAGTCTCCCTTCTCTCAATATGCAGCCCCAGGGATTCTTGGATCAGTTCTGGAGCAATGTTCCTTCCCACTTTAACTATATGTAAGGAGAAAGGATGCACTGCCATGCCTTCCACCCACCTCCAACCTCCATTGCTGCCCAGACTGTGGAGTCCTAGCTCACAGAATACGGAGCTATGTTCTCTAGGGCATGGGATAGGAAGAGTCTAGGACTGTTTTCTCTGATAGCTGATGGCTTCTGGGGTCTCTCTCAAAATGGAGATCCCAGTGAAAAGTACATGGGGAGAACTGCCCAAGATTCACAGATGCAGCATAGAACAAAGCATATGATCAGAAAAGAGAGATGCTTCAGCTGCTGTCAGGCACAGGGTGGGACACTGTTCAGGTGTCTGTTGGGGCTTTTTATATTGGAAGCTCTGGTTGCAAAGCAGTTTTGCTTCTTGAAGCACTTTCAGTCTATCCTGGGATGCCTGGTGATCCTAGGTGAGTATCAATCTGTCTTGAGATATCTGATGATCACAGCTGAGCATTTTCCTTGTGTTGCTGTTCTGTATTCCTCTCCCTCTGCTCAAGATACTCTCATGGCCAGAGGACTAAAGATGAAAAGATGAAAAATTACCTGTTGCAAGAACATGCAAAAAACATAAGCATAAAGGAGGAAAAAAAAGTTTCTCATCTTATTACAAAAATTCCTTATGAAATGTGGAAGTGCTTCAGGTGAGATGACATCAAGCAGTGAGTCCAGGGTGGCAAGTGACCCTGGGTCTATACAGCAAAAAGCAATGCCACAGCAGACAGTCCTGAGTTGCTGTGGGAAGGACAGCTGTGTTAGTTTCTGTGGTAAAGCTGATCGACAGGGATGGAAAAACCTTCAGGCCTCAGACCATCAACCCAAGAGGGACCTTCAGATAATTCAGGTTGAGCTCTTTCTAGACATGGGGCCTGCTGGTCATCAGCAAAGTGAAGTCTTATGTACAGCTGTCTCACCCATCCAAACCCAGAAATACTGTTTACATGGACTGTGGCAGCATGAGGCAACAGCATAAGAGCATATGATGTGACCCAGGCAAGGCCCACAGATGTCTTGCTGCTATGTTCTCCTCAGACTCACCATCTTGGTAATTATAACACGATCCATCACCAAGATTACTCCTGTTCAAAGAAAAAAATATTTATAAATCTTATTATAGACTGAATTGTGTCTCCCAAAAATATGTATTAACTCACCTATGCAATTATCCTTCATTTTGTGATCTTATGTAATTACCTTATATGTTGTAAATTTTAACCTCTATGATGTAAATGGGAGCTCTGGTAGCATAGAGCCTAAGGCACTTGGCTGCTAACCAGAAGGCTGGCGGTTCAAACCTACCAGCCACTCCTCGGAAGGAAGGTTGGGCAATCCTACTTCCATAGTGATACTGCCTTAGAAACCCAAGGAGGGGTTGCTATGAGTCAGGGCCGAATTGACAGCATATAACAACAACAACATCATGTAAATGAGACAGAACTAGAGGAAATTATGTTAATGAGACACTATACAATGTAGAAGATTAGTTTGTGAACTGAGTTAATCTCTTTTGAGATATAAAAGAGTTTAAACAAGCAAGCAGAGATGGAGGGACCTGATTACCATCAAGAAAGAAGATCTGGGAGTGGAACACATCCTTTGGACCCAGGGTCCCTGTGCTGACAGTCTCCTAGACCCAGAGAAATATTGATGCTGAGATGTATGTAGATCTCCAAGGCCCACAAGGCCCACAGATATTGAATGGAAACAAAGGCCTTTTTCCAGAGCCAACAGAAAGAGAAAGGCTTCCTCTAGAGCTGGCACCCTGAATTCACACTTATAGCCTCCTAAACTGTGAGAAAATAAATTTGTTTTTTAAAGCCATCCTTTAGTAGTATTCTGTTATGCCAGCACTAGGAGCTCTGGTGAGAGCTCTGGTAGCATAGTGGCTAAAGGCACTTGACTGCTAACCAGAAGGCTGGTGGTTCAA
>NW_006921639.1:7505441-7514568 GCF_000298275.1 Orycteropus afer afer | reverse complement strand
ATATATATATAAAACACAATATATGCCAATTCAATATTTTAGTTTTACAATTTAGTTGTATCAATTACATTAATCATGTTGTGTAATCATCACCAATAATTGTCAATTTCCCATCACCATAAAAAACTCACTGCTTCCCAAGCAATAATTCCCCCAGCTCCCTCACTCCCACTGGGGTAACCACTAATAAAAGTTCATGTTTATACCCTTGCCTATTCTTGATATTTCATATAAATGAGATCATACAATATTTGTCCCTTTCTGACTGACTTACTTCACTTGGCATAAAACTTTCAACATTCATCCATGTTATGGCAGATATCAGGAATTCATTTCTCTTTATGATTGAAGAGTATTCCGTTGTCTGTATGTACAACATTTGTATAACTATTTATCAATTGATAGTCATTTTTAGGTTGTTTCTACTTTTTGGCTATTGTAAATAGTACTGCTATGAATATTTCTATCCATGTGTCTGTTTGCATCTTTGATTTCAAGTCTCTTGGGTATACATCTAAGAGTGGAATTCCTGCATCGTATCGTATGGTAGTTCTATATTTAACTTTTTGAGGAACTGCCAAACTGTTTTTCCAGAGTCAGGAAAATTAATTTCAAAGTTCTTCCTAACTCAGGCTGAGACCAGCAGAAATGTGGGTCCCTGAACGAACGTCAGTAGCCAAAATGGATTATTTGAATGTAATCTTAAAAAAAGGAAGGAAAAGAGTTATTTGTTCTTAGGGTACAATTAAAGATATTTATCTGGATTTTTTTGTTAATTGCTTTGGTGCACTCAAAGCATCCTGTACATCCTTCTGTTAATAGAAAATGAAGAAGGGAACCCTCATCTGGCCAACTCTGGCAGTGCTTTCAGAGCTAGATGGGCTAATATTTTTCTAAAGAGATAAAGCTGGGTGGTCTGAAGAGGGAGTTCAACTCTAGTTTGTGTAACTCTCCAGAGCAGAGTACAGTGTTTTTCCTATTATTGTTGCAGCTTCACCTCCTGCTCTGCAGGCAATTCTGCTAAAGACACTTCATCCCTTGAATACTTTCTCCAGACTGTGCAGTCATTCTCCCAGTAAAATTGAATGATTTTTTTTTTTATTATTATTAAAAAAACACAAACTCACTGCAGGGGAGTCGATTTGACTCATAGCGACCCCTCCTTGGGTTTCCAAGGCAGTATTTCTAAGGAAGTAGATTGCCCAACTTTCCTTCCAAAGAGTGGCTGGTGGATTTGAAGTGTCAGCCTTCTAGTTAGAAGTCAAATGCCTTAGGCACTATACCACCAGAGCACAAGCCCTGATGGTGCAGTGGTTAAACACTCACTTGCTAACTAAAAGGTCATGTGTTCAAATTCACCAGCTGCTCTGCAGGAAAAGATACAACAGTCTACTTCAATAAAGATTTACAGCCCTGAAAACTCTATGGGGCAGTTCTAATGGGTCCTATAGGGTCTCTGTGAGTCAGAATTCAACTTGATGGCAATGGGAATTGGGTAAAGTTGAAACATTGAACTCAATTACCTAGAGAATTCCAATTGTTCAGTTTGGATTACTGTTAGTGTGTATGGGGAATGTAGAAACTAGATGCTGGAGCTAGCCCTATGATATTGATAAAAAATAAACAAGCAGACATCAGCCTTGGTGAATGATGCAGCAGCACCCTATACATTGTGCATTTGCCTGGAGACAGCACTGAACCTAAGAGTTAAAACGTATGTGTAAGAGACCTTGTCACCAGATGAGCTCCATGACTAGTGTTTATTTTGGTTCCTACAAGTAAATTAAAACATAATGCATTGTCCCATTTTTTCCGTCACTTGTTTAATTGTGAGATTATAGGCTATCATAAAACCTTCATTGCTCTCGTATTTCTTCTTGGCAGTGTATAGAAAAGTTAATTTGGGATTAACTCCAGAAGCATTCTGACCAAGCTTTCTCACTATTCATCACTCTGAAGGCCCTGGCAGTGCTAACAGATGTTTGCAGTTGTATATCATTTTGTAAATACACTGTGCTTCCAAGATGGGGCCAATTAAATTCCCAGTGAAGGATTAATGAGGATTCATCAAAAAGAGAGGTAGTCATCCCTTTTGACAAGTTACCAGCAGCCTGGCCAGAATGTACCAACATGTGGCTTGGGGAGGAATCCCCAAATGCAGCCCCTCTGATTTCTACAGGGGCTTCTGCTCCTCAAGATGATATTTATCTCAGCCATGGCTAAGGATGTGGAGGAGAACATGACGGTGTGGCACCTAAACCCCTCCACAGTACAAGAAGAGCATAGACATGTGAGTGGGGGGCTAACTCACTTCCAGGCCCAGCTGGGAGCTTTGGGGACTTAATCTGTCTGCAAAGAGAGGAGAGAGGAACAAGAGTAGATAAACATAAGCTTTCATACAAAGAAAGCTCAGTGTTGGCTGAGCAAGTCCACTCTGCAGGAAGATGTGTTCTATTGAATTCTGAGCAATTAATGATGCTGACAGGTAGGCACTGTGCTGCCTATTGGGACCTGGTGCTATTCATCACTCAGCTAACTCACTGAGGGTAGAGCTTGAAAGCTGTCTGGGCAAACTGCTTATTTTTAAACTTGGATTTACTCTTTACTATTTATTTGTAGCTTTTCTCTATTTAAAGTAACAGTCTCAGACTCTGTCTCCCCATTCAGGCACCAAAGGAGAAACATCAGCTGTATCTTGAAAGGCTGTCAGGGAAATGAAGTTCTGGGAGTAGAGTCTACCCTGGCCCCAGAATGGTCTGCAGGGAGAGCTCCCCACCCCATCCAATGTTAGCCGTCAGCACCTTTTAAAGCCATTCCCTTGAAGACCATATTTCTTCTTGGTTTTAGGATGAAATGAAACGTTTACTGGAAAACAAGTTTAATGGGATGATCTGATTCACCCACATACTTATACAGAGCCCAGAAAAGAAGGAAAGCTGCAGGGCAGGCGAAAGTGAAAAGGTGGATAAAGCTGGAAGTAGCATCGTGGAATCAGGTTATTACTATCTTTGCTTTCCACTTATTTGTTCCTACTATGGGCTAAACGCTCGATGCAGATAAATTTTGCTCTGAAAATGCCCATGTGGGGAAGTTAATATTTTCTTTTCACATAAGGAAATCCATAGTGACTAAGCAACTGTCAAAGTTACCAGCTACAAAAAGGTAGCACTGAAGGTGGAGCCCAGGATTTATGTCTGCTCCCCATCTACTACCCTGTTTCTTTAGCAATAAGAATAACTCCTATTTCCACAAACACACAACCTTGCATGATTCCTTGGAATCAGTATAGGTTCTCCTCTTCATCCAATTAGAAGAAATTATATTTATTCTACACAAGCAAAATGGATATATTTTTTGTTATTAAAAAAATTCAAATAATATAAAAATATAAACATAAAATCTACTTTTACCTACCACAGCCTAGTCATTTTCTCTGATCCAAAGAGTCAAATGATTTTGTGCAGTTCATAAAATATAGGTGATCATAGTTTTGGTATTTTCTAATTTTGGACAAGATACATCTAACAATAGACAACATCTGACAACATCTGATGTTAGAAAAATACATAATGTTTGAGGGCCAACAAAAATGATGGAAACCCTCAATGACATGAATTGACATAATAGCTGCAACAATGGGCTCAAATATACCAAAGATCAAGGAGATGCCACAGGACCAGTGGGCACTTCCTTCTGTTGTACATAAAGTCACCAAGAGGATGAGCCACCTGGATGGCAACAAACAGCCACACAACAGCCTGCTTTTGCTAAGTCTTTTTTTTTAATGTTAATATTTGCACATACCTCCATATGGGATCATTTGTTATGTGTGGTTCTGCAACTAAATATTTTTCACAATCTGATATATTTAGAAGTTTTTTCCAAGCCAGCACATATAGCACTCCCTCATTCTTTCTATAAATTGATGAATATATTATAACAGCATGGAGATACCTTAATTTCTTTCTTCATTCCCCTATTGATTGACATTTTTTTTTCTAATTTTTTTAAGACAGTATGTTTTGAAAGTATTGTATTCACATGGAAATGTGCACTGATCGATAAATGGATGGCTCAAAGAATTTTAACAAAGGAAATACACCCTCATAAAGAACCTCAGATCCAGAAACAGATCTAACCAGAGCTCAGGAAGTACCTCTCCTTCCAGTCACCTCTCACTCCCCGCTATGAACACTATACTGACTTCTGACCCTCAACATGCTAACTTCTATTATAGTGTCCAATAGAAGTAGGGATAAAACCCTTATCTTATCCCCAGACTCGTAAACAAACAAAGCTTTCAATACTTTACATGTGACAGTTACTATAGGGATTTGTAGCTATGCTACAGGAATAAGAAACTTCCTTTGTAATTATAGTTGGCTAGAAGTGTTTGTCATGAATGATTGTTGAACTTTGTTAAAACATTGTACTGCATCTATTCAAACCCATCAGCAACTCCTAGGAAGGAATACTGGGCAACCTACTTCCATAGAGATACTGCCTTGGAAACCCAAGGAGAGGTCACTATGAGTCAGAACTGACTCGATGGCAGTGAGTTTGGTTTTTTATTACATATCCACTAGAATGTAGGTGTGTGAGCACCTATATGTACTAGACATGACTGTGTCTGCAAAATCTGTCCTATATATACTGTTTGATGAATGAATCCAACCATTCTAATACTTTCTTCTTACTTTTACTATAGATGGAACCCCATACTAGGCCAAACCCATTGCCATAGAGTAGATGCCAATTTGTAATGACCCTATAAGACAAAATAGAACTGTCCCATAGGGTTTCCAAGACTGCTTTATAGAAGCAGAATTTCCATAAAGCCAAATCTTTCTCCTATGAAGTGGCTAGTGCATTCAAACTGCCAACCTTTTGCTTAGTAGTGAAGCACTTTAACCACCACACCACCAAGGCTCCTGTAGATGGAAGGAGAAGCAAAATGAGCATGAGAGCCACTGTGACAACCAACCAATCGGATGATGAGTAACCTAAACAGAGAATTCCAATAAGATATATGATAGCTACTTTAAAGATAGCAAAGAATTCCTAAGGAAATGAACTTTAAGCTCCTCTTTTTTTTTTTTTTAATTCCCCCTCCCTTTTTATTTATTTATTTATTTTTCCTAATTATGATTTGATTGAAATTCACCAGATAAATTTGTTTCCTTTCAACAGTTCAAACATGTTTTGTGACGTTGATTGCAATCCCCACAATCTAACGTCTATCTTCTCACTTCCTCCCTGTGTCCTTTTCCCTGTGTCCTTCTTCCCTACGCATTCCTGCCTTTTGAGCTTTCTCCCTTCACAAATGCTGCTCTTCTGATCTGCCATTGTTGATTGTTCTAAGGAGCGCACCTACCTGGTATAATTATTCACCTCATAGGCCTATCTATTGCATGGGAATGGTTTCAATTCCAGGCCTGAAGGGTGACTAGGAGCTATAACGTTGGGGGTTTCACCAGTCTCTATCAGACCAGTAAACTTAGTTTAAGCTTCTTAAAGAGAAGAAACCAACCTTGCAAAGATCTGGTAGATTTTCCAGGGGCGAGGTGAGGGAGTCAAGCTGTTAAAGGAAGGAAGAGAGACGTGCTAAAGCTACTGGTTAAACTCCAAAACCAAACTCACTGCTGTCGAGTAGGATCAGACTCATAGTGACCCCTCCTTGGGTTTCTGAGGCAGTATCACCATGGGAGTAGATCACCCAATCTTGTTTCTGAGAAGTGGCTGGTGGGTTTGAACCACCAGCCTTCTGGTTAGCAGTTAAATGCCTTAGGCACTATGCCACCAGAGCTCCTAAGCTACCGGCTAAGTGTAGGGAAATGGTAGGGGTTGGATTTCCAGGATGTGATGTGGTGAATCTGTTTCTCCATCTTTGAGTCCCAGGCAGTTTTTTGGGGGTCTAACTGTACGTAGAAAACAAGGTAAAGACTAGATGTGTACCAGTGGATGAGTAAGAGCCCTCTGACTAATTCAAATTCAATAGTAGGTTTGCTGTTAGATTTTCTCTTGACACAAATTCTTGAGCTACTGAGTGGAAACAAAAATAGAAGGATTGTGAATAGTATCCTTTTTATTGAAAGAAAGTTTGCTTTGTTTCTGGATGAAATAGGAAAGAGACTGCCTATTTTTTTGTTTGATTTCATTGTACTGACTTTTATTTTAGGGGAAATTTCTCATAGATTTTGTTAGTCTAATGACTGTTCCTCAAGTCTTAAATGATGTGTTTCTACCATTTTATAATTTATTTTAATGAGCACTTTGGTGGGAAATTGGGACAAGTTGTATCAAGAACTTCTTATCAGATACTGATTAAAACTGGAGTCTCCTAAGTGCAATTGCAGGAGAATGTGACATTTGAATTTATGTGATCTGTGAGATCAGTTCCATTGGCCAAGTTCACTACCAGACCATGCCTGGCCTCAGTTATGTCTGGCCTCAATTATGTCCCACCTAATAGTTTACTCCCCTTTCAAACACGGCTGGAAACAAGCAACTATTTATGGATCACTTTCTCTTCGTGGGAGCTCTGGTGGTAAGGTTCAAACTCACCAGCCACTCCTCAGAAGGAAGACTGGGCAATCTACTTCCATAGTGATACTGCCTCGGAAACCCAATGAGGGGTCGCTATGAGTCGGATCCAACTCAATGGCAGTGAGGTTTTTTGGGTTGCTCTCTGTGCTTAACCTTCTTGGAAGCTAACCATCAAGTTGGAGATTTAAGTCCACTCAGAATTTCCTAAAACGAAAGGCTGGGCAATCAACTTCTCCCCAAATTAGCCATTATAAACCCTATGGAGCATGGTTCTAGACTGACACATTTGTGGGGATCATGAGTCAGAACTGACTTGACAAACAGTGGCAACTGATATGAGCCTATACACACACTGAATGTTTCTTTGGGAATGCATTTTCCCACTTCCATTATCACCTCTTTATAAACCACCTGTAAGAAATGCCTAAATTCCTTAAGGATGCCTCTTGCTTCCTGACCCTGGCCTTTGTTCCTATATTCCTGGTCCATGTTGCAACTGGTGGTTTATGGATTGATCAGACACCCCCACTGACCTGAGTCAGCATCGGCTTTTAGTTCCTAACAGAGCCCATCAAGCAGAACTTCAGATGCAGTGAGTGTGCACTCAGCTCATACCTGTTAGTTAAAGGAATTAATGCAGTCTCTAAAGAAAAGCGAATACCCCCCTTTTTTTTTTAATTTTTATTGTGATTTGGGTGAAAGTTTACAGAACAAATTCAATTTCCATACAGCAGCTCACATACACTTTGTCTCATGAAATTGACTACAATTTCCTACAATAGCCCCCCCTCCCATTTCCCCCCCCATAATTACCTCTTCCCTGTGTCCTTCCCTTCCATGCACTCCTGTCTTCTGAGCTGTCTCCCTGTGCATACACAGCCCTTCTATTCTCCCATGATTGATCTCTCCAAGGAGTTTATCTACCTAATGTAAACGTTCTACTCATATGCCTGCCTTTGTTTGGCTGGAAGTGACAGGACTGGATTCAATTCCAGACCTGAAAGGCAGCTAGGGGCCATTGTCTCAGGGGTTCCAACAGGCTCTATCAGACTAGCAAACTGCCCACCCCCCTTTTTTTATGATACTGAGTTTTGTTCCACATTGTTCTCCTACTCTATCCAGGATCTCCTTCATAGATCCCTCTCTGAGTGGTTGACAATGGTAGCTGGGCACAATCTAATTCTTTCAGTCTCATAGTTATATAGGCTGGAGATCACATAGTGTACTAATCACTCGGACTAATTGTTTCCATGTATCTTTGTTTTTCTTCATTCTCCTTTGCTCTGGATGAAGAGAGACCTGTCATTGCATCTAGATGGTCACTTGCAAGCTTTTAAGATGCCAGTCATAACTCACCAGAGTAGGATGTGGAACAATGTTTTTGTGTAGTATGTTATGCCAATTGAGCTTGATGTCTCCTGCAAATATGGTGCTGAGCCCACAGGTCCAATTACTCACTCCCTCTGGGTAGCTGGCTGTGGTCAAGAAGTAACTACAACCTTGCCCCTTGTCAGCTCTACTATATACAGGGCAATTCTTACAGAACATACAAATGCACTTTTAGAAACATTGTCTGTCAACCCTGTACATGGCCATAGGCAACTGCCCCCTGCATAGACATGTCTAATAGTTAAGCCTGTCCACCCATCTATCCACCTGTAGATCAATGTTTGCCTTCATTGACAATACAGTGCTGTATGTGCAAAAGCGTTCATCTTTGTTGTCTGTACCTCCCATGCATCTCTCTATGTACTCCTTTTCCTCAATGCCACCGTGTTGATCACTTACATTTGGTACATTGCCCTTCTTTTCACCCAAATCAATATTTGTCTCTACCTATCTAATAGTGATCCTTCCCCTCCCTTCCCACCCCTGGTAACCAACAAAGAAAATTCCCTCCCATACATAAACTTTTCCTTGACTATTTATAATAATGGACTAATACAATATTTGTCCTTCTGAGATTGAGTTATTTCACTCAGCATAATGTCCTCCAAGTTCATCCACACTATATGGTGTTTTGTAGATTCTACGTTATTCTTTAAGGTTTCATAATATTCCATTGTGTATATGTACCATAGTTTGGTTATCCATTCTTCAGTTGATGGACACCTAGGTTGTTTCCATCTATTGGTTATTGTAAATAATGCTGCAATGAACATAGGTGTGCATATATTTGTTCTTGTCCTGGTTCTCACTTCTTTGGGATATATACCTAGTAATGGAATAGCTGGGTCAAATGGTATTTCTAATTCCAACTTTTTAAGGAATTGCCATACTGCTTTCCACAGTAGTTGTATCATTTGACAGTCTCACCAGCAGTCTATCAGAGTCCCAATCTCTCTGCATCCTCACCAACATTTGTTATTTTCTGTCTTGCTGAACTTTGCTAGTAGTCCTGGGGCAAGATGATACCTCATTGTTGTTTTGATTTGCATCTCTCTAATGGCTAATAATCGTGAGCATTTCTTAATATATTTGTTTGATGCCTGGATGACTTCTTTGGTGAGGTGTCTATTCATGTCTTCTTCCCATTTTTTTTAAATTGGACTATTTGTCTTTTTGTTGTTGAGGTGTTGGA
>NW_006921639.1:7501344-7505046 GCF_000298275.1 Orycteropus afer afer | reverse complement strand
AAATGGATATCCAGTTTTGCCAGCACCATTTGTTAAACAAACAATATTTTCCCATTTAATGGATTTTGGCCCTTTGTCAAAGATCAGCTGACCATAGGTTGATGAATCTATTTCTGGCTTCTCAATTCTATTGCATTGGTCTATGTATCTGTCATTAAACCAATACCAGGCAGTTTTTACTACTGTGGATGTATAGTAGGTTTCGAAGTCCAGCAGTGTGAGACCTCCTACTTTGTTCTTCTTCTTCAATAATGCTTTGCTTATTCAAGGTCCCTTTCCTTTCCATGTAAAGTCAATGGTTTTTCTGTATCCTTAAAGAATGTTGATGGGATCTGGATTGGGATTCCATTGAATGTACAGATTGCTTTGATAAAATTGACATTTTCACAATTTTCAATCTTTCTATCCACAAGCATTGTATGTTCTTCCATTTATGAAGATCTCGTATGGTTTCTTGAAGTAGTCTTTTATAGTTTTCTTTGTACAGGTCTTTTGTATCCCTGATAAGATTTATTCCCAAGTATTTGATTTTTGGGGGTAGCTATTGCAAAAGGTATTGATTTCCTTATTTCTTTTTCAGCAATCTGTCTGCTGGTATGGAATA
The DNA here is from genome assembly GCF_000298275.1 of Orycteropus afer afer. Taxonomy (NCBI): domain Eukaryota; kingdom Metazoa; phylum Chordata; class Mammalia; order Tubulidentata; family Orycteropodidae; genus Orycteropus; species Orycteropus afer. The sequence continues at coordinate 7,504,442 of NW_006921639.1, read as the reverse complement.
ATCCAACTGATTTTTGGATGTTGATCTTGCATCCTGTCACTATGCTGAATGTCTCAATTATTTCCAGTAGATTTTTTACAGAATCTCTTGGGTTTTGTAGGTATAGGATCATATCATCAGCAAATAGGGAAAATAGAGATAGTTTGATTTCTTCCTTACCAATTTGGATGCCTTTGATTTCCCTTTCTTGCCTTATTGTCCTGGCTGGGACCTCCAATACAATGTTGACTAGAAGTGGTGCGAGAGAGCATCCTTGTCTTGTTTCTGTTTGCAAGGAGAATGGTGTCAGTCCCTCTCCATTGAAAATAATGGTGGCTGTTGATTTTGCATATATGCCTTTCATTATGTTGAGGAATGTCCCTTCATTTTGCATATATGCCTTTCATTATGTTGAGGAATGTCCCTTCTATTCTTATTTTGCTGAGAGTTTTGATCAGGAATGGGTGTTAGATTTCATCAAATGTCTTTTCTGCATCGATTGGTATCATCATGTGGTTCTTTTCCTTTGTTTTAATTATGTGATGAATGATGGTGATTGTTTTTCTGATGTTGAATCATCCTTGCATACCTGATATGAACCCCACCTGGTCACAATGAATTATTTTCTTGACATGTTGTTGAAGTCCATTGGCTAGGATGTTGTTGAAGATTTTTTCATCTATATTCATGAGGGATATTGGTCTGTAGTTTTCCTTTTGAGTGATTGTCTGGTTTTGGTATCAAGGTTATGCTTGCTTCATAAAATGAATTTGTGAGGATTCCATCATTTTCTGTTTTGGAATAGTTGGGGTAGGATTGGTGTCAGTTCTTCTCTGAATGTTTGGTAGACTTCTCTGGTGAAATTGTCTGGGCCAGAATTTTTTGTTGTTGTTGGTAATTTTTTGATGACTTTTTCAATTTATTCTTTTGTTATGGATCCATTCAACTTTTCCACCTCAGTCTGTGTTAAGTTAGGTAAGTAGTGTGTTTCTAGAAATCTGTCCATTTTTTCTAGATTTTCAAATTTGTTGGAGTACAGTTCTTCCTAGCATCCTGATATTATCTTTTTTAGTTCAGTTGGTTCTGTTGTGATGTCATATTAGTTTCTTATTCATGTTATCTGTATTCTCTCCCTCTTTTTCTTTGCTAAATTTGCCTTTGGTTTGTCAATTTTATGAATGCTTTAAAAAAAACCAACTTCTAGTCTTGTTGATTTTTTCTATTGTCTTTCTATTTTCTGTTTCATTTATTTCCACTCAAATCTTCATTATTTCCTTTCTTCTGGTGACTGTAGGTTTTCTTGCTGTTCTTTTTATAATTGTTGGAGATGTTGGTCTGAAGTGTTGAATTTGGTTCTTGCTTCTCTTTTTGTGTGTGCATTAATTGCTATAAATTGATCTCTGACAACTACTTCTGCTGTGTCCCAAAGATTTTGGTATGTTGTGTTTTCATTCTCATTTGATTCAAGGAATTTTTTAAATTTCATTTTCCATTTCTTCCATTACCCAGTCATTCTTAAGGAGGGTGTTATTCCATATCCATGTGTTTGCTCCTTTTCCATTGTTCTTCCTATTGTTCACTTCTAAATTTATAGCATTGTGATCTGAGAAGATGCTTTGCAGTATTTCAGTGTTTTAAATTTTATTCAGGCTTACTTTATGGCCTAACATGGAGAATGTTCCATGTGCACTGGAAAAGAATGTATATTGAACTGTTGTTGGGTGAAGTGCTCTGTCTATAAGGTTGAGTTGGTGGATTATATTGTTTAATTCTTCTGCATCTTTGTTGAGTTTCCAGTTTCTCCATTTTCCTTTGAAAGTAGTATATTAAAGTCTCCTACTATGACTGTGGAGTCATCTATTTGTCTTTCCTATTCTGTTAAATCTGATTTCTGTATTTTGGGGTTATTTCATTAGGTCCATGGATATTTATTATGGTTATATCTTCCTGTTTGATTGGTCCATTAGTTATTATAAAATAACTTTCCTTGTCTCTTATGGTGGTTTTTGTCTTAAAGTTAGTTTGATCAGAAATTAATATTGCTACTCCTGCTCTTTTATGGTTCCCATTTGCTTGATATAACTCTTTCCAGTCTTTGATTTTCAGTCTATTTTTGTCTTTGTGTCTAAGGTGTGTATCATGTAGACAGCATATTGATGGGTTATGTTTTCTTATCCACTCTACAACTCGCTGTCTTTGGGTGGTACATTTAGTCCATTGACATTCATTGTAATTATCAACAAGTATGAATTTGTTGCTGTCATTTTATTCTGTATTTTCTCGTGGTGTTTCAGGTTTCTTTGTTCCATATAATTATCTGTGCTGAGGTCTTTATGTATATAAACCATGTTATCATTTTCTTTGTTGCTGTTGTTTCAGTATTTGCTAAATAGTTGTGCTTGTCCTCTTTTATATTGTGATGTGAAAGTTTATCATTTTTTCTTTGAGGTTACCCTGTGATTTATAATTTTCTCCCTGAGTTTAGAACAGTCCATCTGTCTTGCAACTGTTTTGACTTCCTCACCATTTAGAAGTTCTGTAACTACACTATTTTTCCCCTCTTTTTTGTTTGTAGTTGTCCTCATTTACCAATTGATGTCTCTGCTTCCCTATTTGCAATCTTGTAAGCTTATTTTACTTTAGATATTTCCATAGCTGTGTTGATTTCTGGGTTATGCCATGTTGTGTATAAATGGTTGGTTGTTGTAAGCTTATTTTACTTTAGATATTTCCATAGCTGTGTTGATTCTGGGTTATGCCATGTTGTGTATAAATGGTTGGTTGTTGTTTGCCATTATTGGTTCTCTGTTCAAAGGTCTCCTTTTAGTATCCCTTGTAAAGTTGGTCTGGTTTTCAAAAATCCCCTTAATTTCTGCTTGTCTAGAAATCTCTTAATTCCACCATCATATTTGAGGGACAATTTTTCTGGATATATAATTCAGCCCCAGGCTTACAGGTGAGGAGAGACAACTCAGGGACACCCGAAGTAGCAAGCGGGAAGATCAGGAGAAAGGGGTTTAAAAGCCAGGAAGCCAGAGAAAAGAGCAGTCAGCCAAAGGGATTAGGTGAGGAGAGGCAACTCAGGCCGGCCCAGCGTAGCAGGCCAGAAGAGCAGGAGG
>NW_006921639.1:7473857-7493949 GCF_000298275.1 Orycteropus afer afer | reverse complement strand
TATCTGTAGAATGTGTTCCTTTCTATTTTTTCATTTATTTTGCTATTTTGTCCTGGTATTTTCTTCCAAAATTGTTCTAGTGTTTTGTCTGTGTTTTCCTTAGTTTTTTCAGTGTTTTCCTTGACTTGTCTCTGTCCTTTGAAGATACCTAAGTATAATGTTTTTGAATTCTTTATCTGGGAGTTTCAATGCTGCTTCTTCCTCAGGGGTATGTTCTGTGTCTGTATCCTGTTCCCTTGTTTCTACCACTTCATCTTGCTTCTTTGTGTGGACGGTGATGGTCTGTTGTCTTTGAGACATTTTGACATTGTTGTATTTGTATTTAATTGGTGATTGTATGTTGGAGTGGTTCACCCAATTTTTTTTTGCATTTTTTATATTTAACTTATATTTATATTTAATTGGTGATTGTATGTTGGAATGATTCACCCAATTTTGTGTGTGTGTGTGTGTGTGTGTGCGCGTGTGTATGTATCCTGGTAAGCTAGGTACGGTGTTCCTCTATTTGCTAGTTGGCCGCATTTATGCACTCACCACTTGTCTTCTAGTGGCTATGATAGGGAATTAAAGTAGCTGCACAGATCTCTGTTAATTGTTTGTGAAGAGCAATTAAAGGTGAGTCAGGCTCTTTTTGGTGATCATTTATTATTTGCCAATTGGTGGAGAAGGAAATGTCCATTTCTTTCTCTTACTCTGCAAGTGGAGCTGAAGGAGGAGCAGATGTGTTTGCACCATATGGGCATGGTTGCTGTGTCCCACTCAGTTAGACATAAATGATCAAAAAACAATTAAAACAGTAAAATCAAGTAGACAAAAAACACACCACATAAACACACAGGAACAATCACTGAAAAGGGGAAAAGAGAAAAATAGAAATAGAAGGGAAAAAAAGAGGAAAGGCAATAAACAAGAGAAAAGATTTAAAGAAATACTTAAAAAAGCCAAAAGAAACATGCATAGAAAAAGTGTCCGGGGGGGAAACAAAAACAAAAACTTCATAATATTGGATTTTGTGACAATAAGAGAAAAGAGGTTGAGTAGGAGATTAATGAAGAAAAAAAAATGGGAAAAATTCAAAACAAAACAAGGAATGGGGAGAACCATGAGTAAGAATAAAATGAGTGGGAACCTGGAACATGGAAGAGAGAAAAAGCTGAAAACTAGGACCTGGGAGGGGAAGAAGAAAGAATAATAATAAAAAGGACAAAAAACGAATAAGAACAAGAATTTTTAAAAAGACGAAACCAAGCTAACTGAGGGATAAATAAAAAATCTGGGCCAGGTGGGGCAGGGCACCGAGGCTCCATCAAATCACACAGACTGGGATGGAATTCCTACTGGCCCAGAAGGTGGGTGGAAGTGAGGGATGGACACACCTCTGTTTACCAAGAGGGTGTGGAGTATAAGCGTAAAAGGCGAACACAACACTTTTTCAGTCATTCCTGTCTGGAATGTCTTTGTGGTCCCTGGCAAATGGAGCCTCTTCTTAGGTCCCTGGAATTTGAGATTATACTGTCACTTTAAATATCCAAAATAGTCAAATCTCTTGTAAGCATTCAAAATGGTTGCACCCTCCAGACAGGCAAAAGTCCGCAGCTCAATTTGTCTCCCTCTTTGTTGCTTCTTTTTTATTCACCAGCCACCAGAGAAGTCCTCTGTGCAGCACCTGGCAAGCAGGGCTGATTTTTAGGTTAATTCTTAGGTCCTAACACCACTTGGCAATAACCAAATTGTTGTGCCATGAGGATTGCTGACAGATCACAGCTCTGTATATCTCCTTTTTTGGTGTTTTCATACAGGTTCTTCTACTAGTTGAAGTTTAATCCACTTCTGTATCCTTCCTTTCAAAGCTCAGGGGTCCAGGATTATCTTCTGTACTTGTGTTAATTGGTTCCCCTTTTCTTTGTTGCAGAGGGTCTGTGTAGTTTGTCTTCCTATTCCACCATCTTATCGGAACTATTGAGTAAATCCTTTTTACATTTCTTTGAAAAATGTGCTAAGACATATTTTTGTATCAAGTGGTTTCACTAGAATTCACGTTCTCCTATCCTTTATCTCAACATGAGATATCTCTAGTATATAAATTGTGACTTTCTGGAGAAAATATAACCTCAGGAATTATATACTCTTTAAACTGTGGGCAATATTTGTACCTGTCATAGTGGTAAGATAAGGAAGAGGAAGTCCTGGGACTTGAGAATATCAATATACAATTAACAGGAATAGAAAGTAATTTTATAGTGCATTAAGTATAAATAGAAAAAAAAAAAACAAAAACACTTCCTTTTAAAAAAAAAAAATCTTTTGAAGAGTTGACCTCTAAAGATTTTAGTTTATTAGCTTTTAATTGCAATTTGGATGAAAGTTTATGGAGCAAATTGGTTTTCCAATAAATAGTTTATACACATTTTGTTTCATGACATTGATTGCAACCCCTGCAATGTAACAGCATTCTTCCCACTTCCTCCCTATGGTTACCGTTTTCCTTTGTCCTTCTTTCCTCTCCATTCCTGCCTTCTGAGCTTTACTCCTGGGTAAATGCTCCCTTTTGATCTCTATGGTTGACTGCTCTAATAAGTGCATACCTTGTTGGCATTATTATTTACTTGATAAACCTGTCTATTGTTTGGCTGAAAACTGAGCCATGGGGATGAGTTTAGATCCAACCTTGAAGAGTGAGTCAGGATTATAGCTTTGGATATTCCACCAGTCTCTGTCAGAGTAGTAAGCCTGTTATTATTATTAACTTTTTTCCACATTTTTCTGTCTAGAATCTCATATTGTCATCCATTTGAGAATGGTTGACAATATATGCCAAGCACCATCTACTTCTTCTGTTCTCAAGGTCATGAAGGCTGAAGTTCACTAGTCCTTTGAACTAATTGATTCCATGTATCTTGATTTTCTTCACTATTTTTTCCTCTAGATGAGAAGAGTCCAATAGTTGCACTTCAGATGGCCACTCACAAGCTTTTAAACCTCAGTCACTATTAACCAAACTAAAATGTAGAACTTTGCCTTTGTGCACTATATTATACCAATTGACTTAATTTTTCCCACAACTGTGGTCTTGGGCCCAAAGGCCCAGAGACTAATTCCCTCAAGGTGTTTTGTTATGTCAAGATGTTTTCATAACTTTGCCCCTTGATACTTCTACTACAAAATGGAAATTTTTACAGCATATACAAATGACAGATACATGAAAATACTTCTTTCAGAAGTGTAGTTAAAAATATCTCTTACAGGTATGTGTTTGTTATCTATTGCTGTTTAGAATACATCAAATGGATGGCTTGAACAAAATGAAATTTATTTTTTCACTAGTAAGCATATAAAAGTCTGATTTCAGAATGCAGGATTAAGGGGAAGTATTTCTCTCTCTACTGGCTCTGGAGGAAAGTCCTTATATCTTCTGAATTTCTACTTCTCATCAGTCTTCATGTGTCTTGGCATCTCTCTTCTCCCATCTATGATTCTCTCACTTGGTTGTTGTGGTAGTTATGCTTGTGAGTCAAGTTGGCTGGGCCCAGTTGAGTGGCTGGGCAGCTGGTGGTATTTATTTCTCATGATGAGACTGGCAATCAACTCCATGGTGAGATCTACCACAAGCAGCTGAGTAGCTGCTTTTGAGATGTGGTCTGCTTCCTGTATGTAAGAAGAACCCTTGAGAATGGTCTCTAGCTTATGGCACCTTGAAATCTGTATGTAGCCATGTCATTTCTCAGCAGCCTGCCATGCTCTGTGGACCTTGGGATTTGCAATGGACTTAAGTTAATGGCCTGCTGTGTGGTTTGGTAAATCAGGACTGTACCTTTTTACTTGTCAACATTGGGGCTTCTCAGCCTCAGCAGCCAGCAGCCATATGAGTGAAGAAACACCTCTAGCTCCAGTGGGCCAGGAGCATGAGGCAGAGCTGGACCCCAAGGTTGAGGGGCTTTCATCCAGCCCCTAGAACCTGGCACTTTGAACTTGGACTTAAAGCCTATAAATTGTAAGAAAAAACACCTGTTTGTTAAGGTCATCCCATTTGTGGTATATTTCTTGTCAGAGTGGCACTAGGTAACCGGAACAGTTGTTAATCTGTTTTATATCTAAAAATATTGATTTCAAACATACCCTACACTAATCCTATCTAATGAACATAACAAAGACAAGTCATTCCCAAAACGGATTAAAACCAAAGGCATACAAAACATGTAAGGGCTGGGGTGGAGCACAAATCAATATATAACATTTCACCCTTTGTTGTTGTTGCTTTGTTGTTCTTGTTATGTGCCATTGAGTCTGACTCGACTCATAGCGACCCCTCCTTGGATTTCTGAGGCAGTATCACTATGGAAGTAGATTGCCCCATCTTCCTTCTGAGGAGTGGCTGGTGGGTTTGAACTGCCAGCCTTCTGATTAGCAGTCAAGTGTCTTAGGCACTATGCTACCAGAGCTTGTTGTTGCAAGGTTCTGTAAAGTCAGTGCTGACTCACAGTGACCCTATGTACAAGAGCATGAAACACTGCATAGTCCTGCAGCATCCTCACAATCTAGCCATGTTTGAACCCATTGTTGCAACCAATCAACTCATTGAGGGTCTTCCAGTTTTTGTGGCCCCTCTACTTTACCAAGCATAATGTCCCATTAAATGGGGAAGAGATAGCCTCTTTAATAAGTGGTGCTGGCAAAATTGGATCACTTGTAGAAAAATGAAACAAGATCCATATCTCACATCATACACAAAAATGAACTCCAGGTGGATCAAAGATTTAAATGTAAAACCCAAATCCATAAAGTTCATTAAAGATAAAACAGAGGCAAACTTAGGCACCCTAATTTATGAAATAAATATACTATCAAGCATAATCCAAAATGCAAAGTCAGAGGAAGAGAAACTAGATGACTGAGGCCTTTTAAAAATTAAATCATTATGTGTATTGAAAGACTTCTCTAAAAGGGTGAAAATAGAACCTACAGACTAGGAAAAAATATTTGGCTATGCCATATCTGACAAGGGACTTATCTCTAAAATTTACAGAAAACTCCAACACCTCAGCACTAAAAAAGGCAAACAATCCGATTCTAAAATGGGCAAAGGACATGAACAGACACTTCACTAAAGAAGATATACAGGTTATGACCAACACATGAGGAAATGCTCATGATCATTAGGCATTAGAGAGATGCAAATCAAAGCAAATGAGATATCATCTCACCCTGGCAATAATAGCAAAGTTCAACAAGACAGAAAATAAAAAATGCTGGGGAGGGTGTGGAGAGATTGGAACTCTCATTTACTGCTGGAGGAACTGTAAAATGGTACAGCCACTGTGGAAAATGGTATGGCATTTCCTTAAAAATTTGAAAACAGAAATACCATTTGATCCAGTAATTCTGTTACTAGGAATATGTTCTAAAGAAGTGAGATCCAGGACACAAATAGACATATGCACACCCATGTTCATCACAGCATAATTCACTACAGCAAAGAGATGGAAACAACCTAAGTGCCCATCAGCAGATGAATGGATAACCAAGCTATGGTATATTCACCAAATGGAATACTATGCAATGTTAAAGAACAACGAAGAATCAGACCAGTTCCTTCAAGATAATGGAATAAGCAGACAAGCTACAGACTTTCTGAAACAAAGCAATGAGAAACCAATTGAAATGGATACAGAAGATGATCCTGGAACCTTGCACTTTGAAGAAAAGGATGAAGAGGATTAAATACCAACTAGTAGAAGAATCTGAATGAAAACTGTTAGTAAGGAGACAAACAGAGCTGCAGATTTCTGGCTGTTCTGAGGGAAGAGCCATTTTGAATATTTGCAAGTGTGTCTCAGTAGCAAACTAAGAATTGGCTCTGCTCACCAAAGACTACATTGGCAAGGACTTCATTGGTGTCTGACAACCAGAAAGGAAAACAATAAAGAAAGAGATAAACAGATTTATGGACTGTTGGCAGCTGTCCTGAGGGTGCAGCTATTTTGAATATTTGCAAGTGGTATGGCCATTTTGAATATATTCAAGTGGTGTTCTTACCTGGACAGTGACCTAACAATAGTCTCCACTTGCAAGGACAGCACAGGCAGCCTCACTAGAGGATGACAACTAGAATTGTTTGTTATTTGTATTGTTAGTCTTACACCCCACTCCTCTGGGTGAACAGAGATGTGGCCATCATCTACCTCCACCCACCTTCTTGACTAGCAGGAATTCCACCCCATTCTGTGCCCTAAAAGCAACTGTGTCCTGACCCAACTCCCACAGTTTTGTTTTTATTTGTTTGTTTTTAAATTACTCTTTTTACGTTCCTCCTTTCTTCCTTTTTATTATTTATTTATTTATTTATTTTCCCCTTCCCATCCCTGGTTCTTTGTTTTCTTTTTATTTTGTTCTCTTCCATTTTCCTAGCTCCTTTTTTTCTTTCTTTTGATTCTTCCCATCCCTTATTCCCTTGTTTTTCCTTTTGTAGTTTTCCATTTTTCTTCTTTACTATTCTTTTATTCTTTCTCTTTTCTCTCATTCCTTCTCCTGAGATACTTTGGCTTTTTTCCTCTTTTTCTCATTATCTTTCTTTTATCCTTTTAATATATATTTTTAACATTATTCTTCTCATTTATTGCCTTTGTGTATGTGTATGTGATTGTTTCTGCTTGTTTACATAGTCTGAGTTTTTTGCTCTTTTATTTTTCTTTCTTTCTCTCTTTCTTTCTTTCTTTTTTTTTTTTGTCTCACTGAGTAGGAGCCAGAAACAGTTCCCAACAACCCAATCATACCTACACCTCCTGCAGCCCCACCCACAGAGTTAGAGCCACTACATACTTTTGCACCAAATCACCAATGATAGACAGCAGCCACTACCAGCTCAATTCACCCTCAACTACTCTTTACAAACTTCTAACAGAGATCTGTGGACACACTCTCCTCTATCACATCCACCAGGATACTGGTGGCGAGTGCTTAAGTGCTAACAACCAGCAAATAGAGGATCACAGTACCCTGTTCACACAGATATATCAAACCAAAATTAAGGGGGAAAAAAATCTTGCATGAATCACACCAACATGGAACAACACCAAAATGTATCAGAGATAACAGACCATCACAGTCCATACAAAGAAGCAAGATAAAGTAGTAAAAACAAGGGACCAGGATGCAAACTCAGAAAACATCCCTGAAGAAGAAGGAGCATTGGAATTCCCAAATAAGGAATATAAAAGAATTATATTAGAGGACCTCTAACTGAGTGTGAGACAGATCAAGGAATACAATGACAAAATAGAGGAAAACACTGACAAAATTAAGGAAAACACAGACAAAATTATAGAAGAATTTAAGAAAACAATACAAGAACAATTTGAAAAAAACAAACAAAAAGTTAGAAATGATACAAAAACAACAGATAGAAATCCAGAAGATTTAATATTAAATTTTCAGAAACAGATAACACATTCATTGGGCAAAGGAGTAGAATCAAATCGATGAAAGACAGAATTAGTGAGATTGAAGACAAATACCTCAAAACTTCCTTGGAAAAGGATCCATCAGAAAAAAAGATCAAAACAAAATGAAGAAAGTCTAAGGTACCATCAAGAGGAATAACCCATGTGTAATCAGAATTCCAGAACAAGAAGAGGCAAATAAAACCACCGACAAAATTGTCAAAGATTTGTTGGAAGAGAATTTCCCTGATATGATGAAAGATAAGAATTTATCCATTCAAGAATTCCAATGAACCCAAACAGGATAGACCCCAAAAGAAAATCACCAAGAGATATCATCATCAAACCTGGCAAAACCAAGGACACAGAAATAATATCAAAAGCAGCATGGGAAAAATGAAATGTTACCTACAAAGGGAAACCAATAAGAATAAGCTCTGATTTCTCAGCAGAAACCATGCAGGTGAGAAAGCAATGGGATGATATATAAAATTCTAAAAGAAAAATTTCCAACCAAAAATTATATACCCAGCAAAAGTGTCCCTCAAATATGATGGTGAAAATAGGAGATTTCTAGATAAGCAGAGATTAAGGGAATTTGTTAAAACCAGACTGACTGTGTTAGTTAAGTTTGCATGTCAATGTGGCTGGACCTGGTTGAGTGGTTGAGCAGCTGGATGTAGTGTTCCCCATGATGAGTAGATCTCATGGTGGAATCTACTGTGAGAGCTGAGTAGCTGTCTTAGGGATGTGGTCTGTTTCCCGTATATAAGAAACAGTTTTGGGGATGGTCTCTAGCTTATGGCATGCTTGAACCCAGCATGTAGCCATGTCATTGTTCAATAGCTTGCCACACCCTGCTGATCTTGGGATTTTCAGTGGACTTAATCAATGGCCTGCTGTGTTGTTTGGTAACATTGGGTCTGTGCCATTTATTTGTCAACCTTGGATTTGTCAGCCTCAACAGCCAGTAGCTGCCTGAGTGAAGAGATGCCTGTAGCTTCAGTGGGCCAGGAGCAAGAGGCAGAGCTGAAGCCCAAGTTTGAGGGGCTTTCTCCCAGCCCCTAGAGCCTGACACTTGGAACTCAGACTTCTAGCCTTCAAAAATTGTAAGAATAACCTCCTGTTTGTTAACACCATCCCATTTGTGGTATATTTTTGTCAGAGCAGCACTAGGTAACCAGAACACCAACCTTACAAGAGATGCTAAAGGAAGTCCATCAGACAGAAAACCAACAACAACAAACAACAACTGACCAATGACACACATGATGACATAACCCAGAAACCAAATCAGTTATAGAAGTATCCAAAATAAATAAGTCTAAAAGATTGTAAACAGAGAACCAGAGACATCAATTGACAAATTAGGACAACTACAAAGCAAAAATAGGGAATAGTGTAGTTACAAAACTTCTAAATGGTGAAGAAGGCAAGAGAATTGCAAGATAGAACAGACTGTTTAAACTTGGGAAGATAATAATAAACAACAGGGTAACCTCAAAGAAAAATATTAAATCTTCACATCAAAATAAAACAGAAAACAAGTACAAATATTTAGCAAATACTAAAACAATAGCAACAAAGGAGATGATAACATGGCTCACAAACAAGATGAGCTCAGAACAGAAAATTATATGGAATAAAGAAATCAGCAACACCACAAAAAAACAAATAACAAAATGACATCAATAAATTCATACTTGTCAATAATTACAATGAATGTAAATGGATTAAATACACCACTCAAGAGACAAAGGTACAGACTGGATAAGAAAACATGACCAATCAATTATATGGTTTACAAGAGAACCACCTTAGACGCAAAGACAAAAGTAGACTAAAAATCAAAGTTTGGAAAAAGATATACCAAGCAAATGGCAACCAAAAATGTGCCAAAAACCAAAACTCACTGCTGTTGAGTCAGGTCCAACTCATAGAGACCCCTCCTTGGGTTTCTGAGGTAGTATCACTATGGGAATTGATTGTTCAATCTTCCTGCTGAGGAGTGGCTGGTGGGTTTAAACCACCAGCCTTCTGGTTAGCAGTCAAATGGCTTAGGCACTAGACCACCAGAGCTTCTCAGAAAAGTGCAGGGGTGGCAATATTAATTTATGATAAAATAGGTTTAAAACAAAAACCACCATAAGAGACAAAGAAGGATATTATATAATGATTAAAGGATCACTTGAACAAGAGGACATAACCATAACAAATACCTATGCATCTAATGTAAGAGCCTCAAAATACATAAATCAGACTTTAACAGAATTGGAAAGACAAATAGATGACTCTGAAGTAATTGTGGAGTTTAATACACCACTTTCAATAAAAGATAGAACAACTGGAAAGAAATTCAAAAAAGACGCAGAAGAAACAAACAATACTATCCACTGTCTTGAGCTTATAGACAGCTACAGAGCACTTCACCCAACAACAACAGAATATACATGTTTTTTCAGCACACATGGAACATTTTCCAGGATAGACCACATGTTAGGCCATAAAGCAAGCCTTAATAAATTTAGAAGCATTGAAATACTGCGAAGCATCTTCTCAGATGATAATTCTATCAAATTAGAAATCAACAACAGAAAGATCAAGAGCAAACACATGGAAACTGAATAACACTTACCTCAAAACTGGCTGGGGAGTAGAAGAAATAAAAAATGAAATTAAAATTTCCTTGAATCAAATAAGAATGAAAACACAGCATACCAAAATCTTTGGGACACTGCAAAAGCTGTGTTCAGAGGACAATTTATAGCAAAAGATGAATGCATCAAAAAAGAAGAAAGATCCAAAATCAACATTTTACCCAACATCTCCAACAATTAGAAAAAGTGCAAAAAAAAAAAAAAAACCTACAGTCACCAGAAGAAAAGAAATACTAAAGATTTGAGCAGAAATAAATGAAACAGAAAATAGAAAGACAATAGAAAAATATCAACAAGACTAGAAGTTAGTTCTTTGAAAAAAGATGAATAAAATCAACAAACCACTGGGAAACTTAACAAAGGAAAAGATGCGAATTCAATAAAAAATGAAATGAGTGATGTCACAACAGAACAAACAGAAATAAAAAGAATAATAACAGGATACTACGAAGAAGTGTACTCCTACAAATTTGAAAATCTGGAAGAAATAGACAGATTTCTAGAACCATACTACCTGCCTGAATTAGCACAGACTGAGGTTGAAAATGTGAACATACTCATAACAACAACAACAACAACAACAAAAAACAGTAATTAAGCAGGTTAAAAATATATTGTCAACCAAAAAAGTCCTGGACCAGATGCTTTCACTGGAAAATTCTAGCAATCATTCAGAAAAGAGCTGACACCAATCCTACTCAAACTACTCCAGAACATAGAAAAGGATAGAATCTTCCCAAATTCATTTTATGAAGCAAGCATAACCCTGATACCAAAACTAGGCAAAGATACCACTAGAAAGGAAAACTACAGATAATTATCACTCATGAATATAGATTTAAACATCTTCAACAAAATCCTGGCCAATGGACTCTAACAGCATATCAAAATAATAATAATAATAGTAATACGTCATGACAAAGTGAGATTCATACCACATATGCAAAGGATGGTTCAACATTAGAAAAACAACCAACATAACTCGTCATATAAGTAAAATAAAGGAAAAGAATCAATGATCATATCAATCTATGCAGAAAAGGCATTTGACAAAAATCAAACACCTATTCCTGATAAAAACTCTCAGCAAAGTATAAATAGAAAGGACATTCCTCACCATAACAAAGTGTACATATGCAAAACAAACAACCAAGATTATTCTCAATGGAGAAAGGCTGAAACCATTCCCCTTAAGAACAGGAACCTGACTAGGATGCACTTTATCTCCACTACTATTCAACATTGTATTGGAAATCCTAGTAAGGGCAATAGGCAAGAAAGGGAAATCAAAGGCATCCAAATTAGTAAAGAAGAAGTAAAACTATCACTATTTGTGCATGATATGATCCTGTACATAGAAAACTCAAGAGACTCAGCAAGAAAACTACTGGAATTTATTGAAAGATTTAGCATAGTGGCAGGATACAATATAAACATTTAAAAATCAATTGGATTCCTTTACATCAGCAAAGATGTATCTAAAAAGGAAATAAGGAAATCAATACCATTTACAGTAGCTAGTGCCTAAAGCATTTGCCTGCTAACCAGAAGGCTAGTGGTTCAAACCCACCAGCCACTCCTCGGAAGGAAGTTTGGGCAATCCTACTTCCGTAGTGATACTGCCTTGGAAACCCAACGAGGGGTCGCTATGAGTTGGGTCCATCTTGACAGCACATAACAACAACAACAACAACACCAAAAAGATAAAATTCTAGGGAATAAGTTTTTCAAGGAATACAAAAGACCTATACAAAGAAAACTACAAAACAATACTTCAAGAATCTACAAGAGATCTATATAAATGGAAGAACATACCATGTTCATGGATAGGAAATTTGAACATTGTGAAAAGGTTAATTCTACCCAAAGCAATCTATATATTCAATGCAATAGCAATCCAGATCCTACCAACATCTTTTAGGGATATGGAAAAACCATCATTAATTTTATATAGAAAGGAAAGAGACCTCAGATAAGAAAATACTATTGAAGAAGAAGAACAAAATAGAAGGTCTCACACTCCCAGATCTCAAAACCTACTATAGAGTCACAGTTGTCAAAACAGTCTGGCATTGATACAACAACAGACACACTGTGCAGTCAAACAGAATTAAGAACCCAGATCCATCCACCTATGGTCAATTTATCTTTGTCAAACCACTGAAATCTGTTAAATGGGGAAGAAATTGTCTCTTTCACATATGGTGCTGGCCAAACTTGATATCCATTTGCAGAAAAATGAAACACGATCCATACTTCACATGACACACAAAAACTAACTCCAGATGGATCAAAGACTTAAATGTGAAACCAAAAGCTATAAAGTTCCTCAAAGAAAAATTAGGGGCAAACTTAGGAACACTCATTTCTGGTATAAATAGACTATCAAGCATAACCCAAAATGCACAGACAGCAGAAGATAAACTAGATGTTTGGTACCTTCTAAAAATTAAATTCTTACGTACATCAAAAGATTTATCTGAACAAGTGAAACAAGAACCTATAGAATGGGGACTTCTGGTAAGATGGTGGAATAGACAGACAGCTACACAGACCATCTTTAACAAAGAAAAGAGAAACCAATTGACAGAAACAAAGAAGATAATCCTGGAACCCTGAGCTTTGAAAAGAAGTATACAGAAGAGGATTATGCACCAACTAGTGGAAAACCCTGAATGAAAACAGTGAGTACAGAAATGGTCGGAGCAGTGGACTGTCAGCTACACTGAAGGGACCAACAGCCTGAATATTTCCAAGTGGTGTTGAGACCTGAGAATTGACCTAAAGACCAGCCCTGGTCACCAAGGGCTGCAGAGATGACTGCACTGGTGGCTCTGACCAGGAAGGGAAACAGTAAGGAGGGAGAAAATCTGAGCTGTGGATTTTGGCTGTCAGGAGGGCACAGCCATTTTGATTGTTTACAAGCAGTAGTCATTTTGGATATTTAAAGTGACCCAGGGTGCAGCCATATTGAAAGTTTACAAGTGGTGGCCATATTGGGTATTTAAAGTGATGGAGGGCCCAGTCATTTTGAATGTTTACTAGCAGTAGCCATATTGGATTTTTAAGTGACAGTATTCTCATTCAGATTCCAGGGACCTAAGAATAGGCTCTGTTTGCCAAGGACAGCAGGGACATACTGGAGGCTGACAATGGGAAAGGAGACAGGTGGTGAGTGTATAAGTGGAGCCATCTAGCAAATAGATAAGCACAGTACCCTGCTTATGTAGATAACATCCAAACAAAACAAAGAAAATGAAAATTGTGGGAAGGTAACTCCAACACACAATTACCAATTTAATATAAACCCAAAAATGTCACAATGCCTCAGAGAGAACAGAGCATCACAATACACACAAAGAAGCCAGATAAAGCAAGAGAAAAAAGAGACTGGGTTATAGACACAAAACACATCTCTGAGGAAAAAACAGCATTGGAACTCCCTGATAAGGAATTCAAAAGAATTATATTTAGGCACTTTCAATGAATTGAGAGACAGATCAAGGAAAACACTGAAAAATTGAGCAAAACAGAGAAAACCCTAGAACAATTTTGAAAGACAATACAAGAACAAAATGATGAAATAAATGAAAAATTAGAAATGATACAAAACTACAGATAGAAATCCAGACGATTAATACTAAATTGTCAGAAATAGATAGCACATTGAACAGGCAAAGGAGTAGAACTGAATAAATGGGAGACAGAATTAGTGAGATTGAAAAAAAATACCTCAATATTTCTTTGGAAAGGGATCAATCAGAAAAACAATCAAAACAAAATGAAGAAGGCCTACGATTCATGTGGGATACCATCAAAAGAAATAACTTATGTGTCATTGGAATTCCAGAACAGGAAGAGAAAAAGACAACTATAGAGAAAATTGTTGAAGATTTATTGGAAGAGATTTCCCTGATATGATAAAAGATGAGAATATATCCATTCAGGAAGTCCAACGAACTCCAAACAGGATAGGCCCCAAAAGAAAATCACCAAGACATATGATCATCAAACTCACCAAAACCAAAGACAAAGAGAGAATCCTGAAAGCAGCATGGGAAAAGCAAAAAGTTACCTAAAAGGGGCAACCAATAAGACTAATCTCAGAATTCTTTCCAGAAACCATGCAGGTGAGAAGACAATGGGACAGTATATATAAATCTGTGGAAGTGAAAAATTTTCAACCAAGAATTATATACCCAGCAAAATTATCCCTCAATTATGATGGTGAAATTAGGAGATTCTCAGATAAGCAGCAATTAAGGGAATTTGTTAAAACCAGACCAACCTTACAAGAGATGCTAAAGGGAGTCCTCCAGACAGAAAACCAACAACAGCAAACAACAACTGACCATTAACACACATGATGACACAGAAACCAACACAATTATGGAAGTATCCAAAGTAAGTAAGTCTATGAGATTGTAAACAGGGAACCAGAGACATCCATTGACAAATAAGGACAACTACAAACCAAAAAGAGGGAAAAAATAGTGTAGTTACAGAACTTCTAAATGGTGAGGAAGTCAATCACAGAAGCACAAATATTGTATTAGTCCACTATTGTAAAAAGTCAAGGAAGCATTTATACATGGAAGGAAACTTTCCTTGTTGGTTACTAGGGATATGAGTGGAGAGGAGGGAAAATTCCTAGATAGAATGAAAAAAAAAATTATACACACACACATATATACCAAAGATTACTTGTGGTTACCAAGGGTAAGAGGGACAGAGAAAGGATAAGCTTTTGGTTGCAGGGCACTGAGTTGTATGCTAATGGTGGTGAAATATTTCATAAAAGGAAAGCAATAATGGTGGCACAACATGTAAAATGCCATCCATATCCCTGAGCTGTAATGTGGAAGTTGTTATGCTGGCAAATGTATTGGAGTGCATGTTTTCACCACAATAAAAGTAAAGAAATAAAATAATAATGAAGAATCCACAAATCACCTCATAACATGGATTAATTTGGAGGAAATTATGCTGAGTGAAATAGTCAACCATAGAAGGACAAATATTTTATGAGTCCATTACTGTAAAATATCAAGGAAAGGTCTATGCAGATAAGGAAAATTGTTCTGTTGGTTATTGGAGATAAGAGGGAAGAGGAGGGAAAATTTCTGACTAGTCAAGAGTCATGTGTTGATTTGGGTGAAGGGAAAGGCAATATATAAAAAGCACTGTGTGACCAGCACAATGACAATACTGAAAAGGAGGACACAGAAACATACAAAAAATATATAGACAACAGAGGCACATACATTTACATGCACAAGTACATTACCAGTAGCAGCAAACACTACACTATGGGTGAATGTATAGACAGGTGAGAAGGCCAGGTGTGGGTGGGCAAAAAGGAACGGATCCATGACCAAGGATAGATTTGGCTGAAGACAGTCTTATGTATGTACTTGTGCTACAAAAATATCAGTATACAATACAGAAGTAACAGGGATCAAGGTTGAGTAGCTTCTCAGAGACAACCAAATACCTTGAGGGAGAGAGTCACTGGGCCTGCAGGCATGGAACCAGTCTCAGGAGACACCCTGATCAGTTGCACACAATATAGTCGTAACAATTTTGTTCTACATCCTACTTTGGTTAGTAGCCACATGGGTCTTAAAAGCTATCAAGTGGCCATCTAAAATGCAACTATTGGTCTTCCCTCATCTAGAACAAAGAAGAGTGAAAAAAATCAAAGTCCTTTGGAAACAATAAGTCCAAGAATTATGATGGGCTGCAGAGACCTCAGTCTTCACAACCTCAAGACCAGAAGGAAGAAGTCCAATCAGCACTAAAGACATTGGTGAAAAACAAGTCTTCCAGAATTGTTGGAATACCTATTGAGATGTTTCAACAAAATGATACTATGCTGGAAGCACTCACACGTTTATGCCAAGAAATTTGGAAGACAGTTACTTGGCCAATCTACTGGAAGAGACCCATGTCTGTGCCCATTTCAAAGAAAGAGGATGCAACAGAAAGGGGAAATCCCCAAACAATATTGCTAATATTACATGTAAGTTAAAATTTTGCTGAAAATAATTTAAAAATGGTTGCAGCAGTGCATTAACAGGGAACTGCTTGAAATACAAAAAGCTCAATATCTTCAACCAAAACAATTGATTGTGGAACAGACCATTAACTGCTCATATGGAAGTTCAACTTGAAGTTGAAGACAATTAAAACAAGTTCATGAGAGCCAAAATAAGACCCTGAATATATCGCTCCTGAATTTAGAGACCATCTAAAAATAGATTTGATGCATTGAACAACAATGATCAAAAATCAGAATTGTGGGATGACATCAAGAACGTCATCCATGAAGAAAGCACTAAAAGGATGAGAAATGAAGAAAAGACCAAAATGGATGACAGAAGAGACTCTGAAACTTGCCCTTGAGTGGAGAGTTATTGTTGTTATTTGCCATCGAGTCAGACCCGACTCATAGTGGCCCCTCCTTGGGTTTCCGAGGCAGTATCACGAAGGAAGTAGATTGCCCAACCCTCCTTCCAAGGAGTGGCTGGTGGGTTTGAATTTCCATCCTTCTGGTTAGCAGTCAAGTGCCTTAGGCACTACACAACCAACCTACTAAATAAAATAAAGATCCATGAATGAGTGGATAAATAAATAAGAGAGAAAGAAAAGAATGTTTTTCCTTATAGTGCAATGCTAACCAATAAATGTAGAAGGAAAAACAAAATCAGAAAGACACCACTTTACAACCACCAAAGGAATAATTTCTCAGGCAAGAATCATCAATTAATGCTAACACTAGTACGTGAAAGTATGATAAGAAACAGGATGTTCACATGTTGTACTGCTGTGCCCTTGAGTTGATTCCAACTCATAGCAACCCTGTAGGACAGAGTAGAACTGCTTCATTGGGCTGAAATCTTTACAGGAGCTGATTGACAGGTCTTTTTTTCTGAAGAGCAGCTGGTAGATTTGAACCACTGACTTTTCAGTTAGCAGCTCAGTGCTTTACCATTGCACCACTAGGGCTCCAAGAAGTACATAGCTTCAGTATGAACAAATTTCCATCCAGTAGACTAGTTTTATTCCAATGTATGGCAACTCCATGTGTGTCAGAGTAGAACTGTGTTCCATAGAATTTTCAATGGCTGATTTTTCAGAAGTAGATTGCCAGGCCTTTCTTCCAACGTACCTCTGGGTGGACTCAAACTGCCAACTTTTCGGTAAGTAGTTTAGCACATTAGCCATCTATACCACTCAGGGATTCACCATAACTTATTTAAAAATAAAAATGGAGGAATACTAACTTTACAATGGTGAAACCTGGTGAACACCACTTCAGATGAGTGATTAAAATTAACATCACCAAAGAAGGGATAAATGAACATCCTGTGCTTCCTAAAGTGATGCAATGATAAGACTATAGCATCACTCCTGTGATATATTCCTAACAAAAACACATAACCTGAATTTAATCATAAGGACAAATCATCTGATGACAATAGACAAAACTTTTAAATGACTGTATATTAGATAATAATATTGCATCATTGTTAAATTTCTTGATTTTGATAATTGAACTGTGGAAAATGAACCTCCTGGTTCTTAGAAAATACATAGTAAGGAGATTCAAAATGGAGTCTTGTCAGTAAGCACCACACTATTTCCCTCTAGCATCTAAGTGCTTGAAAAACTAAGTACAGCAGTTTGAATTAGGGATTCTGGTGCTCTGAACAGCTCACTGAATCAGAGTGCACCAAAAACAGAAGAACAGAATTAGAGGAAATGCACAGGGAGATTACTTAAGAAAGATCTACCTGGTGGAGGATGGATGGGTAACCGAGAGAAGCCATTGGATACTTCCCTGGGACAGTCACTGACTGGTGGGTGAAGGCAGCCACCTGAGATCCCCCTGAGCCAAAAAAGAAGACACCCTATGTCAGCATACCAGTGACCACACCAACAGCCCAGCAAACAGCCCCAAGGGTCTGTCTCCAGCACCTAATTTTATCAGTAACTTGGGTCACCTAAGTGCAAACGGGCACACACAGCACCACTGAAACTCAAGCGGAGAGCTCACTGGTGCTCCAGGAGGGAGAGCTCGCTCCCCTCTCAGCAGGTCACTGAATGGACTTGGGTCAGCCTGGGAGACATTTTGCTTATCTTTGTCACTGATACTAGGACCACAGTTTACTAGCAGGTACTGCCCTGACTCCAGCACAGCTGAAATCGTGTGCATCTCTGGCACCACAGGTGGTATCACAGACAAACTCCAGAGCCATTAGAGGTATGGGGAGATTGTGCCAGTGCCACAGGCAGACAGGGCGGGGAGAAAGAGGAAGACGCAGCTGAGTGTGGTCCTGGGAATTTGCCTTGGATCGGCTTTTTGGGGCAGAGTGGCCTCAGAAGTGGGGTCTTAGAGTGTACCTGAGTCTGGTGGAAAGTGACGACTCCCTAATGACAGGAATCTTTCCTGAGATTGAGCCACGGTCTTATAAATAACTACGTCATCAATAACAGCCTGTGCAAAGTCCTAGAAACTGACCCTAGCAACACCAAGCTTTCCTTCTTCTGCTCCCACCTTCTCTGCCATCACTCATTCAATAGAAGAAACCATATTCAGCAAATTACCATAAAACCTCCCGCTTCAAACTCTAAACCCTCTTTATGACAAACAGAAACACATATCCACATTCCACACAATGATTCCACCATCACAAAGAAAAGAGCAGAGTCACCCAACATACCTGAATCAATAATAAATTAAAATACACCAGCTTCACCTTTTCAAAATATTAAACCATAAAACCAAGACAAAACAAATCAACACATAACCAGCAGCTAGAGAAAACCTAAAGAGACAGCGCTCTACCAGATTCCAGGGTCTTAAGAAGAGGTTCTGCTTTCCAGCAACCCTAAGGACTCCCTGGACAGACATGACTGAAAAGGTGGGACATTCCTCTTGTTACTCTTATACCCCACACCCGCTTCATGAGTGGAGGTGCGGCCACCCCCCGCTCCCACCTACCTTCTGGGCCCACAGGAACTCCATCCCAGTCTGTGTGCTTGGACGGAGGCTGGATACCCTGCCCTGTCCTCTGCAAATTTTTTTTTCTTCTTTTTCTCTTTCTTTTTGTCTGGTGTTTACTTTGCTTGTATTTGTCTGTTTTAAAACTACTATTATTATTAACACTTTTGTCCTTTTTACTATTCTTCCCTTCCCAGGTCCTAGTTTACACCTTATTTTTTCCTTTTACTAGTTCCTGGTTATTTTTTATTATTATTATTCCCTTTCTTTACTAGTGGTTAAGTCTGTTCTTTTTTTTTTTTTTTCATTTTTCCCATTTTTTTCTTCATTATTATCCTTCTCTACCTTTTTTCTCTTAGTGCCCTATCCCCAGATATTGCAGGTTTTCTTCTTCTTTTTTCCCCTTTTTCTTTTTTGTCTTAATGTTCCTGTGTGATTACATGGTGTATTTTTTGTCCACGTGCTTTTAGTTTTTTGATGTTTATTCAATTGTAATTTTTGTCTAACTGAGTGGGAGACAGCAACAGTCCCCATAAGACACAACTACACCCACACCTCCTGCAACTTCACTTACTGAGCAAGAGCCAGCACGTCCTTCTCCACCAATGGGCCAACGATAAAAAACCACCAAGAAGAGCCTGAATCATCCTTGGCTGCTCTTCACAAACAATTAACAGAGCTCTTAATACAATACCACGATGCCTCAGAGACAACAGACCATCACAGTCCACACAAAGAAGCAAGATAAAGTGATAGAAACAAGGGAACAAGATACAGACTCAGAACACATGACCGAGGAAGAAACAGCATTGGAACTCTCTGATAAGGAATTCAAAATAATTATCTTTAGGTATCTTCAAAGGATTGAGAGACAGACCAAAGAAAGCACAGAAAAAAACTTAGAAGAATTTTGGAAGAAAATACAAGAACAAAATGACAAAATAAATGAAAAATTAGAAATGATTCTAAATCTACAGATAGAAATCCAGAAA
>NW_006921639.1:7472429-7473602 GCF_000298275.1 Orycteropus afer afer | reverse complement strand
CAGGAAGTCCAACGAACCCCAAAGAGGATAGACCCCAAAAGAAAGTCACTAAGATATATCATCATCAAACTCACCAAAACCAAGGACAAAGACAGAATCCTGAGAGCAGCATGGGAAAACCAAAAAGTTACCTACAAAGGACAGCCAGTAAGAATAAGCTCTGATTTTTCAGCAGAGACCATGCAAATGAGAAGGCAATGGGATGGTATATATAAAATCCTGAAAAAGAAAATTTTTCAACCAAGAATTATATACCTGGCAAAAATATCCCTCAAATATGATGGTGAAATTAGGAGATTTCCAGATAAGCAGAAACTAAGGGAATTTGTTAAAACCAGACCAATCTTATATGAGATACTAAAGGGAGTCCTTTGAACAGAGAACCAAAAATAGCAAATAACAACCAGCTATTAATACACAAGATGACATAACCCAGAAACCACAGCTATGGACATATCCAAAGTAAAATGAGCTTGTTGTTGTTGTCACGTACCATTGAGTCAGACCCGACTCATAGTGACCCCTCCTTGGGTTTCCAAGGCAGTATCACTATGGAAGTAGATTGCCCAGCCTTCCTTCTGAGGAGTAGCTGGTGGGTTTGAACTGCCAGCCTTCTGGTTAATAGTCAGGTGCCTTAGGCACTAAACTACCAGAGCTCCCAAAATTAGCTTATAAGATTGTAAACAGGGAGCCAGAGACATCAATTGGCAAGTGAGGACAACTAAAAGAAAAAGAGGGAAAAGACTATGTAGTTACAGAACTTCTAAATGGTGAGGAAGGTAAGAGAGTTGCAAGAAAGAATGGACTGTTCTGAACTCAGGGAGAAAATTATAAATTATAGGGTAACCTCAAAGAAAAATGATAAACCTTCATATCACAATAAAAAAGAGGACAAGCACAAATACTTAGCACATACTAAAACAACAGTAAGAAAGGAAATGATAACAGGATTCATAAACACAATGAGCTCAACACAGAAAATAATATGGAACAAAGAAACCAGAGACACCATGAAAAAACACATATCAAAATGACAGCAACCAATTCATACTTGTCAATAATTACACTTTACCTTAATGGATTAAATACACCACTCAAGAGACAGAAAGTTGCAGATTGGATAAGAAAACAAAACCCATCAATATGCTGCCTACAAGAGACACACTTTAGAGA
>NW_006921639.1:7462950-7468234 GCF_000298275.1 Orycteropus afer afer | reverse complement strand
ACATGTATAGGGTTGGCAGACAATGGTCCTATAATTTTATGTATATGATCTGAATTCCCAGGTGTATAATGGGGCTGACAAGGGGCAAGGTTGTAGTCACTGCTTGGTCACAGCCAGCTACCCAGAGGGACTGAGTAGTTGAACCAGTGGGCTCTGGACCATAGTCACAGAGGACTTCAAGCTCAATTGGCATAACATACTACACAAAATATTGTTCCACCTCCTACTGTGGCAAGTAGTGACTGGGATCTTAAAAGCTTTCAAGCTGCCATCTAGATGCAACAGTGGGTCTCACCATCTGATCTGCAGCCTATATGACTATGAGACCAGAACTAGATGGTGCCCAGCTACTACTGTCAACCATTTGGAAGAGGATCTATGTAGGAGATCCTGTATAGACAGAGAGATCATGTGGAAAAAAACTCAAAATCATTTGGGGAAAACAAAAAAATGGGCGAACCAGGTTTGCTGGCCCAATAGAGCCTGGTGGAACCACTGAGACTATGGCCCCTAGCTGCCCTTCAGGTTTGGAATTGAATGCATGCCTGTGGCTTTCAGCCAAACAATAGACAGGCATATGAGTTGAACATTGAGTGTAGATACACTCCTTAGAGAGAACAAGCATGGGAGAAAGAGGGTCTGCTTATGCACAGGGAGACAGCTCAGGGGGCAGGAGTGCATGGAGGGATGGACACAGGAAAGAGGTAATTATCGGGAGGAAGTAGGAGGGGAGATGTTGCATTGTGGTAAATTGTGGTCAATATCATGAGACAAAGTGTATATGAACTGCTGTATGGAAAGTGTATTTGCTCTGTAAATTTTCACCCAAATCACAATAAAAAGAAAATACATAATAAAAATATTTAAGGGTAAAAAGGCATGTTTTTGATATACTTTCAAATGGTTCAGAAACAAAATTATGTGTGTATGTATAGAGATAAAGAAAATGTGTGAAACTTATGAAGAGTTTTGAGAGTTCTTTGTACTATTCTTGCAACTTTTTTATGAGTTTGAAATTATTTCAAAAAGAAAAGCTAATATGTGTATGTGTATTTGTGTGTCCTATTTCAGAATGGTTCTAGCCATTTTCTATACATTTGTTATTCAAATCTCTCATTAGTTCTTAAAGACTTTAGACCAGCTACTCTCCTTAGCCTGACTTCAAATTTTAAAAATAAGTCAAGGTCAGAGTCTTCAGAAAACTACAATAAAAATTTGGACTACTATCTGTATATATTGGCAAACTGTGTAGATAATTAGAATTACAAAAACTAAATATTTTATTTATTGTTAACTCTACTACAAGATTACTGAGTTCTAAATCCCCTCCCACCACCACCACCACCACCACCCAAATTATCACGTCGTACATGCCAGACTTCAAACCAATGCATAAAACCACCTTCCAGTTACTGATCAGATCAATATACTTCCATGAGTCTGGCTCTGATTCCCAGAATTTTCCCAAATCCATGATTTTGTTTATGTCTAGATCCTCTGAGGAAAAAACTCTCCTGAGGAAAAGAGAAAACAATGACCTGAGGGTATCAGTTTGAAGTTTTTAGAGGAAGGGGAATTGGAATCTTTTTATGGGAACAAGGAAGAAGCACAAGAAAAGGATCTACAAGCATCTAGAAAGATCATCAACTACACCCCAAAGAGAAAATCCCAGCGGTGAATGGAAAAATATGCCAAAAAAAAAAAAAAGTATGTAACCTCAGGAAAGTGTCTGACCCAAGTTTAGCCATCTTATTTCTCATTTAATTTAAACGTATGTGAGAAAATCTACAGGATCCACAATATAAATTAGAGTGGAGAGTAGCTTAAGCAAATGGAAGAAATGACAAGATAAAAGAGCTGAACAGAACATTTCAAAGAGCAGCTTGAGCAGGCAAAGCCAATTACTATAATGAAATGTTCAAAGACCTGGAGTTAGATAAGCAGAAGGGAAGAACATGCTTGGCATTTCTCAAGCTCAAAGAACTGAGGAAAAAATTTAAGCCTCGAGTTGCAATATTGAAAAATTCTATGGGCAAAATATTGAATGATGCTGGAAGCATCAAAAGAAGATGGAAGGAATACACAGAGTCACTGTACCAAAAGGAACTGGTCTATCTTCATCTATTTAAGGAGGTGGCATATGGGCAAGAACCAATGGTATTGAAAGAAGTCAAAACTGCATTGAAGGAATTGGTGAAGGACAAGACTCCAGGAATTGACGGAATACCCACTGATGTTTCAACAAACAGATGCCTCACTGGAGGCACTCACTTGGTTATGCCAGGAGGTTTGGAGGACAGCTACCTGGCCAAGTGACTGGAAGAAATCCATATTTATACCCATTCCAAAGAAAAGTGATCCCACAGAATGTGGAAATTATCAAGCAATATCATTAATATTGCATGCAAGTAAAATCTTACTGAAGATAATTAAAAAACGATTGCAGCAATATATTGGCAGAGAACTTCCAGAGGTGCAAGCTGGATTCAGAAGAGGACATGGAACAGGCCACTGAGAGGAAGACTCAACCAAATACAGGATTCAGTTGTGCCAAATATCTAGAGACCTTTCTCAAAGTGTCTTCTTATATACTGGAAGCAGACCACATCCCTAAGGCAGCTACTCAGCTGCTCATAGCACATTTCACCATGGAGTTGATTACCAGTCCCATCATAGGCAGTAAATACATCCAGCGGCCCAGCCCCTCAAAACCAGGCCCAGCCAAGTTAACACATAGCCTTAACTACCACAGAGGATAAAGAGTTGTTGTTGTTAGGTGCCATCAACACATTGTTGATGTCAGGTGGATATTGGCTCAAAGCAAAGAATACCAGAACGATGTTTACTTGGGTTTCATCGACTATGCAAAAGCATTTGATTGTGTGGATCATAACAAATTGTGGGTAACATTGAGAAGAATGGGAATTCCATAACACTTAATTGTACTCATGAGGACCTGTACATAGACCAGGAGGCTTCACTCAAACAGAACAAGGGGACACTGCATAGTTTAAAATCCAGAAGGGAGTGTGTCAGGGTTGCATCATTTCACCATACTTATTCAATCTACATGCTGAGCAAATAACCCAAGAAGCTGGACTATATGAAGAAGAATATGGCGTCAAGTTTGGAGGAAGCATCATTAACAACCTGTGATACGCTGACAACACAACTTTGCTTGCTGAAAGTGGGGATGACTTGAGGCACTTACTGATGAAGATTGAAGATACTGTCTGAAGTATGGATTGCATCTCAATATAAAGAAAGCAAAAATCTTCACAACTGGACCTATAAGCAGCATCACGATAAGTGGAGACAAGATTGAAGTTGTCAAAGACTTCACATTGCTTGGTTCTATGATCAATGCCAATGGAAGCAGCAGTCAGGACATTAGACAATGTATAGCACTTGGCAAGTTGGCTGTAAGGGACCTCTTTCAAGTGCTGAGGAGTAAGGATGTCTCCTTGAGGACTAAGGTGTGACTGACACAAGCCATGATATTTTCAATTGCCTCATATGCATGTGAGAGTTGGACAATGAATAAAGAAGAATGAAGAAGAATTGATGCTTTTGAGTTGTGGTGCTGGCAAAGAATGCCGAAAGTACCGTGGACTGCTAAAAGAACTAACAGGTCTGTCCTGGAGGAAGTGCAGCTGGCATGCTTCTTAGAAACGACAATGGCCAGACTTCGTCTCACCTACTTTGGTCATGTTGTCAGAAGGGACCATTCCCTGGAGAAGGATGTCACGCTTGGTAAGGTGGGGAGGGTGGACAAAAGAGCAGAAGGCCTTCAACAAGATGGATTGACACAGTGGCTGTGATGGTGGGCTCAAGTATAGCAAGGATCATGGAGCTGGCAGGGGACCTGGCGGTGTTTCATTCTGCTGTGCATAGGGTTACAATGAGTTGAGATCATGACTCTATGGCACCTAACAACAACAACTCGTTACCCTCTGTGGTAGTTAAGGCTATGTGTTAACTTGGCTGGGCCTGGTTTTGAGTGGCTGGGCAGCTGGATGTATTTACTCCCTATAATGGGACTGGTAATCAACTCCATGGTGGAATGTGCTAATGAGCAGCTGAATAGCTGCCTTAGGGATGTGGTCTGCTTCCAGTATATAAGAAGACACTTTGAGAAAGGTCTCTAGATATTTGGCACATCTGAATCCTGCATTTGGCTAAGTCTTCCTCTCAGTGGCCTGCCACATTGTCCACTGATTTTGGGACTGTTTCTGGACTTGAACCAGTGGCCTGCTATGTTGCTTGATAATCTTGGGACTGTGCTATTTTGCTTGTCAACCTTGGGTTTGTCAGCTTTAGCAACTAGTAGCTGCATGAGGTAAGAGACACCTTCAGCTCCAATGGGCCAGGAGCAAGAGGAGGAGCTGAAGCCCAAGGTTGAGAGAGTCTGCACCCAGCCCCTAGACCTGGCCCTTTGAACTCGGACTTCTAGATTCATAAACTGTAATATAATATATCTCTGTTTGTTAAAGCCACATATTTGTAGTATATCTGTTACAGATCTTGTTGTTGTTGTTGTTATGTACCATCCAATCAGATCCAACTCATAGCAACCCCTCCTTGGGTTTCTGAGGCAGTATCACTACAGAAATAGATTGCCCAACCTTAGCACTAGATAACTGAGAATAAACAAACAAACTCACTGCCATTGAGTCGATTCTGACTCATAGTGATTCCCATTGAGTTCCTGAGGAAGTAAATCTTTATTAAAGTAGAGTGTCCAGTCTTGATTCAATGGAGTGGCTGGTGGGTTTGAACCATGAACTTTCTGGTTAGCAGTCAGATGTCTTAGGCACTGTGCTGCCAGAGCTCCTACTAGATAACCAAAACATCCTGAAATTTGGCATGCTGTCTTTGCCATTTGTTAGAATATTTTATATACATGAATTTGCTTTGTTATTTTTTTTTCTTTTTTAAAAAAATGTTTACAATTTCTGCAGAAAATACTACACTTAATTTAAATTTAACTTTACCTTATTTTTTCTTAACTGTTAGAGCAACTGTCATTATTCATTTGCAAAAAGTACGTAGTATTTTTATGCATTTTCTGTTCCAAATGAATTTTATTACTAGACTGCCAAATCCTACACACACACAAAAAAATAACTATTGGAATTTTTATTAATCTAGCATTACCTCTGCAGATTTATTTAAAAGTTTTTCTTTATAGTTATACTGCATTCAATCTTCCAAACCAGAAATATGGGTTCTAGAAACCATTCATCTCTCCTAAAGGAGATTTTATATTTTTCTTCATGTAGGT
>NW_006921639.1:7461537-7462785 GCF_000298275.1 Orycteropus afer afer | reverse complement strand
CTTCTCTCTGGGCACATTGCCAACAACTCTTTTAAGTTTAGTAAGTTTGCCAGTTGGTTAAGTTGCATTTCCTAGGTAGAAAGTAGTATGTATCTGCAACTAAACTTTCTTTATTTCTGATTTTCCTAGGGCTTGACACCAGAGATAGAGCTGGGTGTGCAAGAGCCACCATCTTGATGCCTTATCTCTGGGCTTTGTGGACTGAAGACAGAGTCTCTGTCTGTAGATAGGGAGCTCTGGGGCCTTAATCATGCATCCTTAATTTGGGCACCAGTAACTCTGAGAATAAAGGGTTACTTCTTCCTAGGACTGTTTTATTGAGTCTTCAGTGGAGGCTTATTAATATGTTTCTAATTTAAAGATTATCACTCCTTTAATAAAATGAGAGGCAAACTGCAGAAAAATGTAAAAAAATAAAAGTACTTATAGTCTATCCTATGACTTTGATTCATAGAAAGATAAATATTAGAGTAATATTTATGAAATGTTGGGATTTTTCTAATGTTTACGTTTTTACAAATGTGGAAGATGAGGCCAACAGAGTAGAGATGACATATCCACAATTACATGAATGTAGCATGGGCAGACTTTCACTCAGTCCTGTGTTTTCTAGAATAGGAATAATTATTATTATTTACATGATAATAATAATGTATGTGATTCTTATAATAGTAAGGGCCTGTATCCTTAAGTGTCTGAGTCTTCAAAGGCAGTGGCATGAAAGGTACAATGAGGCTGAGTAGTGGAGTGCAAAGCTGGGTCAGCTGGGATATTATGGCCCTTACTTAATGCCAGCCTTTCCTTAGTTCTTCCTTTCACACTCAATAAAAGGTGAGAACCACAAACAGATGTTATTCCTATTAGGAGTCAGGTGATACTTTGATAAGGTTAAAATATGACCCAGGTATGCTCAAATTCTGTCCTAAAGTTCAGCAATGCCATGCTGTGAAATTTCCTTGTGCAGCTTGTAGACTGATAAACACGAATGCAGAATTGTCTGGTAGTCTGTGCCAGAGCCCATGTCACAATATTCTTCTCCCCAAAGGGTGTTTATAGTTGACCACTGAGCTTGAGACTCTGAGAGTGCCATGAGAAGGATGAGGGTGAGAGAAGAGTGATGAAGGTCTGCCTGAGACATTGGATTATGACACATGGGTGAACCAAGGGTTAGGGCGACCTATGAGGAGAGAAGGATAGCAAGAGAAAGAAGAAGGGAGTAAGAGTGTGTAGATCATGCAAGAAGCTTCC
>NW_006921639.1:7458943-7461437 GCF_000298275.1 Orycteropus afer afer | reverse complement strand
TCACCCTGGGTTGAGTGTTCTGTGTGTATGTTATATTTACTATTGGGCTGAGAGCCAGGCCCTGGGGGTGAGTTTGAAACTAGACCCAAAATGTATCCCAGGGCCACAGTATTGGGGGTCTCACCAGACTCCATCCAACCAGTAATTCTGGTCATTATTGTGTTTTTGGATTTTATTCCACATTTTCCAACCATTCTATCCAAGATCTCCATTTTTGATCCTTTCCTGAGTGGTTGACATTGGTAACTGGGCACCATCTAGTTCTTCTGGCCTTGAGGTCCATCATGTGCTAGGGTTGATTGCCTCCAAATGCCCTTGGTTTTTTGAACTCTTCTTTACTTCCAATGATAGAAGACCATTAGCTGCATCTTAGATGGCCACTTGAAAGTTTTTAAGAGACAAGTTGCTACTCACCAATGTAGGATGAGAAACAAGATTTTTATGCATTTCGTTGTGCCACTTGAGTTTGGTGTCCTCCAGTAAAGCCTCATAGAAGCTTTTAATATTGCAACTTAAGGTTTGATTTTTTTCTTCAGTTCTTTCAGCTCAAAAACTTTTGAATGTGTTCTTCTCTTTGGGTTTTCTAACTCCATGTCTTTGCACATTTCATTATAATACTTTGTCATCTCAAACTGCCATTTGAAATCTATTCTTCAGCTCTTTTACTTCAACACTTTTTTCATTTGTTTCAGCTACTCTATGGTCAAGAGCATTTTAGAGTCTCTTCTGACATATATTTTCATCTTTCTTTCTTTCCTGACTTTTTAATGTTTTGATTTCTTCATGTATGATGTTCTTAATGTTGCTCCACAGCTCACCTGGTCTTTGACAGTTAGTGTGCAATGAATCAAATCTATTCTTGAAATACTCTCTATATTCAGGTGGGATATATTGAAGATTGTACGTTGGCTTTTGTGAAGTTGCTTTGATTTTCTTCAGCTTTAAGTTAATCTTGCATGTGAGCAATTGATGATCTGTTCTGTAGACAGCTCCTGGCCTTGTTCTAACTAATGATATTAAACTTTTCCATTTTCTCTTTGATTTGATTCCTGTGTATTCTATCTTGGGAAGTCCACATGCATGGTCACCATTTATGTTGTTGAGAAAACTGAATAATTCATTGGTCCTGCAAAACCCTATCATTGTATCTCCTAAATCATGTCTACCAACAATCCTATATTTTCCAACTACTGATTTTTCTTTGTTTCCAATTTTTGCATTCCAATCACCAATAATTATCAATGCATATTGATTTCATGTTTAATCAATTTCAGACTA
The DNA here is from genome assembly GCF_000298275.1 of Orycteropus afer afer. Lineage (NCBI taxonomy): Eukaryota > Metazoa > Chordata > Mammalia > Tubulidentata > Orycteropodidae > Orycteropus > Orycteropus afer. Next base: position 7,460,159 of record NW_006921639.1, on the reverse strand, counting down.
TACAAGTTGGTAAAAATGATCAATTTCCTCATCCTTGCCTTTAGCAGTTGGTGCATAAATCTGAAATGTTACTTTGTCTTCCTTTTAGGCATATGGATATTATCCTATCACTGATGATATTGTACTTCAGGATAGATCTTAAAATGCTCTTTTTGACGATGACTGTGACCTCATTTTCCTTCAATTTGTCATTCCTCACATGAACATATGATTGTCTGATTCAAAATACCCAATACTAGTCTTTCACTAATTTTAGGTCACTAATGCCTAGGGTATTGATCTTTATGTTGCCCAATTCATTTGTGATGACTTCCAATTTTCCTAGATTCACACTTTGTACATTGCTCAGTCTGATTATTAATGGATATTTGCAGCTGTTTCTTTTTATTGTGAATCATACTACATCAGAAAATTAGGGTCCTAGCAGCTTTATTCCATCCATGCATTAAGGTTAACTCTAATCTGAGGAGGTAGCTTTTCTCCAGTCATATTTTGAGTGCCTTGTAATCTGAGGGGAGCTCTGGTTGCATAATGCCTAAGTAATTTGACAGCTAATCAGAAGGCTGGCAGTTCAAACCCACCAGCCACTCCTCAGAGGGAAGATTGGGCAATCTACTCTACTTCTGTAGAGATATTGCCTCAGAAACCCAAGGAGGGGTCTCTGTGAGTCAGGCCTGACTCAACAGCAGTGAGTTTGTCTTTTTTTTTTTTTTGTAGTCTGAGAGGTTGAAATTTTCCATCAAATATAGATGTAAAAATTGAAACATTCCCAGACAAACAAAGCAGAGAGAACTCATATTCACCATACCACCCCTACAAAAACATTAACAGGAGTCCTGCTGATGGAATAGAAAAGACATTAATAAATGACTCAAAATAATATATAAAAGGAATAGTCTCTAGTAATAGTATGAGCATCATAATGACTAGTAATAAGGTATTCATGCTTGATGATTCTAATTATTTTTTCCTTCATGCTCTGTAATGACAGATGTATACAAAGCAAGGGTAAAACTATGTAACAGAGCATAGGAAATATAAAGATGTAATCAGTGATAACAAAAAAAAATAGGAAGGAAGCAAAGGTATAGGTTTTAAAATTCTATGTTGCTGAATTTAAGTTGATATTAACATTCTATGTTGCTGAATTTAACTTGATATTAACATTCTATGTTGCTGAATTTAACTTGATATTAACATTCTATGTTGCTGAATT
>NW_006921639.1:7454081-7458843 GCF_000298275.1 Orycteropus afer afer | reverse complement strand
TCTGGTTAGCAGGCAAGTGTCTTCCACTAAGTAGAGCATGCTAAGTCTGGAGATAATCAGAGATTAAATACCATTATTAAGTTCTTGAAAAAGATCATGAGCAAAAGGCAAAATCAGAGAATTTCAGGAAGTAACAAATGAAATCCAACTGATGCAGATTCACCTATCCACACACATTTGAGTCAGGAGTTCATCACCAAAAACTCCTAAAAATTCAACATGTATTGCTTATGAAAGGCAAAAATGAAAGGTTTGATGCACTGTCTTCCTTCCAGAAGTGGCCCTTGGGTTAGCATGTATGATTAGAAATGTTCTCTTTAACTTGTATGCTATGTCTTGTCCCAGTTGTCTCCTTTCTACTCTGTGGCTGCTTGCCTGAAAGCCTCACTTGCTTACATTGCTCTTAAGCACACCCACACACACACACATACTGGCATCCCTGGAAAGGGAAGTGAGGAATCAGTACCAGATGTGAACATGCACTGCAGGATGGATGTGTTGAGGACACCTTCTTGTCTGTGCACACCTCATAACCCAGCTGCTCCCTTACATGCTGACCATCTGTTACTTGGTGACAGTGCAGCAGCCTTGCCTTGTCTCCTTCTAACTGAGTCATATCCTTAATAGCCTGGCTGAGCTTTGTCCTCAATTGCCTGTGGAAAGATACTAATTCTTCTTCTGCAAAGAGAGATTCCCTCAGATAGTATCCTGGGACAATTGTTGGTCCTTAGAAATGTGGGAAGAAAGGGAGATGATTATTAGGACACATGTCTTGTTGCCTTCGTTTCGGAAATTGGCAACAGATTTGTTAAGTCTTCCTCATCCTAAATATTTCAATTTGCAAATATAGAGCTCTCTGTAAAGAATCAACAGGGAACGTGGAAACAGAGTTGCAAAGTTGAGTGCAGTATGTTTCCATAAAGTAGAATAACTGACTTATTAGTGATGAAGAAGGGAGAATCATTTAGTACAACCATCCTTTTCCACTTCACTTTACTGTTTTCTATACAATATAGTATTGTATAGTATTAATAATATTTGACGGAGTCTTTGCATATTGAATTGCAAAAATGGAGGGAACATACGTCATTATGTTACAAATAAATGTACACTTTAATCTTTCATTTTTGAGAGACTGCAAAGTTGTATTAATAATTTAAAAAATAGCTTATATGAGTGTACACAATTCTTTTCCAGGCATTACAATATTTATGATGTATGAGCTTCTAATTTTTCAGAATGTGTTCCTAGTTCTGTCACTGAGTCACTATGTGATTCTGTGAAATTTATCCTCATTCATATTCTTCCTCACTGTCCTTATGATTCTATTAATAAATATTTCTTCTTATTTTGAAATAGTTTGAATGGGGTCCCATTTTCTTTTTAAAATATCATTTATGGAGCATTCTGGGAAAACGACAGCTTACACAGATCATCATCATCACAAACAAATTAAGAAATACAACAAGAAATTGGTCCTCAGTCTTGAAGGGCTCTGAATCAGGGAGCAAAGGACAGCAGTGGAATATTACAGGTGGGCAAGAATCAATAATTCAAATTGCATATAGTAGGAAAATCAATTCTCCTACAGTCTCTGCTCTCCCCAACTCCACAGGCTGCTGTGAACTGGGAAGGATACCCAAACGTAAGAGCCTGCTTCCCTAACCACCACACCGCTTGCCTGTGCAAAGAGACAGGACCCCAAGTTTCTACTCTAAAATTAATAAGGCCAAACTTCCTAGGGATCTATCCAAAATGTTTCAACATCTCCCCCACCCAGTAACTATTGGCTGTGAAGCTGCTGCAAATCACTAAAGCAGGACCCCCTCCAGTAAAGCTTGGTCCTAAAACCAGCACTCTGCATACCTGCACACAACGGACACCCCATAACTCGGATTCCCAAAACCTTCAGGACATATTTCCCTGGGAGTCAGGTTTAGTCTATCTAACTCCCCTCCCAGCTGGCAGAGAAGAGTGCTGACTGAGGCTGCTGTGTGCTAAGAAGCAGGTGATTTGAGTAGAGCTTGCACTCACAGCCAACATAAAACTCATGGGGTTCTGATAGCAACAAGATCTTCTTGTGTGTCCATTCTAAGTATGAAAACCCCTCTCCCTCCCCCATAACTGTTGCCTGCCAGGCTTCAGTGAATTGCTACACAAGGTCTCCTACAGCGAAGTTAGGAGTTGGGTCATTGCTTCCTCAACCACCACAGAAATGCTGGTGCTCTTAAATCAACAAGAAAGAGATCTCAGAAGTCCTTGATATGAAGGAAAGTCTGCCTGTGCTTCCCTGGAATGCCAGTTCAAATATAATCAGCCCCCACAGAACAGGGAAGAAAGCTTCAGGCAAAACTGGAAGACAACACTTAGTCCTGCAGGACACTCACTGGGTGTGGGCTTTCTGACTGAAAACACAGCTGAGGAATCAGAGCAGAGAAGAAAGCAATAACCAGGGAGAGAATTACATACTGTTGCATATATTGATTAATGTGCAATATCTTACCCAAGTGACTGTCCCATCTGTTGAACAGATTGATCACCATGTGTTTTCTGATGTATTTAGGTGACATTGAAAGTTGGAAACCAAGATCTGAAACCTTTTAATCCTAATTAAACCAGGAAGGGAGATTAAGGTATCAAAGCAAGTAAAAGGAAGCAGTTAGTAAAGACCAAAGGCTCTTTCTGTCTGAGAGTCTTCCACAGAAGGTAGTGTGGACAAAAACACCAAATACTGATGAGCTAACACCTTTAAAAATGGCAAGGCTTCAACTAAAAAAAAAAACACAAAACACACAAAGATAAGGGAAATGATGGCCAATTCAAATGAAAATGATGAAGAGAGTGAAATCACATCTATAGAAGCCTGAATAATAAACAAATGGAGGAATACAATGCAGCAATGACAAACATAATCAAAGAATTAAGTGAAACATAGACAAGAATCTAAAAGAAATAAGGAAAAACAGTACAAGAAAAAAGTAATATTAAAAATGGTATAGGCATTTTAAAAAGAAACCAAATAGAAATACTGCAACTGAAGAGACAATAACAGAAATGAGAAACACAATGGAAGGATTTAACAACAGATTTAACATGGCAGAAGAAAGAGTCAGCAAATTAAGAGGTTAAAATAATTAAAATTATAGATGCTAAAGAGCAAAAAGAATGGACTGTGCTACCAAGCACAGTTAAATAGAATTATGGGACATTTAGGCCAAGAGACCTAAGATATGCATTATGAGAATTCCAGAATGACATAAAAGAAAGGACAGAATATTTGAAGAAATGATGACAGAAAATTTCCCAAATCTGTTGAAGACAGAAATCTACAAAGTCAAAAGTCTCAGAACTCCAAGTAGAATAAAGCCAAAGAAATCTACAAGACACATCATAATCAGATTTTCAAAAAGTAAAGACAGAGAAAATTCTGAAAGTAGTGAGTGAAAAGTGAGCAGTCACATGTAGAGGAATCCCAATAAGATTAAATATTGATTTCTCTTCTGAAACACTGGAGGCCAGCAGGCAATGGAATGATTCATTTGTGGTTCCAAAAGGATAAAAATAAAAAACTCTCAACCAAATATCCTGTTGTCATTGTTAGGTGCTGTTCAGTCACTTCTAATTCATAGCAGTTGTATGTACAACAGGAAAAAACACTATCTGCTCTTGCACCATCCACACAATTGCTGCCATGTTTCAGTCCATTGCTCCAATTGCTGTGTCAATCCATCGCATTCAGGGTCTTCCTCTTTTTTGCTGATCCTCTACTTTACCAAGCAGAGTGTCCTTGTCCAGGGACTGTTCCCTTCTGATAAAATGTCCAAAGTATGTGAGAAAAAGTCTCATAACCCTTCCTTATGAGAAGAATTCTGGCTCTATTCTAAGACATTTGTTCATTCTTCAGGCAGTCCATGGTATATTCAATATTCTTTACCAACATCATAATTCAAAGAAATTAATTATTCTTCAGGATTCATTATTCATTGCCTATCTTTCACATACATATAAAGTAACTGAAAATGCTGGGGCTTGGATCAGGCCCACATTAGTCCTCAAAGGGACATTTTTGCTTTTGCAGCAGATTTGCCTAATGCAATTGTCATTTGATTTCTTGACTGCTGCTTCCATGGGCATTGATTGTGGATCCAAGTGAAATGAAATCCTTGATCCCTTCAGTATTTTCTGTTTCTCACAATGTAGCTTAGTAGTCCAGTAAATGTTTCAAGTCTTCTTCACTTCTAGCAAGTAAGATTGTGCCATCTGCATATTGCAGGTTTTAATGAGCCTTCCTCCAATCCTGATTCTCTGTTCTTCTTCGTACTCTAGCTTCTTAGATTATTTGCTCAGCATATAGATTAAATAAGGGGGATGAGAGTATATAACCCAGACATCTATCTTTTCTGATTTTAAATCATACAGTATGCTCCTGTTTGGTTCAAACTACTGACTCTTGGTCTATGCACAGGTTCCACATATGCACAATTAAGTGTTCTGGAATTCCCATTCTTTACAATGTTATGCAGAATTCCTTATGATCCACACAGTCAAATGACTTTATATAGTCGATAAGACACAAGTAATCATCTTTCTGGTATGCTCTGGTTTCAGCCAAAATCCATCTAGCATCAGCAATGATATCTCCATTCCACAACCTCTTCTGAATATGACTTAGATTTCTTTTTTTTTTTAATTGTGATTTGGGTGAAAATTTACAGAGCAAATTCACTTTCCATATAGCAGTTCACATACACTTTATCTCATG
>NW_006921639.1:7433233-7448371 GCF_000298275.1 Orycteropus afer afer | reverse complement strand
TTGATATTAACATTCTATGTTGCTGAATTTAACTTGATATTAACATTCTATGTTGCTGAATTTAACTTGATATTAACATTCTATGTTGCTGAATTTAACTTGATATTAACTTACTCTAAAAAAAAAAAAAAGAAGTTCAAACTCACAGCCGTTGAATCAGATCTAACTCATAGCTACCCCTCCTTGGGTTTCCTAGGCAATATCACTACGGAAGTAGATTGCCCAGTCTTCCTTACAGGAGTGGCTGGTGGGATGCCAAATGTAATAGTCTTGGTAACCTCTAAAAATACATCTAAAAATCATTCACAAAAAGAAAGAAGAAGGGCATCAAAATGGCTCACTACATAAATCAACAAACCACAAAAGCAGTCAGTAGTAAAGGAAAAAAACAAAGAGTAAGATACACACAAAGAAAATAACAAAATCTCAGAAGTAAATAATTTCTTACCAGTAATTACAGTGAATAGAAATAGAATAAATATTTCAACCAAAAGACAAAGAGTAGCAGAATGAACTTAAGAACATAATCTGACTATTTGTAATTTATGAAACACTTTACACCCAAGGACACAAATAGGTTGAAAGTTAAATGATGGAAAAATGTTCCATGCAAATAATAACTGAAAGAAACCTCAGATGTTAATATCAGACAATGTTGACTTTAAGACAAAATCTGTTAGAAGAGGTAAAGATGGACACTATGTAGTGTTTTGGTTACTAGTGGTGCTGTAACAGAAATACCACAAGTAGATGGTTTTAACAAACAGGGATTTATTCTCTTGGAGTTTAAGAGGCTAGAAGTCTGATTTCAAAACACCAGCTCTAGGGGCCATGTGAAGGCCCCTTGACCTTGGGCTTCAGCTCTGTTTCTTGCTCCTGGCCCACTGAAGCTGGAGGCTTCTCTTAACTGAAACAGATGCTGGCTGCTGAGACTGACAAACCCAAGGTCAACAAATAAAATGGCACAGTTCCAAGATTATTAAGCAACACAACAGGCCACTAGTTCAAGTCCAGAAACAGTCTCAAGATTGGCAGACAATAAAGCAGTCTACTGAGATGAAGACTAAGCCAAATGCAGGATCCAGATGTGCTAAAAAAAAACCTCAAGATCTTCCTCAAAGTTTGTTCTTATATACTGGAAGCAGACTACATCCTTAAGGCAGCTACTCAGCCACTTACACTAGATTCCACTGTGGAGTTGATTATCAGTATCATCATGGAGAATAACTACATCCAGCTACCCAGGCACTCAAAACCAGCCAAGTGGACACATAACCTTAACTTCATATATAGTGATAAAAAGATCAAATGATCAAGAAGATTTAACAATCATAGATACATATCCACCTAACATCAAATCACCTAAACATATAAAGAAAACACTGAGAATTGAAGGGATGAATAGACAGTCAGAGACTTTAATATCACTTTCAATATGTTGTTGTTGTTGTTATGTGCCGTTGAGTCAGACCTGACTCATAACGACCCCTTCCTGGGTTTCTCAGGTAGTATCACTATGGAAGTAGATTGCCCCATCTTCCTTCTGAGGAGTGGCTGGTGGGTTTGAGCCACCAGCCTTCTGGTCAGCAGTCAAGTGCCTTAGGCACTACACTACCAGAGCTCCCCACTTTCAATATAGAACAGAACATCTAGAAAAAAGATCAACAAGGAAATAGACCTCCTTAAATTACCAAGAATCAAATGAAAATAAAAGCATAATATACCAAAACTTATGGGATGAAGAGAAGGCAATACTCAGAAGGAAACTTATAGCAATAAATACCTATATGGAAAAAAAGAAAGATCTCAAACTAACAGCCTAACTCTATAACTTTAAGAACTAGGAAAGGAAGAGCAAATTAAGCCTAAACTATCAAAATAAATAAATAAAAATAAAAAGCTCCCTGCCATTGAGTCAATTCCAACTCATAGTGACCCCCATTGGTTTCTGAGGTGATAAATCTTTACAGAAGCAAATTGCCACATCTTCCTTCTATATGCTGTAGGCACTGTGCCACCTGCCAGAAGATGGGAAATAACAAAGATCAGAGCATAAATAAGTGAAATTAAAAATAGTAAAACTATAGAGAGAATCAAGAAAACCAGAACATTGTTCTTTGAAAAGATCAATATAATTATCCATTTTTTGGCTAGATTGATTAAAAAAAAAAAAAAAAAAGACAGAGAGAAAGAAAAGATGCAAATAACAAAAATAAGAAATGAAAGGTGAGACATTACAACTGATCCAATAGAAATAAAAAGTTATGACAGGATATAATGAACAACTGCATGGCAACAACCTAGAAAACTTAGATGAAATGCAAAAATTCTGAGACGCATACACAGGCCCAAACTGACCCAAGAGGAAATAGGAAATATCAACAGACCCATAACAAGTGAAGAGATCACATTGGTGATCAAAAGCCTCCAAGTGAAAAATATTCTGCACCAGTTGGCTTTGCAAGGGAGTTCTACCAAATATTTGGAGAACTGATACTAATCCTGTTTAAATTCTCCCAAAAGATAGAGAAGAAAAGAATACTCCCTAATTCATTCTATGAAGCAAATAAAAACCTGACACCAAAACAAGGGCACCACAAGAAAATATCACTATGAAGATAGATGCAACATATCTCAACAAAATACTAGTGAAGAGAATCTAACAGTACATTTAAAGAGTTATACACCCTGACCAAGTCAGATTTATTCCAGTAATGCAAGGAACATTTAACATTAGAAAATCAATCAGTGTGACATATAACATCAATAGAACAAGGGAAAAGAACCATATGATCATCTCTATGGAAACAGGAAAATTCTTTGATAAAACCTAACATCCTTTCTTGAAAACACTCAAGATTTGTATAGAAGGGAAGTTTCTCAATATTGTTAAGGGCATGTATAAGAAACCAACAACCAACATTATACTTAATGGAGGGAGATTAAGAGCCTTCCTCTTGAAATCAGAAACAAAAGTGCTCATTCTCTCCATTCACATTCAATATTATATTAGAAATCCTAACTAGAACAATGAGACAAGAAATATAAATAAAATATATCCAAATCTGAAAAAGAAAAAGAAGTAAAGTTATCTCTACTTGCCAATGACTTATGACAGGCTTCCATTCTTGCAACTTAATCATAAGTCAATTTTGATGGAAGTCAAATACCTCATTTAAATTTTTTTTTTCCAGGGACTCTTGAAAATGGCTTCTCTCCTGTAGTGCACATGTTAGTTCCCTCTAGCATCTTAGTGCCTGAAAACAAGGTGCAGCACTTTGAAATGGGTATTCTGGTGCTCTGGACAGCTCACTAAGTCAGAGCACATCAAACTCAGGGGAGTAGGATTAGAAAGGAAAAAGGGGCAGTGCAATTACCTGGAGGGGAAAAAAAAATAACAAAAACAGGTGAACCTGCCCTGCAGAGCACCAACCAGCAGGCAAGAAAGGGCATTGGAGACCTCTGTGGGGCAATGGAGAGAACATACCACACCAGAGAACCTGCAGCCACTCCACAGATCTACCTTCAGCACCTGTTTTTTTAGGTAAACTTGGGACTACTGAGAGGGAGCTGAGATCCCTCTGGCTCTGGGTCCTGCTAAAGTGCAGGAGCAGAGAGGAGAATAAAGCCACAAGTGGGTGGGCCCTGGGACAAACTTCCATAGTGGATCAGGACAGTTATCCTATTTCAGCTTTATGGCACAGAGGATCCTGAAGAGAAGAATTTTTGTGGCTGTCCAAACCTGGAAGAAAGAGGTGGCCCCCTACCAACTGAAGTCTGCTGAACTTGAGCTGTGGACCTGCAAGTAAGAGTATAATGTCATCATTAGCAGACCCCTCAAAGCCCTAGAAACCACTCCTGGCACCTTGGAGCTTTTCTTCATTCTCTCTTTTCCTACCTCTTCCTCCACCTCTACCCTGCCTCATTCAACAGAAAGACCACATTCAGCCACCATAACACCTGCTGGCTGGAATCCTAAACTCCCTTTATGACAACCAGAGACCTGCATCCACATTCTGCACAGCAATTCCATCATCACAAAGAAAACTGCAGAGCAACCCAGTGCATCTGAATTAATAGCCAAAAATATAAAATATATCAGCTCCACCTTTTCAAAATATTAAATCATAAAAACAAAACAAAACAAATCAATACATAACTAACAGTTAAAAACAACTTCAAAATGTCTAGGAAACAGCAAGCAACATCAAATAAAAACAAAAATAAAGGATAAGACATTAGGAGTAAAATCCCAAACAAAAGTCTCATTAAGGAGAAAGGAGGTGATAGAATTATCTGAGAAGGAATTAAGAAGGTATGTTTATAGAACTCTACAAGAGCTTAAGGAAGAAGAGGAGGCGATAGAATTATCTGAGAAGGAATTAAGAAGGTATGTTTATAGAACTCTACAAGAGCTTAAGGAAACCCCAAACAGAATCAAAGAGAACACAGACAGTACCCTGGAAGAACTCAGGAAAACAATTCAAGAACAAAATAACAAAATTAATGTACAATCAGAACTCAAACAAAAACAGCAGCTAGAAATTCAGAAGATAAATACCAAAATTACAGAATTACACAATAGAGTGGAAGCACAAAAGAATAGGATAGAACTGGCTGAAGAACACATTTCCCAACTAGAAGACAAATCCCTGGACACCAGCCTGTATGAGGAAAAATCAGAACAAACATTTAAGAGAAATGAAGAGAACCTAAGAGTTATATGGGACAACATGTAAAGAAACAACATGTGCCTCATTGAAATTTCAGAATGAGAAGAGGTGAACAAAAACACTGAGAAGATTCTGGAAGACCTACTAACAGAAAACTCCCCCCATATCATGAAGGAAGAAAACATATTTGTCCAAGAAGCTTGTAGAACTCCATACAGGATAGATCCCAAGAGAAAAACACTGAGGCATATCATAATCAAACTCTCCAAAACCAAAGACAAAGAAAGAATTTTGCAAGCTGCCCGGGACAAAAGAAAGATTGCTTATAATAAACAATTAGGTTGAGCTTGGATTACCCAGAAGAAACCATGCAGGCAAGAAGGCAATGGGATGGCACATATGAAACACTGAAAGAAAAGAATTTCCAACCAAGAAGCCTATATCCAGCCAAATTGTCCATCAAATATAAGGGCAAATCACAGCATTCTCAGAAAAATAGAAATTAAGGAATTTTTGTGAAAACCAGAACAACCCTACAAGAAATGCTTAAAGAAGTCCTTCCAATAGAGAACACACAACAGAGAACAACAAAATCAGGATACATGACATTAACACTAAAACCAACTCAGAAATAGACACTCAAAAGAAGACCATAAAACATTGAACACCAAAAGTCAAGGAAGCCAATCTGCACACAACAGCAACTAACCAACTAGAGGGAATAAAAGTTCTAGGTACAAACTTCCAAATGGAGAGGAAAACAGGACAATGTCCTCGTAGAACAGACTGTTCCAAAAATATAGAGACAAGAATTCACTCCAGGGTAACCACAGAGAAAATTAACAATCCCCCTACTCAAATCCAGAAGGAAGGAAAACATATGGGTTTAATAAGCACAAAACCAACAATAAAGAAGAAAAGAGAGGAAGCATTTGACAATAAAATGAACTTAGCACAGAAAAGTGTATGGGCCAAGGAAACTCCAAAAACAAGACAAAGAAACACAATAGAATGACAGCAATCAATTCATATCTATCACTAATTACACTCAATGTGAATGGACTAAATGCACCAAGCAAGAGAAAGAGTGGCAGATTGGATAAGAAAAGAAGACCCATTGATATGATGCCTACAAGAAACCCACCTTAGACACAAAGATAAAAACAAATTAAGAATTAAGAGGTGGAAAAATATATACCAAGCCAATGGTAACCATAAAAGAGCAGGAGTGGCAATATTAATTCCTGATAAAATTCCTGATAAAAAGACTTTAAGGTGAAAAACAGCATAAGAGACAATGAAAGACACTATATGATGTTGAAAGAGTCTATTGACAAAGAAGACATTACGATAATAAATATTTATGCACCCAATGAAAGTGCTCCAAAATACATGATTGTTGTTGTTGTTGTTGTTGTTATATGCCATCAGACTCGACTCATAGCATTCCCTCCTTGGGTTTCCAAGGTGGTATCACTATGGAAGTAGACTGCTTAACCTTCCTCCTGAGGTGTGGCTGGTGGGTTTGAACCACCAGTCTTCTGGTTAGTGGTCAAATATTTTAAGCAAATATTAATTAAATTAAGGAGACAACAGACAACTCTACAATAGTATTAGGAGACTTTAACATACCACTTTCAAAGAAGGATAGATCAACTCGAAAAAAACTCAGCAAAGATACAGAAGAACTCAACAGCAAAATCAACCAACTTGACCTCATAGACATATACAGAGAATTCCACCCAAAAAAAGCACAATTCACATTCTTCTCCAGTGCACATGGATCCTTCTCCAGAATAGATCATATGTTAGGACATAAAACAAGCCTCAATAAATTAAAAAGCACTGAAATTCTACAAAACATTTTCTCGAACCACAATGCTATAAAATTAGAAATTAATAATAGGAAGATCAAGGAAAAAAACATCAAACATGGAAGTTGAACAATTCACTGCTCAAAAACTACTGGGTAATAGAAGAAATAAAAAATGAAATTAAAAAAAATATTTTTTCATCATTATTGCCTTTTATTATCAATATCTTTATAAATCAAAAATGTGTCTTTGGTGGATGTAAACATAACATATAAACTAACAGATACATTTTAACATTGTATGTAGTACATATTACTACTGATACAATATACAAAAAATAAAACAGACAGTCATAAGTGTATCTGTCATAATGTGAATAGGTCATAAGTCAGGAACAACATATATATATATATATATATATGTATAATCTGAAAGGATTCACAATAAAGCTTCTATAGTTGAAAAAAATAACTTAGCAAAGTTGCAAGTTATAAGATGCACAGTCAAAAATCAGTTGAGTTTCTATACATCAGCAATGAGGAATCTGGAAGGGAAATTACTCTATTTATAATTGCATCCAAGAGAACAAAATACCAAGGGATAAACTTAACCAGGGCAGTTAAAATTATAAAACATTGATGAAAGAGATTAAGACAGACTTAAAGAAATGGAAAGATGCCCCATGTTCATGGATTGGAAGACTTAATATTGTTAAGATATCAATATCACCCAAAGCAATCTGTAAATTCAACAGTTGATCAAATTCCCAATAGTGTTCTTTACAGAAATAGAAAAATAAATCCTCAACTTTGTATGGGGTAGCAACACACCCTGAATAACTAAAACCATACTAAAGTGGAAGAACAAAATAGGAGGACTCACACTTCCAGATTTTAAGATATATTGTACAGCTACACTAATCAAGAAAGCCTGGTACTAGTTTAATGATATACACAGATCAATGTGATAGAATTGTGAGTCAGAAATAAACCCACAAGTCTACGGCCAACTGATTTTTTACAAGGATGCTGTAATGATTAATGTTATGTGTCAAGTTGGCTAGACTATGATTCTCAGTGATTTGACAGACACTGTGTAAGCAATTCCATTTTGTGATCTGATGTGAGCAGCCAATTAGTTGGAAGAGTACTTTGCTGCATCCATTATATAAATGAATGTTCTAGCAAAGTTCTTCCTCTCTCTCTCTCAATTCTGCATTCATGTTATTGCCATTTGACCTGCAGTTTTTCAGCTTTCATCCTGTCACCATACCTGCAGATTTTGGATTTGCTAGATCCCGTAACCGAGTGAGCTATCATCCTGTCACCTGAACTGCAAATTTTGGATATATCAGGTCCTATAACTAAGTGAGTCAAGAAAAGCTTCCAGCCTACCCTTTGACCCATTTGGGACTTGGCAGCCTCCACAATTCTGTAAGCTATTTCCTTGAAATCACTTTCTCTATATATATTTGTATATATGCTTCATTGGTTTTGCTCCTAATGTGGTTTACCTAGTGCCACTCTGACAAGAATATACTACAAATGGGATGACCTTAACAAACAGGAGTTTATTCTTACAATTTGGAGGCTTTAAGTCCAAGTTCAAAGTGCCAGCCAGGCTCTAGGGTCTGGGTGAAAGCCCCTCAACCTTGGGCTTCAGCTCTGCCTCCTGCTCCCGGCCCATTGGAGCTAGAGGCATTTCTTCAGTCAGACAGCTGCTGGCAGCTGAGGCTGACAAACCCAAGGTTGACAAGTAAAACAGCACAGTCCCGATGTTAGCAAACCGCAGGGCAGGCCAGTAATTCAAGTCCATTGCAAGTCCCAAGGTCGGCAGAGCATGGCAGGCTGCTGAGCAATGAAACAGCTACATGCAGGGTTCAAGTGTGCCATAAGCTAGGAAACATTCCCAAATCTGCTTCTTATATACAGGAAGCAGACCACATACCCAAAGCAGCTACTCAGCTGCTTGTGGTAGATCCCACCATGGAGCTGATTGCCAGTCTCATCACGGGGAATAACCACCATCAGCTGCTCAGCCACTCAACCAGGCCCAGCCAAGTTGATACACAAACATAACCACCATAGCTCCTCTAGAGAACTCAGACTAAGACAGGTGTTAAGGCCATTCAATGGTAAAAAATAACTTTTTCAATAAACAGTATTGAAAAAATTGGGTTACTACATATCGAAAAACGAAACAGGATCCGTGCATCCCACCCTACACAAAAACAAATTCCAAGGGAATTAACAACCTACATGTGAAAATGCAGGGGCAAGGCTATCAGCTTTTACCAGTGGATTACCTGATATAAAAACAAAACAAAAGCATAAACAGAAAAATGCAAAATAATTCAATGAGACTTCATAAAAATCAAATACTTTAGCAAAAAAAAAAAAAAAAAAAAAAAAAGTGAAAATGACAAACTACTGACTAGGAGAGTATTTCTGGTAACCATGTATATGATAAGAATTTAATAATCAGAATATACATATAATTTCAACAATTTCATAAGAAAAACCAAATAACTCAAGTATAAAAAGGCAAAGGACTTGAGTAGACATTTTGCCAATGTGGACATTGAAATGACGACCAAATATGTGAAAAGATACTCAATATAATTAGCCAACAGAGAGATGGAAATCAAAACCACAATGAGATACCAGTTCACTTCCACTAAAAAGACTAGAATTAAAAAGAGAGACAGAAAGAAGGAAGGAAGGAAGGGAAGGAGGGAGAAGGGAGGGAGAGAGAAAGGAAGAAAGGGTAAGGAAAGGAAAGAGGGAGGGAGAGAGAAAGGAAAGAAAGGAAAGAAAAAATATCAAATATCATAAAGGATGTGACAAAAATGAGAACCCTCACATATTACTGCTTGAAATGAAAAATGGCACAGCAGTTGTGAAAAATACTGTAGTGGTTACTCAAGACACTAAAAATAGAACTACCATATAACCCACCTAGAAATTCCACTGCTAGGAATATACTGAAGGGACTTGAAAGTAGCAACACAAAGAGACATATGCACACCTATGTTCAGAGCAACATTATTCACACTAGTCAAAAGGTGGAAACAACCTAAATATTCATCAAGGATGAATGGATAAACAATATCTGATACATACATACATACAAAGGAATACTATTCAGCCAGTGAGAGAAATTAAGTCTCAACGCACACTACAATATGGATGAAGCTTGAGGATATAATTATGTGTGGCATAAGTCAATCACAAAAGAATAATATTGTATGGTTTCACTTACATAAAAAAGACAAGGACAGACAAATATATAGAGACCAAAGTTTATTAATGGTTGGTTAACAGGGGTGTGAGGGAAGGGAAAAGAGGTTACTTATGGAACACTGGATTTCTCTTTACAATAATGGAAACTTTGCATTGATTAAGGGCAAGCGTTGCACAGCTGATTAATGTAAATGATGCCAATAAGTTGCATACCTGTAAAAAGTTCAATTGGCAAATAATGTTTTGATATTGATGGAGCTACCTAAGGTATAACTGTTCTATATTCCTGTGAAGCAACAGAGCAAGAAGGAGAGTTAGACATAGGAGGAGTCAATGGAATGAGTGGCTAATTGCATCCATGAACAACTACTTCCTTTGCCACAAGACCAAAACAAATGGATGGTGCCTGGCTATGTTACTGAAATTTTGATTAAGGATTCTATAGAATAACTCTGTCTCATCAATAGAGGGAAAATGCAAAATTAAATTTCAAATCTTCATGGAATCTCATTTGTTTAGCCATTGAGGCTGGATGAACTGCCAAAACTATTACCCTGGTATATATAACCTTTATACCTTAAACCAAAAATATCACGTGAAGTCTTCTTTAAATGAAACAATTGTTATTAGATGTCATCAGGTTGGTTCCAACTCATAGCAACTGTATGTATAACAGAATCAAACAAGCACTGCCCCATCCTGTTCCATCCTGACATTTGTTGCTATGTTTGAGCCCATTGTTGTAGCCACTGTGTCAATCAATTTCATTCAGCGACTTCATCCTTTTCACTGACCATCTACTTTACGAAGCATGACATTGTTCTTCAGGGACTGGTCCCTCCTGATGAAATGTCCAAAGTATGTGAGACAGTCTCACTGTCCTCACTTGTAGGGGCATTCTGGCTGACTTCTACCAACAAAGATTTGTTCATTTTTCTGGCAGTTCATGGTATATTCAGTATTCTTAGTTAACAACATAATTCAAATGCATCAGTTCTTCTTTGGTCTTCCTTATTCATTGTCCAGTTTTTCCATGTATAAAAGGTTAATGAATATAGCATGGCTTGGGTCAGGCACACCTTAGTTGTCAAAGTGACAAATTTTCTTTTTAACATTGTAAAGAGTTATTTGGCAGCAAATTTACCCAATGGCTGCTCCTTCCATGGGTGTTGATTGTCGGTCTAAGTAAAACGGAATCCTTGACTTTAATCTTTTCGCCATATATCATGATGCTGCTTATTTGTCCAGTTGCAAGGGTTTTTGTTTTCTTTATGTTGAGGTGTAATCTATACTAAAGGCTGTAGTCTTTGATCTTTATCAGTACATGCTTCAAGTTATCTTCACTTTCAACAAACAATGATTTAGCTTAATTAGTAAAGATTATCTCCCTTGACTATTGTGCTCTTTAAAGAACTATCTTCTTGTTGTTGTTGTTAAGTGCCGTCGAGTCGTTTCCGACTCATAGCGACCCCATGCACAGCAGAACGAAACACTGCCCGATCCCGCGCCAGCCCCACAATCCCTGCTATACTTGAGCCCATCATCGCAGCCACCGTGTCATTCCATCTCGTTGAAGGTCTCCCCCTCTTTCGTCGACCCTCCACCCTACCAAGCATGACATCCTTCTCCAGGGAATGGTCCCTTCTTACAACATGACCAAAATAGGTGAGATGAAGTCTGGCCATTTTTGCTTCCAAGGAGCATTCTGGCTGCACATCCTCCAGGACAGATCTGTTAGTTCTTTTAGCAGTCCCTGGTAGCATAGTGCCTAAGGCACTTGACTGCTAACCAGAAGGCTGGCGGTTCAAACCCACCAGCCACTCCTTGGAGGGAAGATGGGGCAATCTACTTCTGTAGTGATACTGCCTCTGAAACCTAAGGCAATGCTTGAAATATGGCTAGTTTAACAGAGGAAATAAAGAACTATCTATATGGGATTAAATAGACAATAGCAACTCTAAAGATTCAATAGAAAGCTAAGCAGGACAGGGAGTTTATGCTAATGGAAGATAATTCAGAAAAGAAGAATAACAGTGCTTGCACAATTTGAAGAATGTAATCAATGTCACTGAAGTGTACTTGTAGAAATTGTTAAATTGTTCTGCTATGTATATTTTCAGCAACAATTTTTTTTTTTTAAATATACCATTTATGATAGGATACAACCCAAATTGGATATGACCTAAATTCCTACCAGTGGAAGATTAGGAATATGACATGTCAGTACAAGCAAGCATTTTGACTCATCCATTCTTTTATTTGTTCCTGTTCTTTTTAATTGCGATGTACAGCATATATCCATTCAGCTATACAAAGGTAACTGATCTGACATGTTATATATATTATAATGTTTTGCATCTTGGTGTGGGACAAAGCTGCATGGAGAATATATTCATATATTATTTATAATAACCAAAACCTAGAAATGATCCAATATGTAGCTACATGGAACAACATGTATGGATGGCATGAATGGATCTTACAGATAACGTGTTGATCAAAAGGAGTTAGGAACTTAAATATTCTCCATGTAGCTATCTCCCACACCAAGAGGTAAAGCATTTACATCTTCTCAAAGGTGTATTTTTTTGCCACTGCATACTCATTCCTTTGTAGATCACAACTATTCTAGTTTCAATCATTTTTATTAGGTTTTATTGTTGATGATGTTAGTTGTCATCGAGTCAATTCCAACTCATAGCGACCTCATGTGTGTGCAGAGTAGAACTGCTCTATAAGTTTTTACACCTGTGATCTTTCAGAACTGATTGACAGGCCTGTCTCCCAAGGTGCCACTGGGTGAGTTTGAACAGCCTGTTATTAAATGTCCTATGAACAGAATCATAAAATTTGTATTCTCTTCTTTCTAACTCCTTTGCTCAATATAATATCTGTGAGATCATACATGTTGTTCCATATGGCAACATACTGGATCATTTCCAGATTTTGGTTAATGTAAATTAAAGAATCATGATCTTTTTTTAAAAAAAAATTTATTGTGATTTGCATGAAAGTTTACAAAGCAAATTCATTTTCTGTACAGCAGTTCATACACATTTTGTCTCATGATGTTGACTGCAATTTCCCACAGTGCAACAGCTCTCTTCCCACTTCCTCCCCATAGTTACCTCTTCCCTGTGTCCTTCTCTCCATGCACTCCTGCCCCCTGAAGCTGTCTCCCTGTACATATACTCCCCTTCTATTCTCCCATGATTGATCTCTCCAAGGAGTGGATTTACCTAATGTAAATGTTCAGCTCATATGCCTGTCTTTGTTTGGCTGGAAGCCACAGGAGTGGGATCAATTCCAGACTTGAAGGGGAGCTATGGGCTGTAGTCTCAGGGGTTCTACCAAGCTCTATCAGACCAGCAAACCTGGTCCTTTTTTTTTAAATTTTGAGCTTTCTTCCACATTGTTCTCCTACTCTCTCTAGGATCTCCTACATAGATCTCCCTCCAAGTGGTTGACAGTGGTAGCTGGGCACCATATATTTCCTCTATCTAGTCTCATAGTCATATAGGCTGAGAATCATATAGTGTACCAGTCCCTTAGGCTAATTATTTCCATGCATCTTTGTTTTCATCATTCTTCTTTGCTCTGGACAAGGAGAGACCTCTAGATGGCCTAGCTACATCTAGTAGGCTGCTTGCAAGCTTTTAAGATCCCAGTTGCTACTCACCGAAGCAGGACATGGAACAATGTTTTTGTGTAGTACGTTATGCCAATTGAACTTGATGTCCCCTGTGACCATGGTCTCTAGCCTACAGATCCCATCAGGTAGCTGACTGTGGCCAAGAAGTCACCACAACCTTGTACCTTGTCAGCTCTACTATATACTTGGGCATTCTTACAGAACATACAAATAAGCTTGTAGATACATCATAGGCCAACCTTATACATAGTCCTGGGTACACTCCCCCCTGCATAGACATACTTAATAGTTCAGCCTGTCCACCCATCTATCCACCCTAGATCAATGTTTGTCATCACTGACAATTTTGTACTGTATGTGCAAAAAGATTCGTCTTTGTTGTCTGTATCTCCCATGTACCTCTCTATGTCTTCCTCTTCCTCAATGCCACTGTGTTGATCACTCACATTTGGTGCATTGCCTTTTCCTTCACCAAAATCAATACTTGTCTTTACCTATCTAACAATGTTCCCTCCCCTCTCACCCCTGGTAACAAACAGAAAAAATTTCCTTCCATATATAAACCTTTCCTTGATTTTTTACAGTAATGGACTAACGCAATATTTGTCCTTCTGTGATTGACTTATTTCACTCAGCACAATGTCCTCCAAGTTCATCCACATTACATGGTGTTTTGCAGATTCTACATTACTCCTTGGGGTAGCATAGTATTCCATTGTCTGTACGTATCATAGTTTGGTTATCCATTCTTCTGCTGATGGGCACCTAGGTTGTTTCCAACTTTTTGCTGTTATAATAGTGCTGCGATGTACATGGGTGTGCATATATCTGTTCTTATCATATCTCTCACTTTGTTAGGATATATACCTAATAATGGAATTGCTAGGTCAAATGGTTTTTCTAATTCCAACTTTTTAAGGAGTCATCATGCTGGTTTCCACAGTGGTTGTATCATTTGATGGTCCCACCAGCAGTGTTTGAGAGTGCCAATCTCTCCACACTCCACATCTTCACCAGGATTTGTTATTTTCTTTCTTGTTGAACTTTGCTACTAGTGCTGGGGCAAGATGCTATCTCACTGTTGTTTTAACTTACCTCTCTCTAATGGCTAATGATTGTGTACATTTCTTCATGTGTTTGTTGGCCACCTGAATATTCTCTTTGGTGAAGTGTCTATTCATGTCTTCTGCTCATTTTTTAATTGGATTCTCTTTTTGTTGTTGAGGTGTTGGAGTGTTCCATAAACTTTAGAGGTAAGTCCCTTGTCAGATATGTCATTACCAAATATTTTTTCCCAAAATTTGTAGGTTCTCTTTTGACTCTTTTGGAGAAGTCTTTGGAAGCACATAAAAATTTATTTTTTAGAAGGTCTCATTCATATAGTTCATCTTCTGCTGCTTGTAAATTTTGAATTCTGCTTGATAGTCTATTTATGCCATATATTGTTGTTGTTGTTGTTATGTGCCGTGGAGTCAGACCCAACTCATAGTGACCCCTCCCTGGGTTTCCGAGGCAGTATCACTACAGAAGTAGATTGCCCATTCTTCCTTCCGAGGAGTGGCTGGTGGGTTTGAACCGCCACCCTTCTGGTTAGCAGTCAAGTGCCTTACGCATTATGCTACGAGAGCTCCTATGCCATATATTAGGGCCCCTAAATTTGCTTCCATTTTTTTCCTTGAGGAACTTTATAGTTTTAGGTTTCACATTTAAGTCACTGATTTCTTTGCAGTCAGTTTTTGTGTATGACATGAGGTACA
>NW_006921639.1:7432253-7432778 GCF_000298275.1 Orycteropus afer afer | reverse complement strand
GATTGAGATTGCATTGAATGTATAGATTGCTTTGGGTAGAATTGACATTTTCAGTGTTCAGTCTTTCAATCCACAAGCATGGTATGTTCTTCTATTTATGTAGATCTTCTATGCTTTCTTGAAGCAGTCTTTGGTAGTTTTCTTTGTATAGGTCTTTTGCATCCCTGGTAAGATTTATTCTGAAATATTCTCAGAAGGAAGACTGGGCAATCTACTTCCATAGAGAAGCCTTTGAAATCAAAGGAGGGGATGCTATGAGTCAGAATCAACTTGATGGCAGTGAGTTTGGCTTGGTTTCGGTTTATCGTAAATGATATTGGTTTCCTTATTTCATTTTCAGCAATCTCTTTGCTGGTGTAGAGGAATCCAACTGATTTTTGGATGTTGATCTTGTATCCTGTCACTATGCTAAATCCCTCAATTAGTTCCAGTAGTTTTTTTGCTGAGTCTCTTGAGCTTTCTACGTATAGGATCATATCATCAGCAAATAGGAATAGTTTTACTTCTTCCTTACCAAAATGGATG
>NW_006921639.1:7416940-7431399 GCF_000298275.1 Orycteropus afer afer | reverse complement strand
TGTTGAATATTTTTGCATCTATATTCATGAGGGATATTAGTTGGTAGTTTTCCTTTTTAGTGATGTCTTTGCCTGGTTTTGGTATCAAGGTTATGCTTTCTTCATAAAATGACTTTGGGAGGATTCTATCATCTTCTATGTTCTGGAATAGTTTGAATAGAATTGGTGTCAGTTCTTCTCTGAAGGTTTGGTAGAATTCTCCAGTGAAACCATCTGGGCCAGGACTTTTTTAGTTGTTGGTAATTTTTTTACGACCTGTTCAATTTTTTCTTTTGTTATGGGTTTGTTCAACTTTTCTACCTCAGTGTGTGTTAGTTTAGGTAAGTAGCGTGTTTCTAGAAATCTGTCTTTTTCTTCTAGATTTTCAGATTTGTTGGAGTACAGTTCTTCATAGTATCCTGATATTATCTTTTTATTTTAGTTGGTTCTGTTGTGATGTCACCCAATTCATTTCTTATTCATTTTACTTGTATTCTCTCCCTCTTTTCCCTTGTTAAACTTGCCAATGATTTATCAATTTTATCAATCTTTTCAAAAACCAACTTCTAGTCTTGTTGATTTTTTCTGTTGTCTATTTTCTGTTTTATTGATTTCTGCTGAAATGTTTATTATTTCTTTTCTTCTGGTGACTGTAGGCTTTTCTTGCTGTTCTTTTTCTGATTGTTGGAGATGTTGGTTTAAGGTGTTGATTTTGGTTCTTTCTTATTTTTTTGATGTGTGCATTTATTGCTATAAATTATCCTCTGGTCATTGCTTTTGCTGTTTCCCAGAGATTTTGGTATGTTGTGTTTTCATTCTCTTTTGATTCAAGGAATTTTTTTATTTCATTTATTATTTCTTCTATGACCTAGTCATTCTTAAGGAGGGTGTTGTTCAGTTTCCATGTGTTTGTTCTTTTTACATTGCTCTTGCTATTGTTGATTTCTAATTTTATGCCATTATGATCAGAGAAGATACTTTGCAGTATTTCAATGTTTTTAAATTTATTATGATTTACTTTGTGGTCTAATATATGGTTTATCATGGAGAATGTACCATGTGCACTGGAAAAGAATGCATATTGTGCTGTTGTTGAGTGAAGTGCTCTGTAGATGTCTATAAGGTCACGTTGGTGGATTGTATTGTTTAATTCTTCTGCGTCTTTGTTGAGTTTCTTTCCAGTTGTTCTATCTTTCATTGAAAGTGGTATATAAAAGTCTACAAGTGTGACTGTGGAGGCAGTTATTTGCCATTTCAGTCTGATTTATGTATTTTGGGGCTCTTTCATTGGGTCTATAGATATTTATTATCATTATATGTTCTTGTTTGATTGATCTTTTAATCACTATATAATGTCCTTCTTTGTCTCTTATGATGGTTTTTGTCTTAAAGTCAATTTCAAAAGAAATTAATATTGCCACTCCTGCTCTTTTTGGGTTGCCATTTGCTTGATGTGTCTTTTTCCAACCTTTGATTTTTAGTCTATTTTTGTCTTTGTCTCTAAGGTGTGTCTCTTATAGACAACATATTGATGGATTATGTTTTCTTATCCAGTCTACAACTCTCCATCTCTTAAGTGGTGCATTTAATCCATTGACATTCAATGTAATTAACAAGTATGAATCTGTTGCTGACATTTTGCTATGTGTTTTTTCATGGTGTTCCTGGTTTCTTTGTTCCATATAATTTTCTGTGCTGAGTTCATTATATTTATGAATCATGTTATAATTTCCTTTGTTGCTGTTGTTTTAGTATTTGCTAAATATTTGTACTTGTGCTCTTTTTTATTGTGACATGAAAGTTTAGCATTTTTCTTTGAGGTAACCTGTGATTTACAACTTTCCCCTTGAGTTTAGAGTAGTCCATTCTATTTTACTACTCTCTTGACTTCTTCACCATTTAGAAATTCTGTAACTACACTATTTGTTCCCTCTTTTTGGTTTGTAGTTGTGCTCATTTGCCAATTGATAGCTTTGGTTCCCTGTTTATAATCTTGTAAACTTATTTTACTTTGGATGCTTCCATAACTTGGTTGGTTTCTGGCTTATATCTTCTTGTGTATTAATGGTCACTTGTTCAATACTATTATTAGTTCTCTGTTCAAAGGACTCCCTTTAGTATCTTTTGCAATGTTGGTATGGTTTTAACAAATTTCCTTAATTTCTGCTTATCTGGAAACACCCTAATTTCACCATCATATTTAAGGGACAATTTTGCTGGGTATATAATTCTTGGTTGGAAATTTTTTCTCTTTCAGGGTTTTATATATACCATGTCATTGCCTTCTCACCTGCACCATTTCTGCTGAGAAGTCAGAGTTTATTCTTATTGGTTACCATTTGTAGATAACTTTTCATTTTTCCCATTCTGCTCTCAGGATTCTTTCTTTGTCTTAGGTTTGGTGAGTTTGATGATGATACGTCTTGGTGATTTTCTTTTGGGGTCCATCCTACTTGGGGTTTGTTGGATTTCCTGAATAGATATATTCTCATCTTTCATCATATCAGGTAACTTCTCTTCCAACAAATCTTTTTTTTTTTTTTTTTAATTTCCCACAATGCAAAAGCTCCCCTCCCAGTTCTTCCCCATAGTTACCTCTTCCCTGTGTCCTTCCCTCTTCCAACAAATCTCAGACAATTTTCTCAGTGGCTTTCTTTTTCTCTTCCTGCCTGGAATTCCTATTAATGAACAAACAAACACACTGCCATCAAGTTGGATCCCTATTACTAATAGGGTATTCCTTTTGATGGTATCCCACATGAACCTTAGGCTTTCTTCATTTTGTTTTGATCTTTTTTCTGATTGATCCCTTTAGAAAGAAGTATTCAGGCATTTGTCTTCAATCTCATTAATTCTGTCTTCCACTGATTCAGTTCTACTCCTTTGCCCTTTCAATGTGCTGTCTATTTCTGAAAATTTAATATTAATCTTCTGGATTTCTGTCTGTAGATTTTGTATCATTTCAAATTTTTTCATTTATTATGTTATTTTATTCTTGTATTTTCTTCCAAAATTATTCTTGGGTTTTGTCTGTGCTTTCCTTAATTTTGTCTCTCAATCCATTGAATGATATTGCTCCTTTTCAGTCCTTCATGTCCAGTATGTCCTTGTAGTCCCTGGCAAATGGAGCTTATTCTTAGGTCCCTGGAATCTGAGAGAATGCTGTCACTTTAAATATCCAAAATGGTTGAACTGATTGTAAACATTCAAAATCGCTGCACCCACAAGACAGCCAAAATCCACACCTCAGCCTGTCTTCTTCTTTGATGTTTCCCCTTTTATTCACCACCCACCCGTGCAGTCTTCTCTGCAATCCCTGACTAGCAGTGCTGATTTTCAGGTTAATTCTTAGGTCCTAATACCACTTAGAAATATCCAAGACATCAGGATCATTGACAGTCCACAGCTCTGTATGTCTTCTTTTTCACTGTTTTCATTCAAGTTCTTCTACTAGCTGGAGTTTAGTCCACTTCTGCAACCTTCCTTTGAAAGCTCAGAGCTCCAGGATTACCTTCTCTATTTGTGTTAATTGGTTCTTTTTTTTTTTTTTTTTGTCCAAGAGGGTCTGTGTAGTTTGTCTGCCTATTCCACCATCTTACTGGAACTCTCTATGATCATTCTTGTATCAATCTTTTGGTGAACATATGTAATCATTTCTCTTAGGCCAATTACTTTCAATCTATCTCTTCCCTACACATTTGTTTCTTTGTGTTTTGTGCAGAGTCTTCATATTTTAATGAAGTATTTTGAATTATTAGTTACTTGGGTTTAACTCTTTCCTTTTCTATTTGTTTTCTGATTATCGCACTTGTACTTTTTCATTGACTCTCTTTTCCAGGCTTCTTGTAGATTAATGTAATTTGTATTTTATTTTGTTTTGTTTATTAGCTTTTCAGTTATACTTTGTTGTATTACTCTTTTAGAGACAATCTTGAAGATTTCAATACTTATCTTTGTATTATTATAATCCATGTTAAACTAATGTTTTTATCATGTTGAAAATAAGATAAAACTTCTCAGAAGTGATTTCTATATATTCCCAAAATATAGGAGCTCTTGTGGCATAGTGCCTAAGGCATTTTACTGCTGACCAGAAGGCTGATAGTTCAAACCCACCAGCTACTCCTCAGAAGGAAGATTGGGCAATCTACTGCCATAGAGATACACTTAGGAAACCCAAGGTAGGGTTGCTATGACTTGAAGCTATATATTCCCATGCTATTTTCTCATGTATTTTACTTCATGTATGTTATGGGTCTCAGAAGACATTGTCAATATTCTTTTATATTTTTCCACCTTTTTACTTTTCTTGGTGCTCTTCATTTTAGCAGTTGTGAAATTCCATCTGAGATGATTTTCTGGTTGAAAAAAATGATTGAGATTTCTGGTTGCTATCATTTTCTCCACCCTGAATAATTTCTTTAGTATTTCATTTAGCATAGTTTTCCTGGTAACACTCTTTCAGCTTTTGTTGTTCTAAAAATATTTTTATTTATCTTTCATTTTTAATACATATACTGGGTAGAAAGTCCTTGGTTGGTAGTTTCTTCCTTCCCATGCCTAGACTTTTTAAGGTATCATTCCTTTGTTTTCTAAACTGTAATTTTTTTTTTTTTTTTTCTCAAAAAGTCATTCACCAATCTTAGTACAGGGTAGTCTCTGACTTACAATGGGATTCTGTTTCAGGAACTCCTTTGTAAATCAGTTCTAATGTAAGTGAAATATCTCTTTTTTATTATTTAACTTTCATTGTCATTATCTTTTATTATCAGTATAATTATAAATCCAATCTATTTGTCAATGAGTGCACATCTGAGAAAGAAAACATCGGCAAATTATATGTTGCAACATTGTGGGTAGTACATATTACTAATGATAAAATGGACCAACAAAGGGGAGGGGCATCAAAAGTTTGTCACAAATCAGTACACAGTAAGTTGGGGACTATTTATTTCCCCTTTATACATAACAAGTGTATCTTATCTCCTTGGCTATGATTTGCCTAAGTGCTTTTCTGTTCCTTCTTTCTTTCTCTCTCTTTTTTTTTTTTTAACCAACTTAAATTTTGCTGAATGTCTTGACTCTCTGGGCTGATATGGCCCATCAGCTTTTTAAAAAAATTGTATTTCAGTATCTCTTTGTTTCTGCCCATTCTCTCTCTTCCCTCTCCTTCTGGATTCCAATCAAACACTTTTGTCTTAGTTTGGGTTCTCTAGAGGAACAAAAGCAGTGAAACATATATAAATACATATATAGAGAGAAATTTACTTCAAGGAAATGGCTCACTCAATTGTGAGGAAAGGGCCATGTAGCTGTGGGAAGTGGCAAGTCTGAAATCTATGGATCAGACAATAGGCTGAAGACTTCTGCTGGTTACAGGAGCTGACAAACCCAAAATCTGCCCATTAGGCAACAAGCTACAGGTCTCCACTGTCTCACAGGGTTGCAGGGGTTCAGAAACCAAATTCTGCAGGTCAGGCAATAGACCTAAGACTTCTGAAAGTTTAAGTCCCAAGAACCACCACTCAGGTGACAAGAAGACTGCAACATTGATAAACAGGGTGCACTATGCCAGAACATCATTTATATGCTGGAGGTAAGCTACACAGCCCCAAGGAAAGTCCCCTTTCAACTGATTGACTCATCACATCTGATCACAAAATATATTCTTTTAATTAGGTGACATCAAGTCCTCTTTAACTAGTGGTGACCTTATGTTCAACAGAACAAAACTCTGCCCAGTCCTGTGCCAGCCTCATGATCCCACTATACCTGAGCCTATTGTTGTAGCCACTGTGTCAATCCATCTCATTGAGGTCTTCCCCTTTTTTGTTGGCTCTCCACCAAGCATGATATAATTCTCCAGAGAAAGGTCCCTTCTGACAACATGACCAAAGTAGGTCACATGAAGTCTGGCCATTCTCGCTTCCAAAGAGCCTTCTGGCTGCACTTCCTCCAGGACAGATTTGGTAGTTCTTTAAGCAGTCCATGGTACTTTCAGTATTCTTTGCCAGAACCAAGCTCAAAAGCATCAGCGCTTCTTCATTATTTTTCATTCATTGTCCAGCTCTCATATGCATATGAGGTGATTGAAAATATCATGGCTTAGGTTAGGCTCACATTAGCCTTCAAGGAGACATCTTTGCTCTTCAGCGCTTGAAAAAAGTCTTTTGCAGCAGATTTGCCCAATGCAATACGTCATCTGATGTCCTGACTGTTGCTTCCTTTGGTGTTTATCATTGAATCAAGTAATATGAAGTCTTTGACTACTTTAATCTTTTCTCCTTTTAACCAGATGTTGCTTATTGGTCCACTTGTGATGATTTTTGTTTTCTTTATATTGAGGTGTAATGCATACTGGAGAGGCTGGCGACCTCCGGAGTGGCAGGATATCTAGGTAAAAAGGGGCATGAGGCAAGGCTAAGCCCTAAGCCCCCTAGATCCAGGAAAGGGAGGGAGCAGGAGAAGCTGAGGACCTCTGGAGTGGCAGGATATCCAGGTGAAAAAGGGTGGGTGGCAAGGCTAGGCCCCAAGCCCCTTAGAACCAGGAAAAGGAGGGAACAGGAAAAGCTGGGGATATCTGGAGCAGCAGGATATCAAGGTAAAGGGGAAGGAGGCAAGACTAGCAAGCTCCCTAGAGCCAGGAAATGGTGGGAGTGGCCAAGGACCACAAAATGGCAGGTTCCAGGTAGGAATTAGGTAAGGAGGGCACAGAGGTTTCCAACAACTAAGGGAGACAAACTTGTCTACCAGTTTGTCATCCTGTGGGGCTTATACATTGCTGTGAAGCTTGAGGCTGTGCCACTGGTGTTTCAGATGCCAGCAGAGTTGCATATGGTCCACAGGTTTCAATGCATCTTACAGACTAAGACAGACTAGGAGAAGGAGAAGTCCATCTACTTCTCAAAAATTCACCAGGGAAAACTTTATGAATAGCAGAGAAACCCTGTCTGATCCATTACTAAGCAACTTTGTGAATAGCTCAGAAACATTGTCCAACACAGTGCAGGAAGATGAGCCCCTTTGGTCAAAATTCACTCAAAAAAGGACTGAGAAAGAGCTGCCTCATCAGAGTAGAGCCTACCTTAATGATACTGATAAAGTAAATCTTTCCGGACCTCCATGTGCTGATATGGCACTACTTGAATTGAGGAGAAACATCTGCAAATATCCATTAATAATTGGAACATAGAATGTATGAAGTATGAAACTAGGAAAACTGGAAGTTGTCAAAAATGAAATGGAACATATACAGATTGATATCCTAGGCATTCGTGAGCCAAAATGGATGGATTTTGAGCATTTTAAATCAGATAACCATATGATCTACTATGCTGAGAATGACAATTTGAAGAAGAATGGCATGGCATTCATCATCACAAAGGATGTTTCAAGATCTGTCCTGAAGTACAACCCTGTCAGTGATAGTAAAATATCCATATGCATACAAGGAAGACCTGTTAATAGTACTATTATTCAAATTTACGCACTACCCTCCAAAGCCAAAGATGAAGAAATTGAAGATTTTTACCAACTTCTGCAGTCTGAAATTGACCAAAC
Organism: Orycteropus afer afer; assembly: GCF_000298275.1. Lineage (NCBI taxonomy): Eukaryota > Metazoa > Chordata > Mammalia > Tubulidentata > Orycteropodidae > Orycteropus > Orycteropus afer. The sequence continues at coordinate 7,423,860 of NW_006921639.1, read as the reverse complement.
ATGCAATCAAGATGTGTTGCTTACCACTGGGATTGGAATGCAAAAGTTGGAAACAAAGAAGAATCACCAGTAGTTAGAAAATTTGGCCTTGGTGACAGAAATGACGCTGGAGCTCACATGATAAAATTTTCCAAGACCAACGACTTATTCATTGCAACTACCTGTTTTCAACAACAAAAATGGTGGCTATACACGTGGACTTCACCAGATGGAGTACACAGGAATTAGATTGACCATCTGTGACAACAGGCACTGGAAAAGTTCAATATCTTCAGCCAAAACAAGACCAGGAGCTGATTGTGGAACAGACCATCAACTGCTCATGTGCAAGTTCAACTTAAAGTTGAAGACAATTAAAACAAGTCCATGAGAGCCAAAATATGACCTTGAATATATACCTCCTGAATTTAGAGACCATCTCAAGAATAGATTTGATGCATTGAACACCAGTGATCAAAAACCAGAATAATTGTGGGATGACATCAAGAGCATCATCCACGAAGAAAGCAAGAGGCCATTAAAAATATGAGAAAGAAAGAAAAGACAAAAATGTATGTCAAAAGAGACTCTAAAACTTGCCCTTGAGTGGAGAGTAGCTAAAGCAAATGGAAGAAATTACAACATAAAATAGCTAAACAAAAGATTTCAAAGGGCAGCTGGAGCAGACAAGAGAGTTACTATAATGACATGTGCAAAGAGTTGGAGTTAGAAAACCAAAAGGGAAGAACACACTCAGCATTTCTCAAGCTGAAAGAACTGAGGAAAACATTTAAGCCTCGAGTTGCAATTTTGAAATATTCTCTGGGCAAAATATTGAATACTGCAGGAGGCATCAAAAGAAGATGGAAGGAATACACAGAGTCACTGTACCAAAAAGAACTGGTCAATCTTCATCCATTTCAGGAGGTGGCATATGATTAAGAACCAATGGTATTGAAGGAAGAAGTCAAAGCTGCACCTTACTGGAGATAATTTAAAAGTGGTTGTAGCAGTATATTGACAGAGAATTCAAGAAATGCAAGCTGGATTCAGAAGATGACATGAAATGAGGGATATCATTGCTGATGTCAGATGGATCTTGGCTCAAAGTAAAGAATACCAGAAAGATGTTTACTTGTATTTTACTGACTATGCAAAAACATTTGATTGTGTGGATTATAACAAATTGTGGATAACATTGAGAAGAACGAGAATTCCAGAGCACTTAATTGTACTCATGAGGAACCTGTACATAGACCAGAAGGCTGTCATTAGAACAGAAAAAAGGAACACTACATGGAGTGCATCACAGTTGTATTGTTTCACCATACTTATTCAATCTGTGTGCTGAGCAAATAATCCGAGAAGCTGGGCTATATGAAGAAGAACATGGCATTAGGTTTGGAGGAGGAATCAGTAACAACCTGCAATATGCTGACAACACAACTTTCCTTGCTGAAAGTGAGGATGACTTGAAGTACTTACTGAAGAAGATTGAAGAATATAGTCTGCAGTATGTATTACATCTCAATACAAAGAAAACAAAAATCTTCACAACTGGTCCTATAAGCAGCATTACAATAAATGGAGAAAAGATTGAAATTGTCAAAGACCTCACATTACTTGATTCTACAATTGACACCAATGGAAGCAGCATTCAAGACATCAGATGACGTATAGCACTGGGCAAATTGGCTGCAGAGGACCTCTTTCAAGTGCTGAAGAGCAAAGATGTCTCCTTGAAGACTAAGGTATGCCTGACACAAACCATGGTATTTTCAATCTCCTCATATGCATGTGAGAGCTGGACAATGAATAAGGAAGACCGAAGAAGAATTGATGCTTTTGAGCTTTGGTGTTGGCAAAGAATGGTGAAAGTACTGTGGACTGCTAAAAGAACTAACAGGTCTGTCCTGGAGGAAGTGCAGCCAGAATGCTCCTTGGAGGCGAGAATGACCAGACTTCATCTCACATACTTTGTTTATGTTGTCAGAAGGGACCATTCCCTGGAGAAGTATGTCACGCTTGGTAAGGTTGAGGGTCGATGAAAGAGGGAAAGGCCCTCAACGAGATGGATTGACATGGTGGCAGCGGCAATGGGCTCAAGTATAGCAAGGATCATGGGGCTGGCTCAGGACAGGGCAGTGTTTCGTTCTGCTGTGCATAGGGTCACTATGAGTCAGAGACAGCTCGATGGCACTTAACAACAACAAGAAAAATCCATGCTGCTGACTGTAGTCTTCAACCATGTCATTTGTCTTTTGTCTTTCCATATGGTGTTTCTTGCCTGCTATTATATGTGTGATTATATGGTGTCTGTCAAACCACTGAGCATCATAGTCTAGTCAAGTTGACATATAAAATTATCATCACAACATATTAGAACACTGGAATATTTTTCTAAAGTTTCTTAAACTCTGTTTTTATTTTATTTCATTTTATTTTGATTTGAGTGAAGATTTACAGAGCAAATTCACTTTCCATACAGCAGTTCACATATACTTTGTCTCATGTCATTGACCACAGTTAAACTCTGTTTGATATTTTCAATATTTTTCTTTTCTGTGCTCCACTTTGTATGCTTTCTACTGCCATTACTTTCAGTTCACTATTTCTGTCTTGTGTTGTGTCCACTCTGTTTTTACATACATCCAGTAACTTTAAACATATTTTCTTTTTGTTAACGACAATTTCACTCTCTTATATATCGCAGTGATTTTAAACATTCTAATCTCTTCATTGTAAGCTCTTTGATAGCACTATATGCTTACTCCAACACCTGGAGAATCACTGGACCTCCTTCTACAATGATGTGTATAAAAGAATTTTAGATACTGAAGTTGATATTCTTTCCCCTATAGTGTTCACTCTTTCCTCAGACAGCTAGAGTTAAGGACTGATTAACTTAATCAGTAATTGGATTATCTTGGAGAAAGGCTCAAGATTTAGTTAGACTGCAGTCAATTTCTATTATCTTTCTTTCTTCAGTATTATTGAGGCATATTTCAAATATCATATAATTTACATATCATTTCATATCATATAATTCATTCAAGTGTATAATTCAATGATAAATATATGGATTTATTTCTGAAGCTTTGATTTTGTTTGACTGATGACATTTCTATCCTTATGTTATTACTATAAAGGAGCTCTGATGGCATAGGCTTTTGGCTGCTAACCAAAAGGTCAGCAATTCAAACCCATCAGCTGCTCCACGGGAGGAAGATGAAGCAATCTACATTATACAGCCTTGGAAACCCAGTAAGTCACTATGATCAGAATTGACTGGATGGCTGTGAGTTTGGTTTGTTTTTTGGTTATTACTGTACTGTCTTCATAACTGTAACTTTATAATAAGTTTTAAAATCAGGCAAATTCCACAACTTTGTTCTTTTGAAAAATTGTTTCAGATATTTTTGATCATTTCCATAACCACATAAATTTCAGGATCGGCTTGTCTATTACCGCAAAAAAGTCTGCTTGAATATTTGTATGGATTGTCTATAGATCAATTTGGGTAGAAAATACAACTTAACAACATTGCATCTTCCAGTCTACAAACATAGAAAGTATCTCTTTTTATTCAGATCTTTTTAATATATTCCTCAACAATGTATTGTAAGTTTCAATGTACAAGTACTGCATTTGTTTTTTAAAATACATTCTAAAGTATTTTAATATTTTTGATGTTACTGTGAAAGGAATTGTATTCTTAATTTCATATTTCAATTGTTCATATCTCAAATATATATATTAATATCTGACTTTTACTCAAGTATAATTCATTGTTGTAGCCAGTGTCCATGCTGCATGTATTAGTTTTATTAGTTTCTGTTGTGGATTCCTTATAATTTTCTAAATTCTAATTAATGTCATATGCTAATTAACACTGTTTTATGTCCTCCTTTCCATGATTTTCATTTCTTTCTGTGTCTCCTTTTTTTTTAATTTTATTTTGGACCTAACTGCTTTGGCTAGAACCACCAGTAAATGTTGAATAGAACTAATGAGAGTCAGCATTATTCTTGTTTCCATTCTTTGGGGAAAGCCTTAAATATATCATAATTAAATATAATGTTCTCTTAAAGTTTTTCAAATTTACTCATTATCAGATTGAAGAAATTTGCATTTATTCCTAGTTTGTTGAGAGTTTTTTCAAGAATACTAGCTACCATCAAGTTAGCCCCAACTCATGGTGATCCCACACACAATGGAACATTATCTGGTCCTGAAACTTCCCCATGATTGGTAGAAAATCAGATAATGTTCTGTTTTATCATGAATAAGTATTGAGTATTATCAAATGTTTTTGTGTATCTATTGAGATCATCATGTGGATTTTTTTCTCGCATTCTACTAATACGATTTATTATATTAATTAATTTTCAAATGCTAAACCAATCTTGTCTTTTTTGGGAAAAATTCCCCATGGTCATGGTGTATACTCTTCCTTATATATTTTTGGATTCAATTTGCTAGTATTTATCCAATATTTTGGTGTCTATATTTATGAGAGATATTGTTATGTGATTTTCTTTTCTTGTGATGTCTTTGTTTGACTTTGGTGTCAGGAAAATAATAGAATGAGTTAGGAAGAGAATCGTTTCCCTCTAGTTTATAGAAAAATTTGTGGCATACTGATATCATTTCTCCTTTAAATGTCTGATTAGTTTCACCATTAGAGCCATTTGGTTAAGGATGATCTTATGGCAATATTTTATCTTAACAGTTCAATTTCTTTATTGTTATTGCTCTAAACAGATTTTTCATTCTTTCTGAATGAAGCTTTGGTAATTTGTGTTTTTCTAGGAAATTTTCTATTGTATCTAAGTTTTTTAATTTTTTGGCATAGTGCCTAAGGTACTTGACTGCTAACCAGAAGGCTGGCTGTTCAAACTCACCAGCCACTCCTGGGAAAGAAGGTTGGGCAATCTACTTCCGTAGTGATACTGCCTCGGAAACCCAAGGAGGGGTCGTTATGAGTCGGGTCCGACTCGACGGTGCATAACAACAACAACCTTATAATTATTTTTAATTTCTGAAGAGTCAATGATAATTCCCACCTTTAAATTCGAATTGTATTCATCTGCATTTTTGTTCTGTTTGTTTGTTTTATGTTTTTGATTAATTTAAGTAATGGTTAGTAAATTTTGCTGGTTTTTCCAAAGAATAGACTTTGGTTTCATTGAATTTTCTCCATTTTATTTCTGTTTATATTTCATAGATTTCCTGTCTAAATTGTATTACTTCTGTCATTCTGTTTCTTTTGAGTTTATTTTGTTCTTCCTTTTCAAGGTTCACAAAGTGAAAACAGATTATTGATTTGAAAATTCTTTACTAATGACAGACATAAAGCTGTAAATCATCTTAAAGAACTGCTTTAGATGAATCCCATATATTTAACATGTTGTGTTTTCATTTTCTTTTACTTGAAAATATTTTCTAATTCCCTTTGTAATTTTTTCTTTGACCAATTGATTGCTTAGAAATGTATAATTTATTTTATAAAAATTTGTGTATTTCCAAAATTCCCTTCTAATTTAATTCATTATGACAGGAAAACCTAGTTTGAATGATTTAAACCCTTTTTAATCTATTAAGATGTGCTTTATGGCCAGTATATAGTCTTTCCTGGAAAAATGTTTCATATGTGCTTGAAATGAATGTGTATTGTGCTGTGTTTTAGTGGAAATTTCTGTTAGGTAAAGTTGGAATTCTTCTGTGTTCTTCCTGGTTTTCTGATAGTTTTTCTACCACTTACTGAGATTGCTGTTTTGAAGTTTCCAGAAATTATTGTTGAATTCTCTTTTTCTCTGCTTAAATTTGTCAGTTTTTGTTTCATGTGTTTTGGGATTCTGTTATTGAGTGCATGTATGTTTATAATTGTTGTAGTTTATGTCCAATTTGACCCTTTTATCACTACAAAAATTCCAGTTACCAAACAATATTTTTTGTCTTAACATCTATTATGTCTGATATATGTTTAGCAGTGCAGCTATGTTATGTGGTCACTACTTGCATGATATACCTTTCTTTTTATTTCCAACCTATTTGCATCTTTGAATCTAAAGTATGTTTCTTGTGCATAGCATATAGTGGGATTTTGATTTACTATTATTTTGTCTGACAAACTTTGCTATTGATCATAATGCTTAATTAATTTACATTTAATGTAATATTGATGTGGTAGGAATTATATATGCTATTTTACTTACATTTCTCTATGTCATTTGTTTCTTTGTTCTCATCTTCCTCCATTGGTGCATTCTTTTGCATTAAGTGAACATTTTCTATTGTAACATTTAAATTCTTTTTAGTCATATTCTCCCTTTTATTTATTTACTTTTTAGAGCTATTTTCTTAGTAGTTGTTCTAGGGCTTATTATATACATCTTCACTTATCAGAATCTACCTCACATTTTTACTGTTGTTGTTAGATGCCATCATGTTGGTTCTGACTCATAGTTACCCCACATAGAATAGAACAAAACACTGTCCAGCCCTGTGTCATCCTCATCATTGCTGTTTGAGCCTGTTGTTGCAGCCACTATGTCAACCCATCTCATTGAGGGTCGTCTTCTTTTTTGTTGTTGTTGTTGTTGACCTTCTCCTTTACTAAGCAGGATGTACTTCTGCAGGGACTTGTCTGTCCTCATAACATGTTCAAAGTAATTGAGTCCAAAATAAGAAGCATTTTGGCTGTATTTCTTCCAAGACGGATTTGTTTGTTCTTCTGGCCATCCATGGTATATTCAATATTCTTCATCAACACCATAATTCACCTGCATCAATTCTTCTTTGGTCTTTATTCATTTTCTAGCTTTTGAAGCATGTGAGATGATTGAAAATACCATGGGTTGGAAGAGGCAGAGCTTAGTCCTCAAAGTAACCCACTTTGCTTTTTAACTCTTTAAAGAGGTCTTTTTTTTTTTTTTTTT
>NW_006921639.1:7410150-7412245 GCF_000298275.1 Orycteropus afer afer | reverse complement strand
CATTTTGTTATGTATTTTTTCATGGTGTCCCTGGTTTCTTTGTTCCATATTATTTTCTGTGCTGAGCTCGTTTTGTTTATGAATTGTGTTATCATTCCCATTGTTGCTGTTGTTTTAGTATATGCTGAATATTTGTGCTTGTCCTCTTTTTTATTGTGATGTGAAGGTTTATAATTTTTAAAGAGGTCTTTTGAACTGAGACATAGGAATGTTACTCCTGTATAGCTCTACTGACCCTTTCTCTATCCCTACTTCTTTCATTATTATTCTTATACATATTATATCTATATATGTTACACACTTAAGAGTTCTCTTGGCACAGTGCCTAAGGCATTTGACTGCTAACCAGAAGGTTGACAATTAAAACCCACCAGCCTCTCTGTGGAAGGAAGTTGGAACAATTTACTTCTGTAAAGATTTATAGCCTTCGAAGCCCAATGGGGTTCACTATGAGAAAGAATTGACTCAATGCTAGTGAATTTGGCTTAGTTTATGTTTCACACTGACACATTTTTATATGTTGTTATAATTATTATTTTATTTTATGTTTTAAAAGAAGCTGAGAAAAGAAAGAAGAGTTAAGTGTATATTCATAGGTTGTGCTATATTAATCATTCTATTTATTGTCAAATATATTGGATTTCTGTATAGTATAGACCCAATAATGCAATTGTATTCACATTGTTTTATATATCATTTTTAATCAGTTAAGAGAAGAAAGGAAAAGAGATATACATTTACATGTCCTTTATAATTACATAATTACTTTACTAGTATACTTTTTTTTCTTCTTCTTCTTTTTTATGTATATTTGAATTACATTCTGGAGTTACTTATAAATAATTTCTTTTATTATCTCTTATGAGCTGAGTCTTTTAGCAATTAATTATCTTAATTTTGATTTATTTAGCTATTTCCTTACTTCTGCTTTCACTTTTGAAAGATAGTTTTCCTGGGTATAAGATTCCTTATTGATAGTTTCTTTCAGCACCTTGAATATGTCAACCCACTCCTTGCATGTCCAAACATGTTATATACAGTAAAACTATTCTGTTGTACATAGAATTGGTATGAGTCAGAAGCAACTTGAAGACTCCTAACAACAGTAACAGTAATAGAATAGTCAGTGGGTGGCACAAATGGATTTTGCTCAATTACTAATTGTAAGTTTGATGGCTCAGACCCACCCAATACAGCTGTGGGAGAAGGGCTTGGCAGTCTGGTTCCATAAAGATTACCACCACGAAAACTTTATGGAGCAGTTCTAATCTATAAAACATGGAGATGCCATGAGTTAGAGTTGACTCAAAGGGTAGTACTGGAACTGGAGCCACCGGGAGACACAAATGATTAAGTACTCAGCTGCTAACTGAAAGACTGGTGGTTTGAGTTCACCCAAAGGCACTTTGGAAGAAAGGCAATGGCAATCTACTGAAAAATCAGCCATTGAGAACTCTATGGAACACAGATAGACTCTGACAAACATAAGGTGGTTATGAATCACAATCAACCCTATGGCAATTTTTGTTTTGTTTTGTTTTGTACTTGCGGTGTGGTAAATTAATTAATGTGGCTTTTCTACCCGTAAGTCTTTGTAAACTCCAAGGTGGAATTTTCCACGACCAACTGAGGAGCTCCTGATTGTAAATGTTATCCACCTGGGGTATTTCTGTTTGGAGTGGCACTAAACAGTGTTCTAGGAGGTTCCTGCCCTCTCTCAGGTGTTTAGAATTCTGATGTTATGATTGGTTGGTTTGGCCTTTCTGCCGGGCTCAAAAGGAGGCCTTCTAGAGGCAGAACTCTCTCTCTCTCTGACTGCTGATTGAGGAAGACGTGCTGTTGAAAGAGACAGGCACTTCTGAGAGACACATGCTGCTGGGAAAGAGATGCAAGAGACATGCATATCTGAGTGAGATACCGAGGGATATGCACTGCTGGAAGAGAGACTGTGAGAGACTTGGCTGAGAGATGGTGGGCTGGGAGAGCGACTGAGTGTTTTTCCTGAATTTAAACTGTAGCCTGGTGCTTCCCTAATAAACCCCATAATCTGTGAGTTCTGTGTGGCCACTGCAGTGAATTATTGAATGCAGGAGAG
>NW_006921639.1:7401999-7410040 GCF_000298275.1 Orycteropus afer afer | reverse complement strand
AACATGTGAGCTTTGAATTATTTATATGTCATAGAACTTTTTTATTATTTTGCCTCTGGGAAGACTTGTATAATGAAGTTGGTCAAGAGTAATGGGGAGAAGTGCAAACTAAAAATAGTGGATTCATTTTCATTTTGTTACTATATCTATCTGCTTATAAATCTGTTTCTTCTACACCCCATAGATGTTTAATTTAAGAAATTATGGAAGTGAGATTAGTTTATTGTTGCTGAAACTCACTGAGTTCACAGCATGAACAATGGAAGATGGCTCCTACAAGGCAAGTGACCTAAAAAAACACAAGTACATGAATTTCTCTCTCTCCATTTTGGCAAAAGATAAGACTTTTTGTAGGATTTATTTAAAACTACATACTGAGTACATGGTACACTGACAGAAGGAATTTCCACACTAATGTCAGACATTGTTGCAGAAATGAGAGAACTTCTGCAGGTATTGTTGATCACTGAGTTTTGAGGACATGCATGACCACATATCAAGACTGTCACCAAAGAGATTGCTCTAGATTCTTTCTGAAAATATCAGGTCACAGCTGGCTCATGAGCAAAGCCGATTGGAAAAGGATGTGTGGAAGGGGATCAAGAATGCTAAAAAACTCCAAAATTCATTGCCATATAGTTGATTCTGACTCATAGTTATCTTATCAGACAGAGTAGAACTGCTCCACAGGGTTTCCAAGGCTGCAATTTTTTTTTTTTTTATATAGTATTTATAGTGATGCAGGTGAAAGTTTAGAGAGCAAATTGGTTTTCCATTCAATACTTCATATGCATTTTATTTTGTGACATTGATTGCAATCCTAACAATGTAACAACATTTTTCCCACTTCTTCCTTGTGTTCACCACTTCTTTTGTCTTTCTTTTCTATCCATTCCTGCCTTCTGGTTTATCCCTGGGCAAATGCTGCCCTTTTACTTTCTTATGGTTGATTGTTCTAAGGAATGCATACTTCTCTGGTGTTATTATTCACCTCATAACCCTGTCTATTGTTTGGCTGAAAATTAAGCCAAGAAGGTGACTTCCATTCCAGGCCTGAAGGATGACTAAAAGCCACAGTCTCAGGGGTTCCACCAGTCTCTATCAGACCGGGAAGCCTGATTTATTATTATTATTATTATTATGAGTTTTATTCCATATTGTTCTTCTCACTCTATCAAAGACCTCTTATTGTGATCCCTCTTAGAGTGTTGGCAGGGGTAGCTGGACACCATCTTGTTCTTCTGGTCTCAGGGTCATGGAGGCTGAGGTTCACATGGTCCACTAGTTTCTTTGACTAATTGTTTCCATGTGTCTTTTATTTTCTTCACTCTTGGTTAGCTGATGAGCAGTTGCACCTTAGATGGCTGTTCATAGCTTTTAAGCCCCCAGTCACTACTCACCAAAGTAGGATATAGAACATTGTCTTTGTGGACTACGTTATACCAGCTGACCTTGATGTCTCCCAAGACTGAGCCCACAGTCCCAACAAATCATTCCCTCATGGTGCTTGGTTATGTCTAGGAAGTTTTCATACTTTGCCTTTGTTAGATGTACTACATACATGGATGTTTTTATAGTACATACAGATACAGATGTACAAATATTGTCTGCAGAATATATGTATGGTCATGGCTATAGTCTTATTCTCCTATACATATCTAATCACCTTGCTTGCCTACTAAAATAAATGAATGTTTCCTATTACTGATAATGCAGGATAGTGTATATAATAATGTTTACCTTTGCTGTCTGTAACTCTTTTGCACCTCTCCATGTCTTTGTTAGCAGACTACCACATCTTTCTCCTTCAGAGTGACTAATAGGTTCAAACTGCTGACCTTTTGGTTAGGAGCTGAATTCTGTTCACTGCCGCCAGGTCTCCTTTAAAGTATTCACAATGCCCCCGTTCTATCCTCCTCTCATTGTTCTTCTAAGACTCCTTCATTGACCACTTGCCCCCTAGTAACTAAAGCTAGACAAAATGGAATAGGGAGTTTGCACTTTCTCACTAAAGTGAGAAAAAAGAATATAATCTGGAATTAAGGAGTTGGGATTAAGTCAAGAGATATTCAAATTGGGTTTAAGAAAGACAATTTTGTTAAGACATGAACTTGGGGATGAAATGGAATTTAAGAGGAAGAACTGCCTTTTAAAGGAGTGAACTGGAAAATGTCAGTAATTAGAAGATTATAAAATTGGATTTATTATGTCTTTGTGAAAAAAAAAGTAAGCTTGTTTAATTATTTTAAAAAAATTGAATTGTTGTTTTTTCATTTGACACTGAACCTAATCTTAATTAGTCCCCCGGTTATAGTTAGGTTACTTATGGGTTTGGAGTATGTGCTTATATATTGTCCTTCTTTGAATAACAATTAGGCTACAATCAACAAAAACCTTTGTCTGAGGGTAACACACTCTATATGAGGAAAATAATCATATAATTAGCACATACATAATAAGTCAATGCTTTTTGCAAAAGGAAATAATTCTGTGAAAAAAATGATTCATTATATCTAAAAAGTGATAGTGAGAAATTATCATGGTTACAGTGGCATTGTTTCTCCTAGAAAACTGCCAAGTGTTAAGAAGGTAATGGTAAGAATACTGAAAACAAGGTGGAATTTTTGTGAACTGCAAATATTCCTCTTGTTTCTCAAATGCTATGTCTAAATAAAAATAAAGACTCCTCATGAAATCTATTTATCATATTTTTTTAAAAAAACAAGCTCACTGCCATTAAGTCAATTCGACGCATAGTGACCCCTCCTTGGGTTTCCAAGGCAGTATCTCTAAGGAAGTACATTGCCCAGTCTTCCTTCTGAGGAGTAGCTGGTGACTTTGAACTGCCAGCTTTCTAGTTAGCAGTCAAATGTCTTAGGCACTACACAACCAGAGCTCCTATTTGTCATATGGTGACATTTAACATCAGACATTAAACATTTTTTGTGACACTACCAGATATAGGAAATGGGAACACAGGGTTGGGCACTATTTCCTTGATTCAAAATGTGTTTTATTAACAGGTGAATAGAACCCAGAGACAAGTAAGTGAAGTATATGATTCAACAAAGAATACTCCTGTAAGAAATTATAACACTGTTGAAGAAACATAATGTTTTATTTCCACACTCTTCAGCCAGTTAACTCTGTGAACTTGAGTGACTCACTTACCTCCTCTGAGTCTTAGTTTTATGAGACATAACTTGGGTTTAATGATGATTTGTAGAGGATTCAATGTGACAGTGTTCAATAGGCTTTCATTACTATGTAAAGTATTATATTTTATATAATATAAAAAGTAGAAGTGATAGGCTATAGTAATAACTATCCCCCAATTCCTGTTTAGAGTAACTACATTTTATTACATGATCTTGCCACAGTATTTTTTTTTTTTTTTCTTTTTCCACCAAGACCACATGTGCCCCAGTTTATATTGCTAAGGGGCCATTATTGCCAAAATTATTTTTCCTTATTGAAATCATGACATGCATTATTTTCATTACTATTTTGGAAGTCAATTCCCTTCCTCTACATTTCCAAAGTGGTCCCAGCTGGTCCTCACCCCTACTAGGACTAGTGAAAGAAATCTTTCATATAATGTTACTGGTGAAGATTTATTTCAAGTTTTTAAAGGAGTTTGGGTAAGATGATCTCAAACATCCCCTTTAGTCATGTGATACTATGATTCTTGGATTCTATCATCTACAGAAGGAATGAGATATGGTCTACTTCCCTGCTCATCTGTCCTTCAATAAATTGAAGTTGACAGAGCCCCAGCTGATTTCAAACTTCCTTGAATGGAAAATGGGTTTTGGTAGATACTGATCTTTATGACTCTTTTATTGGAATCTGAAAATTACTCACCTTTTATTTGGACTAAAATCCCCTGTCATCCACCTTCCATCTGATTTACCTCTGCTTCAAAATTGTTATGTTCTTTCTTAACCGTATTCTGTTGAGAGAGAAAGAAATCTAAATTGTACTGTGTTGGAAAAGCCTTCTTTCATATTGACCAAACTTGAGGAAGCCGTGCAGGACCTAGACTGACAGCGTTTTGACCCAGTGTTTCTTTTATCCTGGGCTGTGGGAGAAACCCTATATAATCCACAGCACAGAGGTAGATTTCCCCAGACATTTCCCTTTCCCTAATAGCAATCCAGACTAGAAAGTCCTTGTGAGGTGTAAGCCTCCATTAAAGATCAAAATAGAGAGATTTATTGAAAGTAAGTCACAGTTTAAACTGGGATAAGCAGTAAATAAAGTGAACTATGCTCTCCAAAGAGTTACAGGCATTCAGGCAATATTTATATTGTTTAACCAGGAACTAACAGTGTAATATTCTGATTGGTTCACTAGTGATTTGTAAAAGTCAAAGGTGGACTAACAAAAGTGGAAGCTTTATGATGATTGGTTCAAAAAGTATTCGTTGATTTGTTACTATTTGGTGATATTGGACTTTATTGCTTAGCTACAAATTGGTGACAATAGGGAATTCACAGAGTGGTCACAAAGCAATCAGAGGACATTCTTTTCTGCTAACAGCTTTCTTATAAAATATGGTTCCCAGAAATGGCTTGAACAGCTTGATTACAAAAAAAAAAAAAAAAAAGAAATCTTAGATACCAATTTAAGTCTATTTAAAGCTTAACTTCTTAGAGTAAAGCAGGCCTTTTCAAAACCAGGTTTAAGTCCAGGCCTATAAGAACTCTGGTGGAGTAGTGGAAAATGCTGTTTTCCACTGTTAACCAGAAAGTCTATGGTTCAAACCCATCAGCCAATCCATGGAAGGAAGAGGGAAAATCTACTTCCTTAAAGATTTACAGCCTAGGAAATCTGGTGGGGGTTGCTATGACTAGGAATCCACTTGATGGCAGTAAATTTAGTTTGTTTTTTCTATAGGAAACCATCCTTTAGTCAAATGTCCCAGAGATTTAAATTTTAGGTCCTCTATATCTCAGCAAGGGAGCTCTGGTGGCATAATGCCTAAGGCATTTGCTGGCTAACCAGAAGGCTGGTGGTTCAAACCCACCAGCCACTCCTTGGAAGGAAGATTGGGCAATCTACTTCCATAGTGATACCACTTTGGCAACCCAAGGAGAGGTCACTATGTGTCAGATCCAACTCCATGGCAGTAAGGTTTTTTTTTTTTTTTTTTAATCTCTCAGAAGTTTGGGTGATCTACTTCCATAGTGATACCACCTTGAAAACCCAAGGAGGAGTTGCTATGAGTCAGATCTGACTCGATGACACATAACAACAACAGCAAAGATGTCACTTTGAAAACTAAGATGCACCTGAAGCCGAGTTGAATTATAGTTCAATTCCCTATCATTTCTATAACCTTCCCCCACCCTAATTGGAGACAGATAAGTATGATAATGTGTTTCCTTAAAGTTATTTTTCAGAAACAACTGATACAAACTTGAAATCAGTTAAAACTGGCTCGGGTCAGTTTTGACCCTAAGACATGCACAGTGAGACAAACAGGAGCTAAGTTCCTCTGGACTAACATCTCTCCCTCTGCCTAAGCCCCAATCAGCTGATGACAGAAAGTCGGTGTAAGTCATCCAGTGTCCAAGCACCCAAGCTGTGATATTTTCAATTGCCTTATATGTATGCAAAAGCTGGACAATGAATAAGGAAGACTGAAGAAGAGTTGATGCCTTTGAATTGTGATGTTGGTGAAGAATACTAAAAACACCATGGATACCAGAAGAACAAACAAATCTGTCCTGGAAAAAGTGAAGCCAGAATGCTCCTTGGAATCGTAGATTACATTATAAAAGACAATCTGCTCTACTCAAGGCCAATTGACTTAGTCACATGTATTTCTTATATTAACTAGGCAGATTAGTGTTTGACCAAACCACTGAGAATCATAGCCTACTCAAGTTGACACATTAAATTACCCATCTCATGCTATCTCTGTAGCTGCCCAGACAGAACTTATACAGGACTGAATTCTCTGTCTTCTCTCTAACTTTTTTATCCATTAGTTCCTCGGGTTCCATTTTAGTCTCAAAAATAATTTCTACACCTTCTCCCTAGTGTTAGTTGGAAAATTCAAGTCATATCATACCATTCTTCAGTATCAACTCTTTCAGTGGTCTTCCAATTGTCCTTAGAATAAAAATCCAACATTCTTCCAGAAAGTTCCAGGTCTTCCATGATCTGTCCCAAGGCTAGCTTCCAGCAACACAAAAATCATTGTTGTTATTGCTTTTCTTGTTTTACTTGTTCAATTGCTTCAGTGCCTTTGTTCCTGTGTCCCTTGTGTTACTTCTTATATTCTTTACCTGGTTAATGCAGATTAATTGTCTAGTATTAAGTTCAAATTTTGCCTTCCTTAGGATCCTTCCTCAAATTTCTACTCTCAGCTTTCATTCTTCCCTCTAAATTAGTTATGGTTCTATTTCTATAATATTCAACATTAGTTGAATTGCTGAATCAACATTAGTTCTCAGATCCAATGACTTTTGGAGTAAAAGGACAGATATAAATGACGCCCAACCTACTTATCTGTGGGCAGCACAGGGAAGAAGTAAGAAGGTTTTTCATATAAGTCTATTGATTGTTTTCAGTTTGACTCATTTACTGTAGGTTTGCTGAGAAAGAAACTCAATGATCTCTTAAACTTTCATTAGTTCTCTGGTTCAGGATGGATCTCATGTGTTACATGCAATCATCTTTCAAGTCTCTTAAGGAAATACAGATCTTTGTGACCCATTTGTCTGCCTCTTTGCTTCAGGCCCTTGTGCCCCGTGTGCCACCCACAAACCAGCTCCTTGTAAGTCGGCATACTTTCCACCATACTCCCACCCACCTACTCATCTTTCCCTTCCCAATTACTCACTGCCCTACATGGAACAGAATGGAACAGAAAAATGATCCAACTGAATGTGGAAATTATCAAACTATATAAGTAATATCATAATGCAGTAAAATTTTGCTAAAGATAATTTAAAACAAGTTGCAGCAGTATATTGACAGGGAATTCCAGATATTCAAACTGGATTCAGAAAAGGACCCAAGCCACGGCATTTCCAATCACTTCATCTGCTTGTGAAAGCTGGACAATGAGTAAGGAAGACTGAAGAAGAGTTGATGCATTTGAATTGTGCTGTTGGTAAAGAATACTGGAAATATTATGGGCTGCCAGAAAAATGAACAAATCTGTCCTTAAAGAAGTGCATCCAGAAAGCTCCTTAAAAGTGAGAATGGTTAGATTTCATCTTACCTACTTTTATCAGGGCAGTTTGGAACAGCTAGGGAAGATTAAGTTGTCTGTCAATTTGTCATACTGTGGTGGCTTGTGTGTTCCTGTGAGGCTGGAGGTTATGCCACTGGAGTTTCAAATGCTAGCAAGGTTACCCATGGTGTACAAGTTTCAGTGGAACTTCTGGATAAGACAGACTCAGAAGGAAGAGGCCATCCACTTCTCAAACAATTGATGAGTGAAAATCTTACGAATAGCAGTGAAATGTTGTCTGATATCTTACTGAAAAACTTATGAATAGCCCCAAAACACTGTCTGCTACAGTGCCAGAAGATGAGCCCCTCAAATCAGAGGGCACTCAGGATACATCTAGGGAAGTGCTGCCTTCTCAGAGTAGAGCCAAGCTCAATGATGTGGATAGAGTGAAGCTTTCGGGACCTCCATTTGCTGATGTGGCATGACTCAAAATGAGAAGAAGCAGCTGCAAATATCCATTAATAATCTAAACATGGAATGTATTAAGTATGAATCTAGGAAAATTGGATGTTGTCAACAATGAAATGGAATGCATAAAGATCGATACCCTAGGCATTCCTGAGGTGAAATGTCCTGGTTTTAGCTATTTTGAATCAGACAACCACATGATCTACCATGCTGGGAATGACAAATTGAAGAGGAATGGCATGGTACTCATCATCAAAAACAATGTTTCAAGATCTATCCTAAAGTATAGTGCTGTCAGTGATAGGATAATATCCACACACCTCCAACGAAGACTAACACTATTATTATTCAAATCTATACACCGACCACCAAAGCCAAAGA
>NW_006921639.1:7392824-7394215 GCF_000298275.1 Orycteropus afer afer | reverse complement strand
AAGATTATCTTCTGTGTCTGTGTTAATTGGTTTCCCTTTTCTTTGTTGAAGAGGGTCTTTGCAATCCTTCTGCCTAGTCCGCCATCTTGTCGGAACGCCTCTCGAGTTTTACCAACTTCTGCAGTCTGAAATTGACTGAACATGCAATTAAGATGTGTTGATTGTCACTAGTGATTGGAATGCAAAAGTTGGAAACAAGGAAGAGTCACCTGTAGTTGGAAAATTTGGCCTCACAGATCGAAATAATGCTGGAGATTGCATGCTACAATTTTGCAAGACCAATGACTTATTCATTGCAAATACCTTTTTTCAATAACAAAAACAGAAGCTATAAACATGGGCTTTGCCAGATGGAGTACACAGGAATCAGACTGACTACTTCTGTGGTAAGAGGTGATGGAGAAGTTCAATATCTTCAGCCAAAACAAGGCCAGGAGCTGATTTTGGAAAAGACTATCAACTGCTCATATGCAACCTCAAGTTGAAGTTGAAGACAATTAAAGCAGTCCACGAAAGCCAAAATATGACCTTGATTACATCCTTCCTGAATTTAGAAACCATCTAAAGAATAGATTTGATGCATTTAATTTAACATCAATAACTGAAAACCAGAGGAATGGTGGGATGACATCAAGAACATCATTCATGAAGAAAGCAAAATGTCATTAAAAAGACAAGAAAGGAAGAAAAAAAAAACCAAAATGGATGATAGAAAAGACTCTGAAATTTGCCCTTGAATGGAGAGTAGCTAAAACAAATGGAAGAAATGACAAGATAAAAGAGCTGAACAGAAGACTTTAAAGAGCAGTTTGAGAAGACAAAGTCAATCATCATAATAAAATGTGCAAATACCTGGAGTTAGAAAACCAAAAAGGAAGAATATGCACCGCATTTCTCAAGCTGAAAGAACTGAAGAAAAATTTAAGCCTCAAGTTGCAATATTGAAAGATTCTATAGAAAACATATTGAATGATGCAAGAAACATCAAAAGAAGATGGAAGGAATATACAGAGTCACTGTACCAAAAAGAATTGGTCGAAGGTCATGCATTTCAGGAGGTGGCATATGATCAAGAAACAATGGTGTTGAGTAAAGTTGAAGCTGCACTGAAGGAATTGGTGAAAAACAAGGCTCCAGGAATTGAAAGACTATCCACTGAGATGTTTCAACAAACAGATCATGCTGGAGGCACTCATTTGTCCATGTCAAGAAATTTGGAAGACAGCTACCTGGCCAACTGATAGCAAGAGATCCATATTTGTTCCAATTCCAAACAAAGATGGTCCCATAGGATGTGGAAATTATCGAACAATATCTTTAATATCACACACAAGTAAAATCTTACTGAAGATAATTCAAAAACGGTTGCAGCAGTATATTGACAGAGAACT
>NW_006921639.1:7381838-7391529 GCF_000298275.1 Orycteropus afer afer | reverse complement strand
ATTGTGAGGATGGCACAGGATTGGGCAGCATTTTGTTCTATTGTACATAGGGTCACTATGAGTCAGACATGACTTGATGGCACCTAACAACAACTAACACATGGAAACTGTCCTACCTGTGCACTACTACCAGAAGGCATGGACTCAGGGGGTGGCACTTCTGCCTCCTCAGTTCCAAGGTGTACAGTCACTTCTTCAATTCCAGAGGGTATGGCCACTGTCTCAGTGAGTCTGTAGGATGGGGCTGCCACTTCAGTGCCCAGAGGACAGAGGATTATTTGGAATGTTTGGAATCCAATTGGATTTGCTCTGCTGGGTTTTGGGCTTGTTTTAGATTTTTGACCCCTGTTTTCCCTGTAATTTCCACTTTTTGAGATGGAGATGTCTATCTTTTCCACCATTTGTATTTTGGAAGCATATGACTTGTTTTCTAGGTTTCACATTTCTGCAGATGGAGAATTTTGCTGCAGGATAGACAATACCCAGATTTTCATCCATACTGATTTAGATGATTTACAAGATGAGATTTTGGACTTACAATTGATGCTAGAATGGTTAAGACTTTAGAAGATGCTGGGATGAGATGAATGTGGTTTGCACATGGAAAGGACAAAAATATGTTGCAGTTGTAGAGCAGATTATTATGGATTGAATTGTGTCCCTTCAAAAGCTATTTTGACATCCTAACCACTGATACTTGTTAAAGTGACTTTGGAATACAGTCTCTCAAGATGTTATCAGTTACTATGAGGTCATACTGAAGTAATCTAATAAAGTGTGGTATGCTTATAAAAGAAAGGCTATACAGACCACACACAAAGGAAAGAACGCCATGTGGTGAGGGAATTATGCTGCAATTGCAAGTCAATGCAATGGTTGATGCTACCAGAAGCTGGAAGAGACAAGAAAGAATCTTCCCCTAGGGCCTTCAGAGAAAATACAGCCCTACTGAAACCCTGAATTTCAACTCTCAGCCTCCAGAATTGTGAGGTAAAAATTTCTGTTCTTATAAGCTACTTAGGAGCTCTAATAGCATAGTGCCTAAGGCACTTGACTGCTAACCAGAAAGCTGGCAGTTCAAAATCCACCAGCCACTCTTCAGAAGGAAGGTTGGACAATCGACTTCCATAGTGATACCACCTTGGAAACCCAAGGAGGTTGCTATGAGTTGAGTCCGACTCTACGGCACATAACAACAACACAACATAAGCTACTTGGTTTGTGGTACTTTGTTATGGCAGCTCTGGGAAATTAAGATGCTATCTGATTCAATCACTCTTTGCTCTGGCCTGTAAGACCCTATATGATATTACCCCTTTCATTTCCCAGACCTTTTCTTTAACCTCTCTCTTTTCTTACTCAGCTGGAATCACACTGATCTTCTAGCTATAAGTCAAACAAGTTATATGTGTCCTGGAAACTCTTCCCTCCACTGCCCATATTGCTCTCTTTATCACATCCTTAAGAGATCTGTACATATGTCACTTTCTCAGTAAGCCCTCCTCTGACCTTCTGCCCCCTTGGCTGTGCCCCCCCCTTTACTTGCTTGATTTTTCTCCATAACATTTATTGTGTTGTGCCACACTATTATCTATGTCAGTGTTTTATAATAAAGTAAAAGCTCCATGAAAGCAAGGAGGTTTGTCTGATTGTTACACTGAAGATTTTCCTAGTACCGAAGAGAGTGCTTAGATGGCAGTAGTGGTTCAGTAATTACTGTCCATGTGGTAGACCCTCGTTCGATTCCAAGACAATGCACCCTATACACAGCCACCACCTGTCTGTCAGTGGAGGCTTGTGTGTTGCTGTGATGCTGAATATGTTTCAGTAGAGCTTCCAGACTACAACATACAAGGAAGAAAAGCCTGGCTGTCTGCTTATGAAAATCAGCCAGTGAAAATCTTATGGATCAAAGTGATGCAATCTGAAATTTCAGTGCAGTGAACTATTTAATATGGCCTTTCTAGCCATAGTCTTTGTGACTCCCACCAAATGACTGGATAGGACTATGCAAATGTGAGGTTCTTGTGCCTTACTATGAGGACTGGATAGCTTGCTAATTATGTAAATAAGATGCATGGCACCCTTTTGGGGACAAGGCAGTGCAGATATAGAGTATGGAACCCAAATGGGGGGATTGATCAGTTTTGTCATTCCTCTAGTCTTAAAATGAGCCATCCCAGAGGCAGGAAGGAGGGGCTTGACTATCACTATGAAGAACAGACAGGAGTGGAGTGTATCCTTTGGACCTGGGATCCCTGTGCTGGGAACCTCTTCAACCCAGGAGACAGAGAGAGCTGTAATACTGGAAGGACAGTGAGAGATGGCAGAGAAGCAATGGGAGAAGAGAGGCAGCAGTAGAGGGAGCAGAACCAAGACCAGTAGGAGATGGTGGGATGGGCTTCCAGATCCATGAGCCAAGAAAGATGAGCACCTTCAGACAGGAGGCTTGCTGACAGAATGCCTCCAGTTATGTGGTGGGTCTAGGTTTGCTGACCCAGAGAGCTAGAGCTGAGTGCCTTTGAGTAAGGCTTGTTGGCAGAATGGGGTGCCTCTGGGCACTGATCAACAGAGCCAAGAAGAGCTTTCTAATGTATGCCTGAGCAAGGCAGAGACTAAGAGGCAGTGGGGCCCAACAGGCATGCTATAGAGAGAGGCATGCTATAGGCACTGCTAAGAAGAGGCTGTCCTGATGTAAGAACTGTATTAAGAGTAATTTCTGTTCCTGAATTATAATCTGTTTCTTCCCTAATAAACTCCATAATCATGAATTCTGTGTGGTCATTACAATGAATTATCGAGCCAGCAAAGGAGAGAGTACTGTGGAAGGGCAGTGGGTGTCACAATTGGTAACAAGGTTTCAAAGTGGAAGCATGTCTGATTTCCACCTCACAGGAAGGAAGAGGAGGTCAGATACCTACACCATACCATTTTTACAGCAACTGATCACAAGGATGCCACAGGAATGAACAGCATATTCCATTGTGCATGGGGTCCCCCCATGAGTCATGGGCCTACTCAACAGCAGCTAACAATATAGAGTGTTCACTGGGGTATTCAGTAAATATTTGTTGAATTTGTCTTCCAGGGATTAACCCACCTTGGTTATTCTCTCTCTCTTATATTTATTGCTATTGTAGTTAGGTGTCTTCAAAGCGGTTCCTACTTATAGCGACCTTGCGTACAATAGACGGAAACACTGTCTGATCCTGCACCATCCTCACATTCTTTGCTGTGCTTGAGCCCATCATGGCAGCCACCATGTCAATCCATCTTGTTGAGGGTTTTCCCCTTTTTCAATGAGCCTCTACTTTACCAAAGGAGCTCTGGTGGCATAGTGCCTAAGACACTTGCCTGCTAACCATAAGGTAGGAGGTTCAAATCCACCAGCCACTCCTCGAGAGGAAGGTTGGGTGATCTACTTCCGTAGTGATACTGCCTCGGAAATCCAAGAAGGGGTTGCTATGAGTCACAATTGATTCCACCACAGTGAGTTTGTTTTTTTTGGTTTTTCTACTTTACCAAAATAGATTTGCTAACATTTTATTTAAGTTTTTGTTTCCATGTTTATGAATGAAATTTTTCTGTAAAATCACTCCTTCTCATGTGGCCCTTTTCTGACTTTGTTATTAAAGGAATTAAGTAAGGACTTTTGAAATATTTCCTCTATATCTGCTTTTCTTGAACATCTTGTGTGAGATTGCAATCGAAAGTAACACTTGTCATTTTGAATGGCCCTGGTGTTTTCTTTGTGGAATGATTTCTTAGTAAAGATTTAATTTAAGTTTTTCTCTTTTATTCATGGGTAGATTAGCAAATGTATCTCTATGAATTTGCTTCGCTAATTTATTGACATATACATACGGATATTTAAAGTTAATTAAAATTAAATTAAATTAAGAATTTATTTCTTCAGTCTCATTAACCATATTTCAAGTGCTCAGTAGTCACATATAGTTATTTTTTTCTTTCTGAAGTTAGCTAAATAATTAATGTAGAACTTTTTCTATTCTAATTAAAGAGAAATATTTAAGTCATCTTTGATATAATGCTTTAGCTGAATACTACAAGCTTAGCTATGTTGAATTTTAAATTTTTATTAAATTTTAAGTATTTAAATTCCTATGTCTTTCACCCATGAAATAGTAAGAAGAGATATTTTGTTTTGTTTTCTTTGGTTTGGAGTACTTTTGTTTACTACTACAAAATGTATGAGGCTGTTTTTACTTACCCTGCATCATGGTGAGAGCTATGTTTTTCTGAATAGAACAGATTTTTCAGAATTTGTTGAGACTTGCTTTAAAGCCTAATTTTCGGTCAATTAAAAAAAAATACAAACCATACATCTTTAGAAGAAAGTTTATTCTATAATTATTGAATATAGTGTTCCATATGTGTCCATTAAGATTTTGATATAGAATGTATTGTCCCTGCTTATGCAGAAGTGAGGCTGGGATCACCCTGACAGGAAAGGAAGAAAAGGAAGGAGAAAGTCCAGTTTTCTTTCTACATTTTTCATTTCTACTCTGTCTTATAGGGTCACTATGAGTCAGAGTTCATTCGATGATAATGGAATTGGTTTAGGGTTTACAGAGAGGAGTAGGAGTTTCCAAGGTAGACTAATTCAGGGGTAAAATTATATTGCAGTCTTCTTCTAGCTCCACTTATTGACAGAGACTGACAGCAAATGGCTGACCAAAGATAGTTTGGAAAGGCTCAGTCCCAGTATCACAAAGCAGACTAAAAAGGGCTAATTTAGAGACAGAAACATTAAAAGGCATTCATGCTATGAAATAAAGACTTCGATTAACTTGTTTATATTTACCTGAAGTGTTAAATATTGCTACAAATAGCATCATGCTGTGATAAATCCATAGTGGTGGGGCAAAGTCTTTAAAGTGGTTTTGCTGTAATTGAACCTGAGGGAAATGAAGGAGGAGCACATTAATATTATTATGAACGGTTTTCACTTTTCCTATGTATTGCTGTTTTCAAATATATTTGTCAGCCTGTATATATTTGATGTATTTCATTAAAAAAAAAAAGTTATCACTCAGTTGATTCTGACTCATGAGGATCCTGTGTGTTTCAGAGTGGACTAGTGCTCCATAGAGTTTTTAATGTCTGTGATCTTTCAGAAGTATATTGCTAAGCCTTTCTTTCAAGGAGCCTTTGGGTAGAAAAGAAGCAGATCTTTGTAGGAAACTGGCCCTATGGGACACTTGCTTTCAAAAGGGAGACATCCTGATTACCCTACGTAATGTTTTGATTTGGACTTCTAATGGCTAATAAATTAAAGCACTTGTTTCTTCAACCTCTGAAAATAATGCAAGGAGAGTATTATTTATTATTACTCACAATCCATACAATAAATACTCATATATTTGACAAATGCTTAGCTGAAAATTTAATATCTTTTCCAGGACAAATTACATAATTTTTAAGGCCCAATGCAAATTTAAAAATATGAGGAATACTATTCAAATTATATAGGCTTTCAAAATAACGATAGCAGAACTTTAAACTTTGTGATCTCAGGGTCCTGGGCAACTGCAATATCTCCGATCCTTCCTTTATATATCGTTCCTTTATTCCATTGTAGCTTCTAAGAAACATGAGCTAAATGCAATGCTCATATCTATCTTTGACAGAGGCAGAATACCCTCTTGGTTAAGAGCACAGTCTTTGGAGAAAGACTATGTGAATACAATCTTGATTCTACCACATTCTAGAAGGTTACTTCAATTGACAGAGACTTGGCTGCCTCATCTGTAAAGTCGGTACAACAATCGTACCAACATCATGTGGTTCTTCCAAGCATGTGACGGATTAATACCAGTACAGGAATGTACCATACAAGTCTGGATAATTAAAAGTAGATCTTTTTTTAAAACATTTATGATTTTACTTTTTATGATAATTAAATGTTTTCAATATGTTGTTACTTTTTTTTTTTTAACAAGACATTGAAGTATGAATTAGGAAGACAACCAACCAATTACAAAGTAACTCAAATTCTAATTAGGGTATGAGAATTAGGGTGTAAACAAGAAGAAACATGTAAACCTTGATTCTAAGTTTAAATTAAATAACTGATTAATTGATTTGATTATTAATTCTTTCAAAAAACATTCACTTTTGTATTTTGATTTCCAAGGTGCTAGAAAGACTTAGATGAATAGAACATAGTCACAGCTACTGGAATGCAGTGTTACTGAGGAAGAATAAGCACATGCAGCTCAGAATGCCTAAGGGAGAGAAACTTAATTCAATCCTAGGCAAGGTTATGTGGAGAACATTTAGGAAGTCCTTTGAGAGAAGATGATGGTTAAGTAGTCTCCATAAATATGTGTAGAGAGCTCTGGTGGTACAAACAGTTAGCTTGGCTGCTAACTGAAAGGTGAATGGTTTGAACTCACCATCCTCTCTGAGGGAGAAAGATGTGGCAATCTGCTTGTGTAAAGATTGTTGTTACATTGTTGTTAGGTGCCATAAAGTTGGCTCCAACTCATAGAGACCCCCTTTGTACAACAGAACAAAATACTGCCTGGTCGTGTGCCATCGTCACAATACTTGCTACACTTGAGTCCATCTTCACAACCACTGTCAACTCATCTCATTGAGAAGTTTCCTTTTTTGCTGACCCACCACTTTACCAAGCATGATATCCTAAAATAGGTGAGAGGAAGTCTGGCCACTCTTACCTCCAAGGAGCATTTCGGCTGCACTTGTTCCAGGATAGATTTGTTACTTCTTCTGACAGTCTATGGTACTTTCAGTATTCTTTGCCAACACCACAACTCAAAAACATCAACTCTTCTTTGGTCTTCCTTATTCATTGTCCAATTTTCACATGCATATGAGGCTATTGAAAATACCATGGCTTGGGTGAGGCCAACCTTAGTCTCCAAAAAGACATCTTTGCCATCCAGCCAAAAAAAAAAAAAAAAAAAAAGAATAGTCTTTTGCAGCAGATTTGCCCAGAGCAATACAACATGTGATTTCTTGACTACTCTTCTGCTAGTGTTGATTGTGGATCCAAGTAATATAAAATCTTTGACAACTTCAATCTACTCTTCATTTATCATGATGCTGCATATTGGTCCAGTTGTGAGGATTTTTGTTTTCTTTATGTTGAGTTGTAATCCATACTGCAGACTGTAATCTTCATCCTTAAGTGCTTCAAGTTATGTTCACTTTCAGCAAGCAAAGTTGTGTCAGGTGCATATTGCAGGTTGTTAATGAGTCTTCCTCCAGTACTGATGTTGTATCCTTCTTCATATAGTCCAGCTTCTTGGAATTTTGCTCAGCATACAGATTGAATAAGTATGGTGAGAGGATACAACTCTGACGCATACCCTTCCTGATTGTAAACCATGCAGTATCCCCTTGTTCTGTTTGTATGACAGACTTCTGGTCTATGTGCAGGTTCCTCATGAGCACAATTAATTGTTCTGGAATTCCCATTCTTCTCAATGTTATCCATCATTTGTTATGATCCACACAGTCTAATGCTTTTGTATAGTTAGCAAAACACAAGTAAACATCTTTCTCATATTCTTTGCTTTCAGCTAAGGTTCATCTGACTTCAGCAATGATATCCATCTTTCCATGTCTTCTGAATCCAACTTGAATTTCTGGAAGTTCCCTGACAATATTCTGCTGCAACCCTGTTTTGAATTACCTTAAGCAAAATATTACTTGTGTATGATAATAATTATATTGTTTGATAAATTTCCACATTCCATTTGATCACCTTTCTTTGGGATGGGTACCTTGTCCAGGTAGCTGTCTTTCAAATTTCTTGGCTTAAACAAGTAAAATCCTCCAGCGCAGCATCTGTTTGTTGCAACATCTCAGTGAGTATTCCATTAATTTCCGGAGCCTTGTTATTTGCCAATTCATTCTTTGCCGCTTTGACTTCTTCCTTCAATACCAAAAGACTACAGCTTTGGAAACACTATGGGGCAGTCCTACTCTGTCCTATAGGATCACTATGTGTCAGAATTGATTCTGTGGCAATGGGTTTGTTTTGGGTTTACAAAGATGACTAAACGTTCCCAGGTAAATTCATTCATTGATAAAATTATATTCAAAAGATTGATAATGCAAAAAGGTAAGTCATGACTAGTATTTGCAGGAAATTTACTGTAGCAGAAGCTTAAGGCACAGGTTAAGGGTGGGAGCAAAGAAGTAAGATACAAGATTGTAAGGTAAATGGTTACCAAGTCTCAGGAAGAGATTCCCTTACCATACTAAAAGATATGACTCTCATCCTGTGCATGACGTGGAGTCCAGAAGTATTGGGGAAGTGGGAGAGGATAGTGACATTAGACAGTGATCCTGCTCTCCTCCTCTACTCAGTTGATCCAGAACAGACACTTGTTCCAAACCAAGCAATCAAATTCTCTGTTTATTAATTCATTACACCCTGTTGGTACTATGGTTCTAGGGAAATACGGTTGAGGAGAAATGTTTCTGTTCATTTTATGTAGCTTGACTTTTTTTAGAGAGAGGCATCTTTAATATATTCTGAGAAAAAAAGAAAGAGTAAGCTTCTGATGAAGGGATAAAGACACACTCAAGTAAAGTAGGGATGGTGGTCCAATGGTTGAATTTTCACCGTCCATGTGGGATACCTGGGTTCACTCCTCTGACAATGTACCTCATGCAGCCTCCACCCCTCTGTCAGTGTAGGATTGCAAGTTTCTGTGATACTGAACAGATTTCAAGATGAGAATGAAAGGCCTAGAGATTTACTCCTGAAAATCAAAATCAGCCAATTAAAACCATATGGATCACAATGATCCAATCCCTAGCCAATCGTGAGAATGATGCAGGACCAGGCAAAGCTTTGTGCTGTTGTGAATAAGGTCACCATGAGTCAGAAGCTGGGAAGTGGAAGCCAATAGAATAAGATCACATTGAAAGCTTTAGTATTGGAAAGAGAAGAACTGAACCCTTAATCAGAAAAAGGAATTAAATGAAAAAGGTTGTGCATAAATGACTTTCATATCATTAGCATAAGGCAAACATATATATGCATAGATAGATAGACAGATAGATAGATAGATAGATAGATAGATAGATAGATAGATAGAGATAGAGATAGATAGATAGATAGATTTTTTACAATTCAAATTTTTTTATGTGTGTGTGTACTTTAGGTGCAAGTGTACAAAGCAGTTTGTTTTACAGTCAACATTTCATGTACTTTTGGTTTCACTCCCCAATTATCATCCCCAACCCTAACCCAGTCTCTCCCCTCCCTGCCCAGTAACCCCCTCATCCCATGCCCCTCATAGTTATGCACTCCTGTGTGTCCTACATTTTTTCTGTGTGAATGTTGCCCTTCTGGTGCCCTGTGGTTGATTTCACCAAGGGATGCATCTCCATAGAGTATGTGGGTTCATCACCCTAGGTTGAGTGGTCTGCATGTACAACTTGTTTAATATTGGGCTGAGAGCCAGTCCCTGGGGGTGAGTTTTATTCTAGGCCCAAAATGTATCCCAGGGCCTTAGTGTTGGAGATCCCACCAGATTCCATCTGACCAGTACTTCTAGTCATTATTGTGTTTTTGGATTTTGTTCCACATTTTTCCTCCTACTTTATCCAGGATCTCCAGTTTTGATCCTTTCCTAAGTGGTTGGCATTGATAGTTGGGTACTATCTAGTTCTTCTGGTCTCAAGG
>NW_006921639.1:7371173-7374659 GCF_000298275.1 Orycteropus afer afer | reverse complement strand
AAATAAAAAAGCAGTTACTGAGCAAAAAAAAAAAAGAATATTCTATACAACTACTTGCTATTTTTGTGGTAGTCACAATACCAAACAGAATTTGGAATTAAAAATGAGTGCTTTCATTGATGTTACTTTAGTATTATAAGTAATTCAGAAATACATCCATTAGTAAACTACGTGATATTTTCTTTTTGATCTTAAATCTTAAATAAGAATTTTGGTCTGGAATGATAAAGAAGGGGTCTTGTTTAGTGTATATTTGCATTTGAGATAGGTACTTTTTTTTCATCAAGTATCAATTATTTGACTCTAAATCCACATTGAACTTTCTGCTTTGAAAAAATAAACCTATTAAAAAAAAAAAAGGAAAAAAGACATGGAGGAGGTCCAGTCTTCTTGCCATTGATGGATGATTCCTCCTGTGTATTATTTTGCCTTCCAGAGATTCCAATGTCTAGTGAAATAAACAGACTCACATTGTACTCTGGTCCTTTACATTTTTAATTACCTAAATATGTAAATAAACAACTAAACAAGAATGGGAAGTATCCAGTTGGCACCCCTGTTTTTAACTCCCAGAGAGGCTTCAGGCCACATCAATTCAGTTTTCAGTGGACCATTTTATACAAGCCTGCATTTTGAGTTTTGGAATGGTTGCACTCCACTTCATGATAATTTTTGTGGGTGGAATTTTATCAGATATTGATCTCACTAACCGCTAGGCAGAACATCAGAGAGGCACTTGTGGGGAATGAGGATACATATTATGTGGATAATACTGCATATCATCCAAGAGTACATAATTGTAAAGGGACTAAGTGTGGAATTATGAATGCTGAGTTCTTTTCAACATGGTCACTAAACCCTTCTGTCAAAATTCAAAATGTCAAGCTCTTGCTAATGTCAGGCTTTGTGCTCCTTGGAAGCCACACAATAGTTGGCAATTGTTATTTCCCATCAGATCATTTGGAGATTAGTGGGGAAAACTGCATTTTTGGGTGGCCTCATACAGGTCTTGCCAAATGCCTGTGGCATGAAATATCTGCACAGATATATGTATATATGAGATAAGGATCCTATATGTTTAAACATACACCCAACTTTTAATTATCTTCGACAGATATGTGGCAGAGTCATGCGTTGCTTAACATCCATGATATGTTCTGTGAAATAGGATGTTACATGATTTAGATGTTGTGCAAACATGCCTAAATCAAGGGCAATGACATTCACTGATTTTCCACATTTGTATCATTTAATAACCTTTTGTTTCACGTCCAAATCTATACTCTCCTTTGCCTTTTGCTGCTGCTCTGGTTTTGCTGCATTTGGGAGCCACGGCGCACTTTATGGTAACATTTTTTAAAGAAAATTAAGCTGAAAGATAACATTACAACACTCAAGAGATGTGTGATACACAAAACTGGATGCTGCTACCTACAAATTGAGGTGAACACTATTATACAATACAGTTTTTATTTGTAAGTAGAGAAAGTTCACATAGTACAGTGCAGTATATACATAGCCAGTACCATAGATAGATGCTCATTATGACTGTCAAGACATGTATTTTAGGTATATAATATTGTACCACTTATACACCTGGCAGTGTAATTGTTTTATATGCAAGAGTCATGAATTACAGTCCATGTGTTGCATGTAGGATGCTGTTGCATTTGCTACATCTGGTTACATCCACTACATCTTGTTCTCCAAATGAGGATTTTTGAACTCTATTATACCTACTCCTCACTTACCAACTATCTTGTTATCTGACTTTTTTAATTTATGAAAATAGTAAAAAATCTACTATCTGACTATTTTACATATTAATGATGTACGTCTGGCAATAATAAATGCCAAGGTGTAAGGTGAGAATAACACCTGCTGTGATAGTTAAGGTTATTTGTCAACTTGGCCAAGCTATGATTCTCAGTGGTTTGGCAGTTATGTAATGATGTAATTTGGCAGTTATGTAATGATGTAGTCATCCTTCATTTTGTGATCTGATGTGGTCATCCTCCATTTTGGGATAATGTCAAATTTTCCATAATTATGTGGTCTTTGGACACTAATCTTTGTCAATAAGTGAGGAGTGGGTGTATAATCTTATGGGGTCACAGACATTCATGGAGTCAGATGTTGCCTGAATGGACATTATGTGATGCATGACTATATTTACATTTGCAATTAGATTATATTATATAAACTTCTGCCATTATGTAGAGGTAAAAGCTGTGTACTTGGAAGCCAACACCTAAATTTAATCACTTATTTTACCTGTTCCAGATTTGTGATCTAAACTTAACTCCTTTATATTTTAATTGCCTCATCTATGAAATAGCTATAGTACTTATCCTACCTATTTCATATGATACTTTGAAGACTAAAAGTCATTAAGCAGAAGGTTTTCATTCTAATGAGACTTGATTTATCTTCTTTCTCTCTCTTTTTTTTTTTTTTTTCATTTATGGTTTGTGATTTTCTGTTCTAAAGTATCTTTGTTTAAGTCAAGATTACAAAATTTTTCTCCTGTGTTTTTATCCTAAAAGTTTTATCTTTAGGCCTATGATGTATTTTAAGTTGATTTCTGTACATGGTGCAAGGTAAGATCCACAGTGTTTTGTCTTATTTTGTTTTGTTTGTTTCCTAAGGGTGGCAATTTGCTATAGCATCACTAGTTGACAAAACTATCATTACTTGATTACTAATCACAAAAATTTTTCATGAAAATCAGTTGACTTTCTCTTCTCTTCCATTGATCTATTTATCTTATACCAACTCCACATTGTCTATTTTGTTGTAGCTTTGTAGTAAGTCTTGAAATCAGGTAGAATAAGTCTTCCACAATCAACACCCATGGAAGCAGCAGTCAAGACATCAGATGTCGAATTGCACTGGGAAAATCTGCTGCAAAACACCTCTTTGGACTGGTAAAGACCAGCAATGTCACTTTGAAGACTAAGCTGTGCTTAACCCAACTCAAGGTGTTTTCAATCGCCTCATACACATGTGAAAGCTGGACAGTGAACAAGAAAGACTTAAGAAGAATTGATGCCTCTGAATTGTGGTGTTGGTGAATACTGAAAATACCATGGATTACCAGAAGAATGAACAAATCTGTCCTGGAAGAAGTGCAGCTAAAATGCTCCTTAGAAGTGAGAATGACCAGACTTTGTCTCACCTACTTTGGTCATGTTATCAGAAGGGACTAGTCCCTGGAGACAGATATGCTTGGTAAAGTGGATGGTCAGTGAAAAGGGAAGACTCTCAATGAGATGGATTGACACAGTAGCTGCAATGATGGACTCTAGCATGCCAAGGATTGTGGGGATGGCACAGGACCAGGCACTGTTGTTTTATACTGTTGTACGTAGGGTCACTGTAAGTCGGAATTGTCTCGCCAGCACCTAACAACAATGACAAGAGTCTTAAGGTAACCACATCTTCTTTAAATATATATATATATATATATATATATATATATATATA
>NW_006921639.1:7369393-7370886 GCF_000298275.1 Orycteropus afer afer | reverse complement strand
ACCATTCTTCCCACTTCCTCCCTATGCCCACCATTTTACTTTGTTCTTTCTTCCCATCCTTTCCCATCTTTCTAGCTCTTTCCCTGGGCAAATGCTGTCCTCTTGGTCTGATACACTTGATTGTTGTAATGAGTGTAATGAATGCATACTCTTCTGATGTTACTATTCACCTCATAAGTCTGTATGTTATTTGGCTGCCAGTTGAGTCACAGGGGTTAAGGTGTCCTAGCTTGAAGGGTGTCTTAAGGCCATAGTCTCAAGGGTTCCACCAGTCCTATTTTTGAGTTTTTGAATAAACAAAACTGAAAACTTTTAAAAACAAACAGTTTATGTCTTCAATTATAGTCCATCTCTTTCCTTTCTTTTCCTTGCCTTATTTTACTGTCTTGAGTCTTGAGTACAAGGTTGATTGGAAGTTGTGATAACAAATATTTGCCTTATTCCTAAACCCAGGGAAAAATACTTCCAATATTTTACCATTAAGTATATATAGTATTTGCTGTACATTTTGGTACATAGCAGATTATGAAAACTTCTATTTTTATTTCCTAAAATGTTTATAATATAATAAATGGATATTAATTTTATCAAACAACCTTATTGTACAAATTAAGATTATTGCATTATTGTTTTTCCTTTAATATGTTAAGGTGACAAATTATATTGAATGATTTTTCATTATTAAATCAATATGCATTACTGAAATAAATCAAAGTAAGTAAGAAGTCTTATCTTTTTTATATATCATGAAATTTGGTTTGATAGTTTTTTATTTAGAATTTGTGTGATTGTGTGTGTATTCTTAAGTGAATGTCCTATAACTTCTCTTTTCAATAACATTCTTTTAGGTCTTGATGTCAAGGTTATGTTGGCCTCTTAAGATGGAAGAGGGATTTATATTGTTATAAATGCTTTTGCTGCCTCTAATATTTGATAGATATACTTTTCAAGGTATCCAAGCCTACAGTTTTCTTGCAGATTCAATTTCCTAAACAAATACTGATTCACTCATATTTCCTATTTCTTATTATTAATTTATTGATCTTTTGATTTATTTTTGCCTTTCTAGTAATTTTTCTATTTTATTTAAATTTTCAAATTTATTGCAATAAAGGTGTTAAAAGTTATATTTTCTTTTTAGTGTCATATGAACTGTAGAAGTATCCCATTCTTCATTTATTGTAATATTAACATTTGATATCTGTGCCTTATCTCCTGTTTCTCAAGCAAATATTTCAACTGGCTATCAATTTTATTTTTCAAATATCAAATTTGGACTTGGTTGGTATTCTCTATTAAATATTTGCCTTCTAAATAGTTTATTTCTGCTATTATCTATACTATTTCCTTCCTTTTTCTTTAATGGATTAAATTTGCAGGGTTTTCTTTTTTTTTAACTTCATAGTATTTTTGCTTAGAGTGTTAGTTTTCAGCTCTCTTACCTTTTTAGTGAATGACTAAATGACTTTCTTTGCTTTAGGAGCTCTGTTAGC
>NW_006921639.1:7359352-7369293 GCF_000298275.1 Orycteropus afer afer | reverse complement strand
AGAAGGCTGGCGGTTCAAACCCACCAGCCACTCCTCGGAAGGAAGGTTGGGCAATCCTACTTCCGTAGTGATACTGCCTCGGAAACCCAAGGAGTGGTCGCTATGAGTCGGGGCCAGCTCGATGGCACATAACAACAACAACAACACTTTGCTTTAATTGTGTATGGTAAGTTTTTGTGCTAGTATTTATTATTATTATTAAATTCCATGCTATCTAATTTCTCTTATGATTCTTTTCTTGACCTAAGGGTTATTTTAAAGTCTATTATTTAAATGGCAAGCATAAAGATTTTCTAGTCATACTTTTGTGGTTGATTTCTTGCTTGATTCCACTGTGGTTAGAGAACATATGTGTATGATTGCAATCCTTTGCAATTTGTGCAATTTTGCTTTATACCTCAGAATATGGCCAATTTTTTTGAAAATGCCTCAATATACTTGAAAATAATTTTCATTGTGTAGGTGTTGGGTAAAATGTTCTACATACTTCATTAGGTCATTTGTTTATAATAATCATTTACTTATGTATTACCTCTGTTTTACTGATGATGTGTATTCTATTTTGGATGACCTATCTGTCCATTGTTTCATGTTGTTCTGTTAATTTTTGGTTTATATATGCTATGCTAGTAGATGCATATACCTTTCTGATTGACTGAACTGTTTCATCATTATGAAATACACTTGGTATTTGTAATGTTTATTCCCTTAAATATCAGATAAAAATCTGATATTTTTATAGCTACATCAGCTTTCTTTTGGCTAGTGTTTTCATAGTATATTCTTATCTGTTTTTCTCTCTTGGTGTCTTCCAGTTAACTAATTATCTCCTCAGCTATTTCTAATGTGCTGTGAAATCCATCCCTTCAGATTTTACATTCCCTTACTGTATTTTGTATGTCTAGAATTGCCATTGAAACTTTTTATAGTTTTCAGTTCTCCAACTTTCTATTTAATTTCTTGCTCATATGAGTTATATTTATTTTAAATTTTATTTATAATAATAACTATAATCTATATCCACTATGAATATGTTTCTATTATCTGATATTTTTTGTCTTTGTCAACCCTTATCTTTCTGTAAGCCTCAGAATTTGAGATTCAGTGTTTGACATGGTATTTAAATACTTTAGAGATAATTCAAGGCTCTAGTTATTACTATCTTTTAGAAAGATTTGCTGTTTCCTTCTTCAGATTGTTCAGTTAAGTGTATAATCAGCTTAATCAGGATTTGCACTGATTTGAATTTGGGCTCCATTTTTATGAGTCATAGTCTATTCCCAAGGAGCTCTTGTGGCACAGTTGTTAAAGCATAGAGCTGCTAACCAAAGGTTTGTTGTCTGAACCTATCAGCCTTTCCATGGGAGAAAGATGAGGCAATCTACTTCCCTAAAGATATACATTCTTGGAAACACTATGAGGGCAGATCTACCCTGTCCTATAGAGTTGTTATGAGTAGGAATTGACTTGATGGAAGACTTGGTTTTGGTTTTGGTCTGTCTCTGTTTCACCTGGTGAGAAGGTCACAATTGAAAACCCAGTATGTGTTTCACAACCTCTCCTCCTTAATAATTCCTGAACTCCAATTCTTATCTCTCTCCCAGAACTGAAATGCTTTCAGAAATTCCATTTAGCTTCTCAGTCTCTCAACTTTCACCTTCCGCTAAGTTTATCCTACTTCAGCCATCTTTGAATCAAATGCCACAAGAGAAAAAGGAGGTCAAATGTCAAGTTCTTCTTTGTGGCCTTCTTTTCTCTCCAGGATCTTGGCCTCACAAGTCCTTGCTACCTTGGTAGCTCTTGAAAGTGTTCAAATAGATTATTGTCATTATTATTATTATTATTCGTCAATCATCAAACTCAATGTGTCTAACTCATGAGCTAGCCTTCTCTTACTGGAAACGTCATTTTCCTCTTTGGATATCTTTTATATATTCAATTCTTAACTCATTAAACTTTCAAACTGTTTCCTAATGTTTGAGATTATAAATTTACTTTGTAGTATATTTTATACTCATTAATTTTTCTAAATATTTTCTGGTACCCAGAATGATTTCTGCTTTCTTCTTTCACTTGCGCTCTCTCTCTCTCTCTCTCTCTCTCTCTCTCTCTTTTTCAGAAATGCTAAAATTGAGGAGCTCTAGTAGCATGGTGCCCAAGGCACTTGACTGCTAACCAGAAGCCTGGCGGTTCAAACCCACCAGCCACTCCTCAGAAGGAAGGTTGGGAAAACTACTTGCATAGTGATACTGTCTCGGAAATGCAAGGAGGGGTCACTATGAGTCGGTCCAACTCGATGGCACATAACAACAACAACAACAAAATTGTTTTTAATGCATGGAGGTTTTAAGCTATCTTTTTGTCACTGACAGCTAACCTAATTTCACTGTCATTAGGACCTGTACCCTAACTGATACAATTCTTTAAAAAAAAAAAAAAAGCTTTGGAGAATTGCTTTATAGCCTGCACTAGATAAATTTAAAAAATCATTAGTGTATGCTTGAAATAAGCAAAGGAATTCTCCAGTGGGGGCAATATATACATTAAATTAGTTATCTGAGTTATTCCAATCTTCTATATATTTAGTATATATCAGTATATGTTGTTGTTGTTGTTATGTGCCGTCGAGTTGGCCCCGACTCATAGCGACCCCTCCTTGGGTTTCCGAGGCAGTATCACTACAGAAGTAGGATTGCCCAATCTTCCTTCCGAGGAGTGGCTGGTGGGTTTGAACCGCCAGCTTTCTGGTTAGCAGTCAAGTGCTTTTAGCCACTATGCTACCAGAACTCCTATATCAGTATATAGAGATAGCTATTCAGTGTTAATGATCAGAGAAAAATCAATCATGTGTACAATGAGATATTATTTTATTCTCATTCCAGGGGAAATTATTAAAAGTCTGAATAAGATATGTTGTTGTTACGTGCTGTTGAGTTGGCCCTGACTCATAGCAACCCCTCCTTGGGTTTCCGAGGCAGTATCACTACAGAAGTAGATTGCCCCATCTTCCTTCCAAGGAGCAGCTGGTGGGTGGGTTTGAACTGCCAGCCTTCTGGTTAGCAGTCAGGTGCCTTAGGCACTATGCTACCAGAGCTTCTGAATAAGATATGGCACCACAGAATTTCTTCTACATGAGTGGTTTGCAAATTGCTAATGTCACTTTGGAAAACAATTCCACATTAACTTCAAAGGTTAAACATCCATACATCTATGACTCACAATTTCATTCTTGTGCACATCCTTAAAACTTTCACACAAGAAGGCTCACAGGAGCACCACCCACAGAATTTATGAAACAATCCAATGCTTATCAACAGGAGACTGCAGCATGAATAAACTCTGGTCTGTTTACACAGTGAAAATGTAAACAAATTAGCAGGCATGCTACAATAGACATAAACCTTAGCTGTGCACAGTTAAATGTAAAAATAATCCCAGGAGATTATATACAGCATAATAGTATTTTTGTAAATTTTTAAAACATTTAACAAAAAAATAAAAACCTTGATTACAAAATATCATGTTAAGGAACACATAGGGATACAATACTACTCTATAGGAAGGAAATCACAGAAATATGCATACATCTCCAGTAAGAGTAGTGGCAGCAGCAGCATGAGCCAGGGAGTACAGACGTCTGCTTCCTTTTTCTTTTTTCCCATCACAGTGGTGCCAACAGCACAGCAACTAGGAGCTCTGGGAAACACTATTTTGCATTCGCATTTCCAGTGTTAAGATTGACAATGGTTTCATACAGTTTCTAATATCTGAGTTAACTCATTTTTCTCTTTTGGCTACTCCATTTTCTCCACCACATTTGTAATCAATTCTGTGTATTAAAAATTCATCCTCAGAAATGTCTAAGAAAGTTTTTCACCTTCTGTATTATACATTTTGCCACAAGGCACATAAAAACATGTAACAGCAAAATTCTAATTAACAGAAAGCTTAGGGCAACTGTATTTTTATCACGCACAAAAAAATGGCTTTAAGTAGTAAAGAATCATTAGATATCAATACAACCAATATGTAGTGATATAATATTCAAGTGTCAAGATGATATATGAATTTTAAACATGTTTATAAGTAGCAAAACATTTTCAAAATATGCAAAGCAAATATTAATAGAATTGCAGGGAGATTTGAGAAATTCATCAATATATTGTTGCTGTTGTTGTTGTTATGTGCTGTCGAGTCGGACCCAACTCATAGTAAACCCTCCTTGGTTTTCTGAGACAGTATCACTATGAAAGTAGATTGTCCAACCTTCCTTCCAAGGAGTGCTAGTGGGTGTGAACCGCCAGCCTTCTGGTTAGCAGTCAAGTGCCTTAGGCACTATGCTACCAAAGCTTCCCCCACCAATATATTAGAAACTTCAAAATAGTTTCCTTGATTATACATGTATCAAGTAGACCAAAAAAAAATCAGCAAGAATGTTGAAAATATAAATAATTCAATTAAATTTATATCCAAATTTGGAGAAATACGTTATTCTTAAACACACAGGAAACATCATAAACTTTTGTTTGTGATTAGGCATTAGGTCATAAAGCAAGCCTCAATAGGATTCAAAACATATGTGTTATGGAGTCCATATTTGGTAATTACAACAATTAAGGTGGAAGTTAAAAAAAAAAAAGTCTAAACTTAAAAACCATGTGTGGTAATTAAGGTTGTTGTCAACTTGGCTGGGCCTTGTTGAGTGTCTGGGCAGCTGGATATTGTTATCCATGGGTATGGTGAGACTGGCAATCAATTCCATGATTGACTCTAATGGAGCAGCTAAGTAGCTGTTTTAAGGATGTGGTCTGCTTCCAGTATATAAGAAGCAGCTATGAGGAAGGTCTGTAGCATTTTGGCACACTTGAATCCTCCATGTAGCTGAGTCTTCATTCAGAAGCCTGCCATTCTCTGTTAATCTTGGGACTTTTAATGAACTTGAATCAATGGCCTGCTGAACTTGAATCAATGGCCTGTGGTTTGGTAATATCGGGACTGTGCCTTTTCACTTGTCGACCTTGGTTTTGTCAGCCTCAGCAGCCAGTAGCTGCCTGAGTGAAGAGATACATCTAGCTTCAGTGGGCCAGGAGCAAGAGGCAGAGCTGAAGACAAAGGTTGAGGAGATTTCACTCAGCCCCTAGAGCCTGGCACCTGGAACTTGGACTTCTAACCTCCAAAATTATAAGAGGATGAACTCTTGTTTAACAAAAAAATAAAAACCTTGAATACAAAATATCATTTTAAGGAACACATAGGGATACAATACTACTCTATAGGAAGAAAATCACAGAAAAATGCACACATCTCCAGTAGCAGTAG
Source organism: Orycteropus afer afer (assembly GCF_000298275.1). Classification (NCBI taxonomy): domain Eukaryota; kingdom Metazoa; phylum Chordata; class Mammalia; order Tubulidentata; family Orycteropodidae; genus Orycteropus; species Orycteropus afer. The sequence goes on along the minus strand of NW_006921639.1, from coordinate 7,363,974 downwards.
TGCCGGCAGCAGCAAACTCTTGTTTGTTAAACCTATCACATTGGTGGTATTTTCTGTTAGAGCAGCACAGAGGTAACCAAAACACCATGTATATTTAGAAAATCAATCTTGAAATTTATATGGAAGAATAAAGTCTAAGAATAATCCAGATATTTCAAAAGAACAGGGAGAGAAAATTGGTCCAACACAATATTAATAGCATAATAATTAAAACTGTGTGGCACTGGCCTCAAAATATATCATACAACAAGAAAACAGAGAGCTCAGAAAGAGATCTGAGCACACAAAGAACTTCAGTACACGACAAAAGTATTATATCAGAGTAACAGAACAAAAGGGGAGTATTAAAAATGATTATCCAGGGAGTTCCGGTAAGATATCAGAATAGGCAGAAAGACTGCACAGACCCTCTTCAACAAAGAAAAGGGGAACCAATTAGCACAGATACAGAAGATAATACTGGACCCCTGAGCTTTGAAGGGAAAGATATAGAAGTGGACTAAACTCCAACTAGCAGGAGAATTTACATGAAAACACCAAAAAGGAAGACATACAGAGCTGACATCTGGCAGCGATTCTGATGGGACAGACAGCTTGGATATTGCTGAGTGGTGGTAGGACCCAACAATTAACCTAAAAGTCAGCTGTGCTAGCAAGGGACTACATGGAGGACTGCTCTGGTGGCTGAAGAATAAAATGAGAAGCAACAAAGAGAAAGGCGGACTGAGCTGTGGACTTTTGCTTCTCCAGAGGGTGCAGCCATTTTGAATGTTAATAAGTGGCTTGATCATTTTGGATATTTAAAGCAACAGCATTTTCCCAAGATTCCAAGGACTTAACAACAGGCTCCACTTGCTGGGAACCACAAGGACATTCTGGACACATACTTTTGGAAAGATATGACATTCCCCTTGTTACCCTTATATCCCACACCCCCTTGGTGAATGGAGGTGCAGCCATCCCTCACTCCCACCCAGTTTCTGGGGTGGCAGGAATTCTACTCCAGTCTGCATGATCTGATGGAGCCTGAGTGCCCTGCCCCAACTTGCCCCATTTTTTTTTCTTTTTCCTTTTTTTTAGTTTGTTTTTGTCTCTTTTAAAATTTCTACTATAATCATTACTTTTGTGCTTATTATTATTATTTATTCTTCTCTTCCCAGGTTCTAGTTTTCAGCTTCTTTTTCTTTCCCTGTTATTAGCTCCAATTTTTTTTTCTTTCTCATGGTTAACCCCATTCCTTGTTTTTCTTTTTGCATTTTTCCCATTTTTTTTTTCATTTTCCTCCTTCTGTACATTTTTGCTCTTATTTTACTCTCCCCAGATATTGCAGTGTTTTTTGTTTGGTTTTGTTTTTGTTTTTTCCCCTTTTCTCTTTTTTTGGTTACTGTTCCTGTGTGATTACATGATGTGTTTTTTGTCCATTTGCTTTTACTTTTTTATGGTTATTCAATTGTTATTTTTGTCTAACTGAGTGGGAGACAGCAACACTCCCCATATGACACAATTACACCAACACCTCCTGCAACTTCACTTACTCAGTGAGAGTCACCACCTCCTTTTTCACCAATGGGCCAATGATAAACAACCACCAAGAAGAGCCTGAATCACCCTTAGCTGCTCTTCACAAACAGTTAACAGAGATCTAAATACAACAATATCATTCTCAGAGATAACAGACTATCACAGTCCACACAAAGAAGTAAGAAAAAGTGATAGAAACAAGGGAGCAGGATACATACCCAGAACACATCCCTGAGGAAAAAGCAGCATTGGAACTCCCTGATAAGGAATTGCAAAGAATTAAATTTAAGCATCTTCAAAGGATTGAAAGATAGATCAAGGAAAACACAGACACAACCCTAGAAGAATTTTGGAAGAAAATACCAGAACACATGACAAAATATATGAAAAATTAGAAGTGATTCCAAATCTACAAACAGAAATCCAGAAATGCTAAATTGTAAGAAACAGATAACACATTGAAAGGGCAAAGGAGTAGAATTGTTGCAATGGAAGACAGAATTAATGAGATTGAAAATAAATACCTGAATACTTCTTTGGAAAGGGGTCAATCAGAAAAAAAAGATCAAAACAAAATGAAGAAAGCCTAAGGTTCATGTGGGATACCACCAAAAGGAATGTGTAATCGGAATTCCAGAAGAGGAAGAGAAAACTAAAACCAGAGAAAATTGTCCAAGATTTGTTGGAAGAGAACTTCCCTGAAAGATGAGAATGTATCTATTCAGGAAGTGCAAAGCACCCCAAACAGGATAGACTCCAAAAGAAAATCACCCAGACATATCATCATCAAACTCATCAAAACCAAAGACAAAGAAAGAATCCTGAAAACAACATGGGAAAAACAAAAAGTTATTTACAAAGGACAACCAGCAAGAATAAGCTCTGATTTGTCAGGAGTAGCCATACAAGCAAGAAGGCAATGGGATGATATATATATAAAAGAGTGAAAGAGAACATTTTTCAACCAAGAATTATATACCTGGCAAAATCGTCCCTCAAATATAATGGTGAGATGAGGAGATTTCCAGATAAGCAGAAATTATATGGAACAAAGAAACCAGGGACACCATGAAAAAATCACATAAAAAAATGACAGCAACCAATTCATGCTTGTTGATAATTACATTGAATGTTAATGGATTAAATGCACCACTCAAGAGACAGAGTTGCAAATTGGATAAGAAAACAAAATCCATCAATATGCTGTCTACAAGACACACACCTTAGAGACAAAGACAAAAATAGACTAAAAATCAAAGCCTGGAAAAAGATATATCAAGCAAATGGCAACCATAGAGTGGCAATATTAATTTCTGTTTGAATTGACTTTAAGACAAAAACTACCATAAAAGACAAGGAAGGACATTATATAATAATTAAAGGAACAATTGAACAAGAAGATAAAATGATAATAAATATCTATGGATCCAATGAAAGAGCCCCAAAATACATAAATCAGACTTTAAAAGAGTTGAAAAGGCAAATAGATGACTCCACAGTCATCATAGGAGACTTTAATACACCACTTTCAATGTAAGATAGAACTGGAAAGAAACTCAACAAAGATACAGAAGAGCTAAACAATACAATCCACCAACTTGACCTTAAAGATATCCACAGAGCACTTCACCCAACAACTGCACAATATACATTCTTTCTCAGTGCACATGGATTATTTTCCATGATAGACCATATGTTAGGCCATAAAGCAAGCCTTCATAAATTTAAAAACATTGAAATACTGCAAAGCATCTTCTTAGATCATAATGCTATCAAATTAGAAATCAACAATAGGAAGATCAATGGAAAAAGAGTAAACCCATGGAAACTGAACATCACTCTCATTAAGAAAGATGGAGTAAGAGAATAAATAAAAAGTGAAATTGAAAAATTCCTTGAATAAAATGAGAATAAAAACACAACATACCAAAATTTTTGGGACACAGCAAAAGCAGTGATCAGAGGCCAATTTATAGTAATAAATGCACACATCAAAAAAGAAGAAAGAGCCAAAATAAACACTTTAAACCAATATCTCCAACAATCAGAAAAAGAACAGGAAGAAAAACCTACAGTCACCAGAAGAAAGGAAATAATAAAGATTCAAGCAGAAATCAATGAAACAGAAATTAGAAAGACAATAGAAAAAAGCAACAAAACCAGAAGTGGGTTTTTTTAAAAGATTAATAAAGTTGACATACCAGTGGCAAATTTAACAAAGGAAAAGAGAAAGAGAATACGAATAACATGAATGACAAATTAAATAGGTGACATCACAACAGAACCAACTGAAATAAAAAGGATAATATCAGGAGTGCCTAAGGCACTTGACTGCTAACCAGAAGGCTGGAGGTTCCAACCCACCAGCCTCTCCTCGGAAGGAAGATGGGGCAATCAGCTTCCATAGTGATACTGCCTTGGAAACCCAAGGAGGGGTCATTATGAGTCAGGTCTGACTTGACAACACATAACAACAACAACAACAACATGAAAAACTGTACTCCAACAAATATGAAAATCTTGAAGAAACGGACAGATTTCGAGAATCACACCACTTACCTAAACTAACATAGATGGATGTGGAAAAGTTGAACAGATCCATAACAAAAGAAGAAAGTGAACAAGTCATCAAAAAATTACCAACAAAAAAAAATCCTGGCCCACATGGTTTCACTGGAAAATTCTACCAATCATTCAGAGAAGAACTGACACCAATCCTACTCAAACTATTCCAAAACATAGAAAATGATGGAATCTTCTCTAACTCATTTTATGAAGCAAGCATAATCTTGATACCAAAACCAGGCAAAGACATCACTCAAAATGAAAACTACAGACCAACTTCCCTCATGAATATAGATGTAAAAATTGTAAAAAAAAAAAAAACCTTAGCCAGTAGACTACAACAACGTATCAAGAAAATAATTCATTATGACCAAGTGGGGTTCATATCAGGTATGCAGGGATGGTTCAACATTAGAAAAGCAATCAACATCATCCACCACATAAACAAAACAAAGAAAAAGAACTACATGATCATATCAATTGATGCAGAAAAGGCATTTGATAAAATCCAACACCCGTTCCTGATCAAAACTCTC
>NW_006921639.1:7317780-7359130 GCF_000298275.1 Orycteropus afer afer | reverse complement strand
AAAAATCTACTGGAACTAATCAAGACATTTAGCATTGTGGCAGGATACAAGGGCAACAACCAAAAATCAGTTGGATTCCTCTATACCAGTAAAGAGATTGCTGAAAAAGAAATAAGGAAATCAATACCATTTCCAATACCTTCCCCAAAAAATAAAATACCTGGGAATAAATCTTACCAGGGACACAAAAGACCTGTATAAAGAAAACTATATAAAACTATTTCAAGAAACCATAAAAGATCAACATAAATGGAAGAACATTCCATGACTGCGGATACAAAGATTGATCATTGTGAAAATGTAAATTCTACCCAAGCAACCTATATACTCAATGCAATCCCAATCCAGATCCCATCAACATTTATTAAGTATATGGACAAACCAATCACTAATTTTATATGGAAAGGAAAGAGACCTTGGATAAGCAAAGCACTATTTAAGCACAGGAACAAAGTAGGAGGTCTCACACTGCCAGATCTCAAAAAGTATATAGCCACAGGAGTCAAAACCATCTGGTATTGGTACAATGACAGACACATAGACCAATGGAATAGAATTGAGAACCCAGAAATAGATCCATCGACCTATGATCACCTAATCTTTGACAAAGGGCCAAAATCCATTAAATGGGGAAGAGAATGTTTGTTTAATAAATGGTGCTGGCAAAACTGGATATCCATTTGAAGAAAAATGAAACAAGATCTGTACCTCACACCATACAAAAAAAATTAACTCTAGATGGATCCAAGACTTAAATGTGAAAACTTAAGCTATAGAGTTCCTCAAGGAAAAACTAAGGGCAAATTTAGGGGCCCTAATATATGGCATAAAGAGACTATCAAACATAACCCAAAATGCACAAAGAGCAGAAGAGAAACAGGATTAATGGGACCTTCTAAAAATTAAATTTTTATGTGCTTCCAAAGACTTCTCCAAAAGAGTAAAAAGAGAAAGTACAGATTAGCAAAGAAATATGTGTCAATGACATATCTGACAAGGGACTTATCTCTAGAATTTATAGAAAACTCCAACACCTCAATAACAAAGAGACAAATAATCTAATTAAAAAATGGGCAGAAGACATGAATAGATACTTCACCAGGGAGGATATTCAGGGAGCCAACACACATATGAAGAAATGCTCATGATCATTAGCCATTAGAGAGATACAAATCAAAACAACAATGAGATACCATCTTGCCCCAGCACTAGCAACAAAATTCAACAGGACAGAAAATAACAAATGCTGGCAAGGTTGGGAGAGACTGGGGCTCTTAAACACTACTGGTGGGAGTGTAAAATGGTACAACTACTTTGGAAAGCAGTATGGTGATTCCTTAAAAAGTTGAAATAGAAATACCATTTTACCCAGCCATGCCATTACTAGGTATATATCCTAAAGAAGTGAGATCCATGACAAGAACAGACATATGGACACCCATGTTCATCACTGCATTATTCACAATAAGAAAAAGTTAGAAACAACCTAGGTGTCCATCAACTAAAGAATGGATAACCAAACTATGGTACACACACACAAGGGAATACTATGCAACCCTAAAAAATAACACAGAATCTGCAAAACACCACATAATGTGGATGAACTTGGAAGATATTATGCTGAGTGAAAGAAGTCAATCACAGAAGGACAAATATTGTATCAGTCTGTTGTAAAAGTCTAGGAAAGTTTTGTATATGGAAGGAAATTTTCTTTGTTGGTTACTAGGGGTGGGGTGGGGGGTAGGGAACACTGGTAGACAGGTAGAGATAAGTATTGATTTGGGTGAGGAGAAGGGCAATGTACCAAATATGAGTGATCAACATGGTGGCATTGAGGAAGCGGAAGACATAGAGAGGTACTTTGGAGGTGCAGACAACAAAGATGAACCCTTTTGTACATACAGTACTGCATTGTCAGTGAAGACAAACATGGGTATATGGGTGGACAGATGGGTGGACAGGCTGAAATATTAGGTATGTCTGTGCAGCAGAGAGTGTACCCAAGATGATATATAGAGTTGGCAGACAATTGTCCTATAAGTTTATTTGTATGATCTGAATTCCCAGGTGTATAGTAGAGCTGACAAGGGACAAGGTTGTAGTCACTTCTTGGTCACAGCCAGCTACCCAGAGGGACCAAGCAGTTAAACCAGTGGGCTTGGGACCATAGTCACAGGGGACATCAAGCTCAGTTGGCATGACATGCTACACAAAACATTGTTCCACCTCCTACTTTGGTGAGTAGAAACTGGGATCTTAAAAGCTTGCAAGCAGCCATCTAGATGCAACAATGGGTCTTTCCTCATCCAGAGCAAAGAGGAATGAAGAAAACCAAAGATTCATGGAAAGAATTAGTCCATGCGATCTGTAGCCTATACAACTATGAGACCAGAAGAACTAGTTGGTGGCCAGCTACCACTGTCAAACACTCAGAGGGGGATCTATGTAGGAGATCCTGGATAGAGAGGGAGAAAATTGTGGAACAAAACTCAAAATCATTTGGAAAAAAAAATAATAATGGGGACCAGGTTTGCTGGTCTGATAGAGCCTGGTGGAACCACTGAGACTATGGACCCTGGCTGCCCTTCAGGTCTGGAATTGAACTCACAACTGTGGCTTCCAGCCAAACAAAAGGTAGGCATATATATGCGTTGAACATTTACCTGAGGTAGATACACTCCTTGGAGAGAAAATTTATGGGAGAAAGAAGGGCTGTTTATGCACAGTAAGACAGCTCAGGGGGCAGGAGTGCATGGAGGGATGGACATAGGAAAGAGGTAACTAGCAGGAGGAAGTGGGAGGGGAACTGTTGCATTGTGGTAAATTGTAGCCAATGTCATGAGAGAAAGTGTCTGTGAACTTCTGTATGGAAAGTGAATTTGCTCTGTAAATTTTCACTCAAATCACAATTAAAAAAAAGAGAATTCCCAGGTGTATAGTAGAGCTGACAAGGGACAATGTTGTAGTCACTTCTTGATCACGGCCAGCTACTCATAAGGAATGAGTAGTTGAACCTGTGGGGTTGGGACCATAGTCACAGGGGACATCAAGCTCAACTGGAATAACATACTACACAAAACATTGTTCCACCTCCTACTTTGGTGAGTAGCAACTGGGATCTTAAAAACTTGCAAGCAGCTGTCTACATGCAATGATGGGTCTCTTCTCATCCAGAGCAAAGAAGAATGAAGAAAACCAAAGATTCATGGAAACGATTAGTCCTAGTGAGTGTTACACCATGCGATCCACAGCCTCTATGTCTATGAGACCAGAAGAACTAGATGGCGCCCGACTCACTGTCAACCAGTCAGAGGGAGATCTATGTAGAGATCCTGGGTAGAGTGGGAGAACAATGTGGAACAAAACTCAAAATCATTTGGGAAAAAAAAATAATAATGGGGACCAGGTTTGCTGGTCTGATAGAGCCTGGTGGAACCACTAAGACTATGGTCCCTAGTTGTCCTTCAGGTCTGGAATTGAACCCACACCTGTGGCTTCTAGCCAAACAAAAGCCAGGAATATGAGTTGAACATTTACCTGAGGTAGATATACTTCTTGGAGAGAACAATCATGGGAGAAAGAAGGGCTGTTTATGCACAGGGAGACAGCTCAAGGGGCAGAAGTGCATGGACGGATGGACACAGGGAAGGCATAACTATCGGGCGGAAGTGAGAAGGGAGCTGTTGCATTGGGGTAAATTGTAGTCAATGTCATGAGACAACGTGTGTGTGAACTGCTGTATGGAATGTGAATTTGCTCTGTAAACTTTCACCCAAATCACAATTTAAAAAAAAAGATTATCCAAATGGACAAAGATAAAATTGCATCCTGACTTTACAATATATATTAAAATATTTTCCAGATTGACTAATGATTTAAATATAAAAAAAGAAGGAATGTAGAAATATTTAGTAGAATGTATGGTTGCATAATTTTTAGACATTGGAGTAGAAAAGAAAATTTAAAACAAGAAACAAGACATACTATTACCAGAAATGACTGACATTTGACTCTATTAAAATTATAGGCTTTTAAGACACAGAGAAGTGCACAAGAGGTACAAGCAACAAAGGCAAATACTATTACATGCATCATTCTGTACTATTAATAACAACAAACATTAAGGTGGATAGATGTGTAGACAAGCAAGATGATTAGGAATGGGTAGATGAATAGGAATATGACTGTATATAGGTTTGGCAGATGATATTTCTACATTGGTATTTGTATGTACTATAAAAATATTCATATATATAGTGGAGCTAACAAGGAGCAAAGTAATGATAACTTCTTGGCCACAACCAAACACCTTGAGGGAGTGAGTTGCTGGGCCTGTAGTTTCATAGTCTGGGGACCACAGTCACAGGCCTCAAGCTCAATTGGCATAGTACAGTGTACATTAACCATTGTTCTACATACTACTTTGGTGAGTAGCAACTGGGGTCTTAAAAGCTTGCAAGTAACCATGCAATTATTAGTCATTTCTCATTTAGAGCAAAGAGTGAAGAAAATAAAAGACACATGGAAACAATTAGTCTAAGGGAACCTCAGCCGATATGACCCTGAGACCAGAAAAACTAGATGGGACACAGCCAACCACTCAGAATAACCAAATCAAGCCCACTGCCATGTAATTGATTCTGACTTATAAGGACTCTAGTTCTACTCTGTCCTGTAGGACAGATATCACTATGAGACCACTTGGAAAGGAATCAGAATTGGAGATACTGGATAGAGTGGGAGAAAAATGTGAAACAAAAATCAAAATCATAAAAAAAAAGAACAGGCTTACTGGTCTGATAGAGACTGGTGAATCCCCAGAGAGTATGGCTCCTACTCAGCCTTTAGGCTTGGAACTGAATTCAATCCTGTGGATTAACCTTCAGCCCAACAATAGATAGGCCTATGAGGTGAACAGAGGTCTGGTAGTGTAGTGCCTAAGGCATTTGACTGCTAGCCAGAAGGCTGGTGGTTCAAAACCACCAGCCACTACTCAGAAAGAAGCTTGGGCAATCTAGTTCTGTAGGGATACCACCTCAGAAACCCAAGGAGAGGTTGCCATGAGTCAGATCCTACTCCACGGCACATAACAACAACAACATGAGGTGAACATGCCATGGAGATGCACTCCTTAGAACAATAAACCATGGGAGATCAGAAGGGCAGCATTTGGGCAGGGAGAAAGCTCAAAAGATAAGAATGCATAATAAAGAAGGACACAGGGAAAAGGAAAGCACAGGGAGGAAGTGGAAAGATAGCTGTTAGATTGTGGGGATTGAAATCAATGCCATGAAACAAAATGTGTATCAAATGTTGAAAATGAATTTGCTCTGTAAACTTCCATCCCAATCACAATGAAAAGTTAAAAAATAAAATATAATTACAGGTTTTTATTCATCAAAACATTACTAAAGTAAATTAAGTTATAAACAGGGATGAAATATTTACATATACACAACAACAGATCCACATAGACAATATGTAAAGAACTTCTTCAAATCTATAGAGAAATTATATACACCCACATTTTAAAAATGAATAAAAGACATAAACAGACTCTTCATAGAAGAGGAGACAATTCTGGACAATAAATATATGGAGAGTTATTTAGCCTTATGCCACCACAGTTAAGGGCTTGGCTGCTAACCAAAATGGTGGCAGTTCAAACCCACTCATTGGTTCCATAGGAGAAAAGAACTGGCAATCTGCTCCCATAAAGACTCCAAACTAAACTAAATCCACTACATCCAGTCATCTCCAACTCATAGCAACCTTACAAGTCAATGTAGAACCACCACATAGAATTTCCAAGGTTGTAAATCTTTACAGAAGCAGACTGTCTCATCTTTGTCCTGCAGAGCAGCTGGTGGGTTTCAGCCACGCACTTTTTGTTTAGCATTTGAATGCTTTAACCACTGCATCACCAGAGCTCCTCCCATATGGATTATAGCCTAGAAAACCCTATGGGGCATTTCTACTCTGTCACATGGAGTTTCTATGAGTCAAAATCAACTTGATGGCACCTAACAACAATGGTCAGGCAAAAATAATGGAAAATAAAATTAAATACCACATTACACCTTTCTGGAAAAAATTTTTAAAATATGACAACATCAAGTTTTGAAGAAGATATGTACCGTAAATTCTCTTAGACATTACTACAAGGAATACAAATTGGTACATTCAGTTCAGAAAAGAGTTTGCCACATACCTTATCTTATAATAAGAACATGCCCAATGTAGTAATGTTGCTCCAATATATGTGCCCAAAAGAATATTTTCTATAAGCTCGTAAATAGACATATACAAGATTATTTATCACATCACTATTCATAATAGTGAAAAAACCTGGCAACAACATAAATGTCCATTGAAATGAGAGTAGATTAATAAATCCTAGTTTTTTTTCACCCAATGAAATATTAAGAAGCAGTCGATATAAATGACCTATAGAGACATGTATAAAAATAAATGAATTTTATCTAGTACAATATTTAGTGAAAAAAATTAAGTCTTTTTTTTTTTTTTAACTCATTGATAAGTTCCATTTTATTAACAAAATCTTATTGCTCAGACATCCAAGGAAGTTGGGCCATCATTAGACAAGCTTTTGGTGGACCCATTTTCCTTCTACAGGGGCTATGATGGAACAGTGGATAAGGCATCTGGCTACTAATCAGGTCAGTGGTTCAAATGCTCTGCAGAAGAAAGATGAGACAATCTACTTCTGTAAAGACATACAGCCTTGAGAATCCTATGGGGATTACTATGAGTTACAATCAACTCGATGGCAGTGGGTTTAGTTTAGTATCCTTCCTAATCCAGATTTTCCTCTGAATTCCTACTTCACATATATAAAAGCAAACTCACTGCCATTGAATCGATTCCAACTCATAGCGATCCTTTAGGATTTTCCCCCATATGGGGTCCAAGGCTATAATTTTTTTATTATTGTGATTTGGGTGAAGATTTACAGAGCAAATTCACTTTCCATACAGCAGTTCACATGTACTTTGTCTCATGTCATTGACCACAGTTTACCACAATGCAACAACAGCTCCTCTCTCATTTCCTCCCCATAGTTATGTCTTCCCAGTGTCCATCCCTCCATATACTCCTGCCCCCTCAGCTGTCCCCCTGTGCATAAGCAGCCCTTCTTTCTTCCATGATTGTTCTCTCTAAGGAGTGTATCTACTTGAGGTAAATGTTTAATTCACATGCCTGTACTTTGGCTGGAAACCACAGGTATGGGTTCAATTCCAGACCTGAAGGGCAGTTAGGGGCTATAGTCTCAATGGTTCCACCAGGCTCTATTGGATCAGCAAACCTGGCCCCACTTTGAAAAAATTAAGTCTTGAAAGGCTACATAAAAAATCATATGCTTTTCTCAGAGTTAAAAACAGCAAAAGTTTGAAAATGCACTTGTTGAGAATACTTATGAAATAATATGAGAAAATAATGAAAATAGGCTTTACTCATTTGGGTTTGAACACCTTCACCATTGATAATTTTTGCCTAAAATCAACCTAATTTTCCAAAGCAGTTCATGTACCAAATGGATTCTTGATTAAGAAAACTACTTGCAAAAGCATTTATGAGTGTTTAGGCCCTTCAGTGGAAGCAATGTCACCTGCTTCACCACAGATATATTTACTGATGTCTTCCCTGGATTGGCCACAGGGAGAAGGAGACAAATAAGATATACTTGGAAACTTACTGGTGTTGACAGCTAATTCACAGGGGAGATCACTGATGGACAGCTGGAATGCAGGGTGAAATCAGTGTTGTTTTTTGTTACTTGAAAGACATTAGAGGCTATTTCTGTAGTTTGAGTGAACTTAAAATCCCTGATTGCAGGGGTTGGTATAGAGGACAGAGGACATTTCTGTCCTTGTGTTGCATAGATTTTGGCTTTGATTAGACAGGGTTCTCTCATCCAGGAATTCCTGTTTCTTCCTCATCTTCCAGGCAAAGCAGGGTGAGCAGCATACCATCTCCACTTAGTCACTGATGCATGGGTCAATGTGAACAAATGCATCAGTATCTCTCAGTCTCCTCATGGTGTAATTTTTGTGTATGGCTGAGGTCTTGATTAAGGAGGGGTAAGTACCAAGTGGGTGCCACTAGTAACCAGTTGTTGTCCAGCTGATTCTAACTCATGGTGACCCCATGTATGTCAGACATCAATAAATGTATCTGTGGCAATGTAGGTGATGTTGCTTCCACTGAAAGGGCTGAGCACTCATAAATGCCTTGCAAGTAGACCTATGTTCCATAGAGTTTTCAGTGTTTGATTTTTTGGAAGTAGATCACCAGGCCTTTCTTCTGAGGTGCCTCTGGGTAGACTCAAACCAGTTTTCAGTTAGCAGCCTAGTGCATTAAACATTTGCACCATCCAGGGACATACCAGGCTGCCTGAAATATGGGAATTGTGCTAAAGGCAGCTAAAAAAACAAAACAAAACCCATTGCTATGGAGTGGATTCTAACTCATGGCAACCCCATGTGTTACAGAGTAGAACTGCTCCATAGAGTTTTCTTGACTGTAATCTTCACAGAAGCATATCATCAAGTCTTTTTTCTTCAGTGCTGTTGGATGGGTTAGAACCAACAATCTTCAGGTTAGTACCTGAGAGAAAACAATTTGCACCACCCAAGGGACCTAAAGGAAGCTAAAGGGAGTAAATTACAGCCTTAGATGTCCCAGTGCGAGGGATTTCTGAAACATCAAGAGACTCTGATCAGGTATGAGCTCAGGGCACCCATACAGGACTCTTCAAAAAAAAAAAAAAAAATACCAAACCCACTGCCATTGATTCAGATCCCACTCATAGCAACCCCTCCTTGGGTTTCCAAGGTGGTATCAATATGGAAGTAGATTGCCCAACCTTCCTTCTGAGGAGTCACTGGTGGGTCTTGAATGGTACATAATCCAACAGGCTTTCCTCTTTCCTCTATGAAAGTTAGAAATGTGCTTAATGAAAGTGGGCTTTTCACTGGCTTGGAATGTCTGTGAAGATGGGGGGTTAAGCTACAGCCTGTCCTTGCTTCCTTCTAAGTGGGTCCAAATTATTTATCTTAGTTTCACAAAGACTTGTGAAAAGTACAATAAGAATCATAACATAAGAGAGGACAGAGACAAGTGGATTTGTGGAGAGGGGCAGGGTGTGAGGTGGGTGTAGGCATAGTAGAGACAAAATTGGGAGACTGAGGCACAAATGGTGGAGACAGGGAAAAAAGTGAAGCCTGGAATAGAACTGGAAATGGAAGTGCACTATTTCCTGGGTTGGAATTGGAGAAGAACCTAGGATGCAGGTCTAACTGCCTCCATGAACTACTATCTCTTTTTGCATGGGACCAGAAGAGTTGGCTGGTACTTTTATCAGGGTCTCAATAGATGGATCCTGATCAACAGAGAGGGGTACGTGAAACAGAATTTAAAAATTTTTATGGAATTTACACATATTGGACTATTGAGATGAAAGGAACTCCTGAATCTAATGCCTTGAGACAATCTTTAAACCTTGAACCAAAACTATGTCCTGAAATAATCATTAAATCAAACAATGATTTAGCTCAATCAGTAAAGAATGTTTACCTTAACTTGACCATAGTCCTCATTTAAAGAATTATCTATATGAGATCAAACTGACTTCAGTAGTCCCAAAGCATAGATGAGACATTTAGTGGACACTTGACTCTAACCTCTAACTCAAAAGTGGTGAAGTAATTTGGGCAGAGTTAAGGAAAACGATGACACCACGTGAAGAATATAACCTGTGTCAATGAGCAATGAATTTTACAATTAGAAATTTTGAATGGGTGTATATTTTCATCAAAAAATAAATATTTAAACAAATGTCTTGGGTAAATCTTGGCAGATCTAAATGTTGTCAAAAAGATTATATTCTTCTAGCCAGTTTCACTCATTAACAAATTATACTGGGGGAAGTTTCAACTCTCGTCAGCTGGGGCTTTTATTTGGGGGAAAAGGTGGAATTTTCTAACATTTGTTGTTATTGTGATTGTTGTCTAGTCAGATATGACTCATGATGACCATATGCATAACAGAATAAAATGTCATCTGCTTCCGCACCATTTTTCATTATCTTTAGTATGTTTGAGTCCATTCTTTTAGCTATTGTGTCAGTCCATCTCATTGAGGGTTTCCCCCATTTTCATTGACTTTTACCAAACATGCTGTCCTTTTCCAGTGATTGCTCTTTCCTGATAACGTGTCCAAAGTAAGCATGTAGAGTCTCATTGCCATCCTTGCTTCTGAATAACAGTCTGGTTGTATTTCTTCTATGACTGATTTGTTTGTTCTTTCAATGAAACTCACTGCTGCCAGGTCAGATCTGACTCATAGCCACCCCTCCTTGAGTTTCTGAGGCAATATCACTACGGAAGTAGTAGTAGCATTGCCCAATCTTCCTTATGAGGAGTGACTGGTGGGTTTGAACCACCAGCCTTCTGCTTAGCAGTCAGATGCCTTAGTTCCTGGTATATTCAATATTCTTCACGAACATTATAGTTCAAACAAATCTATTTTTTTCTATTTCCTTTTTCACTCTCCAACTTTCACATGCATATGAAGTGAAACATAATATTCAATAGCAATTGTTTAAAAGGCATATAGCTCATGTTAGCAAATCTTAGTGCCAGAGTTAGCAATTTTGTTATAGATAGACAGAAAAGCTTAGGAAGACATGACAGAGTCAGAGAAACTGCAGCTGTTCTGATGTATTTAGTGTCAAACACTTGAATGCATGATAAGGTCAATGTGATGGGGTCTAAGCATCCCCATTTGCATAATTGTGTTCCTCTCGTAGCCCTGTCCATTAGGCTGAGGATCTGGGGAAAAGATCCCCATCAAGTTTTCTCCTAAGTGGGTCTTCTTTGCAAGTTATTGTGCTCCTCCCATAGGAAGTCTTGCTGCTGACATCAAAAGAAAGAACATCATTTCTGCTGGGCAGGAGGCTCATGTGTAGCCTCTAGCTAAGGACCACCAGCTGAGCTCATTTTGCAACGGCACTGAAAATGGCTATGCTCATCTCATTGAGGAATTGTGAGACCTGCAGCCACAGCCAATGTCCCAGTGCAAAAAACATACTGGACTCCAGGTCTCTTTGTACCATTCCACTCATTCATTCATGATTCATTCTGTCAGTCATTCAGCAAATATTGATTGAGTTTATTTTGCTCTGTATCCAAATCCGGTCATTGGAGCTGTTATGCCAGAATATAACACTTCACCTCCCTTAATTCATTAAACCAAAAAGCAGTAACTTTATTTGATAGTCACAAAGACCAGTGGTGGGAGGGCAGCCCCCAGGCATTCACATTTAGCCTCTCCTGGAAGGGGAGTGGGTGATGAAAGTGACTCTTCCAGGCATCACTAGCATTACAGTGTTGTGATAGTTTCTTCAGTGGACTAGGGAAATTCTAATCACCTCTTCTCCTCCCTGTCCCACAACCAGGATACTGAGAGGTAGTAGGTCCCAGACCTGAATGTCTTTTGATCCTTACAGAAATTCTTTCCAGAGATGTTTGTGTGCATGTGTATATGGGGGGTGGGGGGTGGTTTCTGGGTTCAATAAAAGCCTGTACAACAGCCAAACTTTTAAAATGCTAGAACTCACAATATGTGGCTTACCTCCTAGAGATTTTGTTCTGTTTTCATGTCATCAACAATTGAGATGTTTGAATCACCAAGTTAATGTGAAAGACAGCTATGATACGTTAGAAAAACACTTGACTTGGGTCAGGATCTGGTGTCATTGAGTTTCCCACCTGCCATGGTCCCCCACTGACCTTCTTCTCCCACCCCAAAGAAAAGGTCCATCCCATAGTGCGGAGTAGCCCTACATCTCCAGAACTATGTTCTTCAAAATTTAAATGCTTTTACTAAGTGTGATCCATCTGCATTTACTGATCAGACTAAACATGAGATACAGAATTGGTGGTCAAGGATACCTCCTTCTCATTTCCTCCCCTCCCTCTTCCCCTTATGAATGGTGCTTGCATCTCTTCCTGGCTATAACCATGCTCATGCTCCCTTTGTGTTTCGATGTCTTGGCTCACTATTTCAGTTAGAGGCTTAAAGTGTTTCTGGGACACCCAAGCCTATTCTTATTTTTTGAATTTCTTTTTTCAATTCCAATTTTCTACCACCAACTAAACTTTCTCTTTCATGCAGCTCCTTTGATCTATTCTGCCTTTTTAAGGGAGCAGCCAGGGAAGGTGATGGAAGGTTTTGTTCACTACAGTCCCAAAGCTGTGAGCAGAGTGGAAGGTGACTGGGCCTGGTGGAGGGGGGGTAATAGGTAGAGCACTCAGGCTCTGGAAGAGGTCAGGGGATAGCAGCCACCGTGTATCAGGAGTAGAGCGAAACCTGGTATTCATGAGGCTCTGTACAAAGGCAGGAGATAGCTTCAGAAATTGTTTGAATTGAAAACTTTGGGGAGAAAAAGAGATATCTAAAAAGACTTTGGTACCAGTGTTTTGGGCATTATGCTACATAAAAGATGATTTATGATAAAGATCTGGGTTATGTTTCTTGCTTTGAGGGAATAGACTGACACATTTTTGGTAGCATTATCAGACTGCCATAATGCTACCTTTTTTCTTTCCTTTTCTGTGTTCTTTCTTTTTTAAAAAATTCTTTCTTTCTTTCTTTTCTCCCTCTTCCCTCATTCCTTCCTTTTTTTTTTTTTTTTTTTTTACTTTAATAGTTTCATATAGGATAACTCACTTTTCTTGCAGTCTTAAGAAGTGGTACTGAGAGTGGGGAGCTATAAGTGACATTTGACATCCCTTACTAAATAAATCCAGAGTCCTAGGAAGACTAGAAAACCTTGGGGACTGTTTTGGTTCCCTAGTACTGCTGTAACAGACATACCACAAATGTACAGCTTCAACAAACAGGGATTTATTCTCTTACAGTTTAGGAGGCTAGAAGTCTGAGTTCAAAGTGCCAGCTCCCAGGGCTGGGTGAAAGGCCCTCAACCTTGGCCTTCAGCTCTGCCTCTTGCTCCTGGCCCACTGAAGCTGGAGGCATCTCTTAACTCAGCTGCTGAGTCTGACAAATCTAACGTTGACAAGTAAAATAATGCAGTCCCCAAATTATCAAGCAACATGGCAGGCCACTAGTTCAAGTCCAAAAACAGTCTCAAGGTTGGCAGACAACATGGCAGGCCACTGAAATGAAGACAGCCAAATGTAAGATCCAGATGTGCCAAAAATCTTGAGACCTTCCTCAAAGCTTCTTCTTATATACTGGAAACAGACCACATTCAACTGCTCACAGGAGATTCTATCATGAAATTGATTACCAGTCTAATCATGGGCAATAACTATATCCAGTTCCCCAGTCACTCAAAACCAGACCCAACCAAGGTGACACACAACCTTAACTACCACAGGGACCATGAAAGAGTTGGTTCTAGTCCTGGCTCTCACCTTGTTTGCTCTATATTTTTCAACAAATCATTCCACTTTTCTAAGTCTCATGTTATTCATTTGCTAAATGAGGAAAATAATACCTTATGATATTATTGCTCTGTGGATTACATCTAAACATAAAGAAAACAAAAATCCTAACAGCTCAACTAATAAACAACATCATGATAAATGGAGAAAATATTGAAGTTGTCAAGGATTTCATTTTACTTGGATCTACAATCAATGCCCATGAAAGCTGCAGTCAAAATATCACAAGATGTATTGTACTGGCGAAATCTGCTGCAAAAGATGTCTTTAAAGTGTTAAAAAGCAAAGATGTCAATTAGAGAACTAAGGTGCTATGGTATTTTCAATCATTTCATGTTCATGCAAAAGCTGGACAATGAAAACTGAAGATCAAAGAATTGACACCTTTAAATTTTGGTGTTGGTGAAGAATTTGGAATATGCCATGGACTGTCAGAAGAATGAACAAATTTGTCATGGAAGGCATACAGTGAGAAAGCTCCTTAGAAGCAAGTATGGCAAGACTGCATCTCATGTACTTTGGACATGTTATCAAGAGGGCTAGTCCCTGGAGAAGGACATCATGCTTGGCAAAGTAAAGGATCAACAAAAAAGAGGAAGACCCTCAGCAAGATGGATTCACACAGTGGCTACAACATTGAGTACAAACATGGCAATGATTGTGAGGATGGCACAGGACCAGGTAGTGTTTTATTCTGTTGTGCCAAGAGTCACTATGAGTCAGAATTGACTTGATGGCACCTAACAACCAATAATATATTGTTGTGAGGAGCCCTGGTGGTGCAGTGGTTAACCAAAATGTCAGTGGGTTAAACCGCCAGATGCTCCACAGGAGAGAAATGTAGCAGTCTGCTTCTGTAAACATTGCTTTTGCTGTTAGGTATCACAGAGTAAGTTTCAACTCTTAGCGACCATACATACAACAGAACAAAACACTGCCTGGTCCTGTGACATCCTCACAATCTTTGGTATGTTGCCCATTGTTGCAGCCACTGTTTCAATCCATCTCCTTGAGGATCTTCCACTTTTTCATTGATCCTCTACTTTACCAACCATGATATCCTTCTCCAGAGACTGGTCCTTCCTGATAACATGACCAAGGTACAAAAGACAAAGTCTAGGTATTCTAGCTTCCAAGGAGCATTCTGGCCATACTTCCCCCAAGGGAAATTTGTTCATTCTGGCAGACTATGGTATATCCAATATTCTTCACCAACACCACAATTTAAATGCATCAATTCTTCTGCAGTCCTCCCCATTCACTGTCCAATCTTCACATGCATATGAGGCTATTGAAAAGACAAAGGCTTGAGTCATGCGCACCTTAGTCTTCAAAGTGACATCTTTGCACTTTAACAGTTCAGACAGGTCCCTTGCAGCAAACATGCCCAGCACAATACATCCTTTGATTTCCTGATCACTGTTTCCATGGGGCCATAAATATTACAACCTTGCAAACTCTACAGGGCAGTTCTATACCATTCTATAGGGTTGCTGAGTCGGAATCAACTCTATAGCTATGAGTTTTTGTTTTTGGAGGGATTGCTGTGAGGGTTATATAATAGAATATAAGTCAAAGTGTTTTGTTTTTTTTTTCCCCAACTACAAAGTGATTAGATTGTAACTTAACTTCTTATAAGTAATTTTCAAATGAATGTCTTTTCTCAGATTCTCTGATTTAAAGTAATTTTCAGGACACATTTTTGGAAAGGACCACTGTGACAGCAATATTTTATTCCAGCCTAAATGAGTCCATGTCTAAATATTAGCTCCAGGTTTCCCTCCTACAGCAAGGCTCTTGGCCCTGCTGGTGTGTCACTGGTGTGTCACAATGATCAATGGAAGGAGAATTCATGGAGCCTGACGTGGAGGCAGGGAGCACTGCCAAAGCCAGCTGCTCAGAGAAGTCAGAGGCCACAGACAGGGAAATGTGGCTTTAATTTTTGGAGCTAAGAAGTTTTAGAAAATAATTTCCCTCCGTTTTTTGATGTAATGCCTGAAGGAAAATAATAATAAAACAAAACTGGAGGAGGGAAGGTTATCTGCCAACTGACATTTCCCTACTCTTTCTGTTTCTATTCCTAGAAAAGAGAAATTGAAAACGGCAGGGAACATTTTGGCAGTATACCAGAGTTTCTTGTTTTGCTCCTAATCCCTGTGACAAGTAAATTTCACTATTGAAGTACCAGAGGATAGGACCCAACTCCTTTGCTATTTCTAGACAATAAATAATGATGATGATGATGAAGTTTATTAGGTGCTTACTATGTGCAAGCACCGTGCAGAACACCTCACTAGAATGAACCTGATTGATCCTTGCAACACTACTGTAGGGTTGGCATAAAATGAGGCCACAAAGGCCCAACATGGAAGTGGTAGACCCAGGATGTGATTGGGGTCTCTCGTTTCTGAGTACACATATTATCGTATTATCAGATTCAGAGTTTCAAAACAATCATTCCAGAACCACAGATACATAGATCTGGAAGCCACAAGGAAAGCCTTTCAGTTCAGTTCCACTTGATTACTTGAATTGCCCCGCCCTTTTATGCTTATGATACTTGAGAAAGGGCACGTCATGAAAATAATAAAAACTCCTTAAACATCTTGTTTTCTAAGAAGATTAAGATTATGCTGAAGATCCCGTAGTATTCCTTGCCTTGATGTTGTCCTATTACTCTTCCTGGTTTTAAAAGGAATGGAAAAGGAAGTGAAAGTGTTTTCTGGGGACAGATTTTCTAATGGCCCAACCCCATTGAATCAGAACAAGGAGCATCAGAAGTCCCTTTCCAGGGAGCTGCCTAATGCTGCCATGACTGCCACCCCACTTGGCCTGGTCATTTCTTAGGCAAGTGGGTGAAAAGGGATGGTTTACATAGCTTTGGGCCGGGAAAAGCCATGGTAAAGGGTTATAATAATAAACACAGGCAGCACTTCACAGTTTGTACTGATTTTCTATATTGCAGCAACTCTCTCCACCAATCTCATCAGACAGATATTCACTCCACAGCACATTTTGTTGATCCCCACAGCAGAGCCAGCCAATGCTGGCAATACTCATCCTTTCTGCTTATTCCTGGCCTCCCTTCAATTCTGCTTATGCTTTCCAGAAGTCAGTTGCTTTCCTTCCCTCAATACTTGTTAGGGCCACGTGTATTTTTTACTTTAATTACAGATTTATTATTGTGCAAACTGTTGAAGTAAAGGATAAAATAAGTGCACTTGTGAAGAGTTTTTTTTTTTCTTTGAAAGCTATACTACTTATCTAAGACACATTTGATTTTAAGACATGTCATTATTTTATTCTATGTACCATGTAGAATGGAAAAAGTACTACCAATTAAATCATGATACATCAATGATTATAGAAGTATACCCATTTCAGAGATTTCAATATGTGAACAAAGTACTAGTTAGCATCAATAAGATATGGTAAGTTGAATTATTTGAAAAAAACTATGAAGAATTATCAGCTGTTGGATGCAAAACCAACAACTGTTAACCATTCACATGCAATATGATTCAGTAATTTAACCTCTAGGTATATACCCAAGCCACCACTCATCTGTCAGTTTGTCATACTATGCTGGCTTGCGTGTTGCTGTGAGGCTGGAGGTTATGCATGCCACCAGCGTTCCAAATATCAGCAGGATCACCCATGGGGGACAGGTTTCAGCAGAGCTTCCAGACTAAGACACACTTGGAAGAAGGCAGGGGCCACCCACTTCTCAAAAAATGGGGCAGTGAAAACCTATGAATACCAATGAAACAGTGTCTGATATATAATTGGAAAACCTTATGAATAGCCCTGAAACATTATCTGATATAGTGTCAGAAGATCAGCCCCTCAGGTCAGAAGGCTCTCAAAATATGACTGGGGAAGAACAGCCTCTTCAAAGTAGAGTTGACCTTAGTGATGTGGATGGAGTAAGCTTTTAGGACCTCCATTTGATGATGTGTCATGACTCTAAATGGGAAGAAACAGCTGCAAACATCCATTAATAATCAGAACATGGAATGTACAAAGTATGAATCTAGGAACATTGGAATTTGTCAAAAATGAAATGGAACACATCAATATCCTAAGCATTAGTGAGCTGAAATGGAGTGCTTTGGGCCATTTTGAATCAGACAACCATATTTACTATCCCAGAAAGATGTTTATTTTTGTTTTATTGACTATGTGAAAACATTCAACTTTGTGGATCACAACAAATAGTGAAGAGTGGGAATTCCAGAACATTTAATTGTGTTCATGGGAAACATGCAAATGGATCAAGAGGCTGTCATTCAAACAGTGCAAGGAGATATTGCATGGTTTAAAATCAGGAAGGGAGTGTGTCAGGGTCGTATCATTTCACCATACTTATTCTATTTGTATACTGAGCAAATCATCTGAGAAGTTGTACTATATGAAGACCAACATGATATCAGGATTAGAGGAAGACTCATTTACAACCTGTCATATGCAGATGATACAACCTTGCTTGCTGAAAGTGAAGATGACTTGAAGCACTTACTGATGAAGATTAAAGACTACAGTCTGCAGTATAGATTACACCTCAACATGAAGAAAACGAAAATCCTCACAACTGAACTAATAAACACATCACAATAAATGGAAAAAAGATTGAAGTTGTCAAAGATTTCATATTACTTGTTTCCATAATCAACACCAATGGAAGCAGCAGTCAAGAAATCTGATGACATATTGCACTGGGCCAATCTTCTGCAAAAGATCTCTTTAAAGTGCTGAAGAGCAAAGATGTCTCTGAAGGCTAAGGTGTGCCTAACCCAGGCCATGGTATTTTCAATAGTCTCATATGCATGTGAAATCTGGACAATGAATAAGAAAGGCCAAAGAAGTGGTGATACTTTTGAGTTGTGGTGTTGGCAGAAAGTTCTGAAAGTCCCATGGGCTGCCAAAAGAACTAACAAATCTGTTCTGGAAGAAGTGCGGCCAGAATGCTCCATGGAAGCGAGAATGTCAGACTTCGTCTGATCTACTTTGGTCATGTTGTCAGAAGGGATCATTCCCTGGAGAAGGATATCATGCTTGGTAAAGTAGAGGGTCAGCAAAAAAGGGGAAGACCTTCAAGGAAACGGATTGATACAGTGGCTGTAATGATGGGCTCAATTATGGCAAGGATTATGAGGATGGCACAGGACGGGGCAGTGTTTTGTTCTGTTGTACATAAAGTCACTATGAGTGGGGGGCAACTTGAAGGCACCTAACAACAACAACAACATATACCCAAGAAAAATCCGTTTACGTGTACTTTAGGAGACACATACAAGAATGTTCATAACAGCACTGGTTGCAATAGCAAAACTCTGGAACCAATTCATTGACTATCAGTAGGAAAGAAGATGAATAAAATGTGATAAAGTCACAGAATGGAATATTAGATAGCAGAAAAAAATGAAGGAACAACAGTGAAAATAAAAGTTTGAATGACACTTAGAGATATAATACTAAGTGGTAAAAGTAAGCTTGAAAAATTATTTAAAGCATAAAACTCTTCTTAGAAAGTTAAAGTGATATATATATGTGTGTGTGTGTGTGTATGTGTGTATATATACACACACACACACACACACACACACATATATATATATATATATTTACATACATTTACATACATTTTTGGAGTATATATTGGTCAAAAAATTACATAAAAAGGAAACCAAGAAAAAGAGATATGATATTCGAGATGATGGTTGAGTTGTGTGGGAGGAAGTAGAGAGATGGGAAGGGGAAAGAAACTATGTTTAGACATAGGTTATCTTCTGAGTCCTTATTCTTTTTAAAGGATGGTTATTTCATAGACGTATAAACTTATAAAATAAATAATTAAATAATTAATTGAATAAAGGAAAATCACACATGGCTAAATGATGACAATGTGTATGAGCCAAGGATAGTGAGTGATGCAATTCTGTGTAGCTGACGTCCTATCAAAAGAATCAATATATCAGTCAATTTAATTTCTCAATGTCAGTATTTGACCATCATATAAATTTTCCTTTTTGTTATTGACTCATAGAGTTTTTGAAGTATATTCTGAATAAAGGTCCTCTCTAGGATATAAGCATCATGAATATCTCTTACTACTCTGTGGTTTACTTTTGATGAACAAAAGTTACTAAGTTTTAATATAAATTGATTTATCATTTTTATTCTACCACGAACAGTGGTGTTTGTGTCTTTTTCAGAGGGAAAAAAATACTTTCCTCAAGTACATATTAATATGGTCTCCTCAAACAGTTTTGTTTGTTTTTCCCTTTACCTTTAGATCTGCAATCCTTCTGGAACTGATACTTGATTTATAATAGCTTGTTCAGTCTGCTAGTATAAGTCCTCCAATTTTTTTTCTAAAATATTTTTGAATATTATTTTCTTCAATATTGTTCAATATTATTCTAGATTATTTGTATTTCCATATGAATTTTAGAATCAGCTTGTCAGTTTACCTTCCCCCCTCCTCTCTCTATATATAAACAAACAAACCACTCCCCTGTGATGTTGATTTGGATTATATTAACTGTATAGATTAATTTGAGGATAATTGACATTTTGATGACATGAATTTCAACCATAAACATGATTCATTTGTTTGGGTCCACTTTGATGTTCAGGTCCACTTTGATTTCTTTAGTAAAGTTTTTCATTTTAGTACAGAAATTCTACACATTTTTTGCTGGGTTCATCCCTGAACCCATTTGATGTTTTTGTTGTTAGTGTAAATTATATATTTTTAAATTTAATTTTACACTCTTATTATGGGTATAGGAGTTCTGGTAGCATAGTGCCTAAGGCACTTGACCGCTAACCAGAAGGCTGGCAGTTCAAACCCACTAGCCACTCCTTGGAAAGAAGGTTGGGCAATCTACTTCCATAGTGATACCATCTTGGAAACCCAAGGAGGGGTCACTATGAGTCAAGTCTGACTCGATGGCACATAACAACAACAAAAACAATTATTGATATATAAAAAGACAATTGTTTTTGTATATTAACCTTATCTCTAAAGACTTTACTAACTTGACTTACTAGTTCTATTAGATTTTCTCTAAATTATTTTAAGTTTTCTAGGTAAATGTTGTCATATTGTCTGATGTTAATAACGGTTTTGTTTTATCCTTTTAAATTCTTCCAAATTTTATTTATCTTCCTTCACTGAACTGGGTGCAGGTCTGTCTTGGGGCTTTCTACTCTGTTCCATTGATCTGTGAGTGTTCTTTCACCAATAGTGCACTGTCTTGATTATTGTAGCTTTGTAGTATTGCAATCAAATAGTGTGAATCCTCCAGCTTTGCTCTTCTTCTTTAGTGTTTTGTTGGCTGTTCTAGTTGTTTTGTTTTCTTCACATAAGCTTTAGAATGAGTTTGTTAATAGCTATAAAATAACTTGCTGCCAATTTATTTGATATTCATTAAATTTTAGTTTTATTATAGTGGTGTACATCCAATGAAACATGCAGCATAAATTTCTTCATGCACAATTTAGTGATGTTGATTTCATTCTTCAAGTCATATAACTATTCTTACTATCATTGTCCAAATTATCTGGCCACCATTAACATACCTACAATGCATTTTAAGCAAAAACTCCCTCTCTTCCTCTCCTTTCTGCCACTGGTAACCACTAGTTACTTTTGATTTCTATACATTTGCTTATTCAGTATAAGTGATATCATACATGTACTTTTTTGTCTGAATTAGATTCATTGAAATTTGATTTATAGATCAAATTGGGAATAATTGACATTTTAACAATATTTGAACCTTCTAATCCTTAAATATAGGAGCTCTGGTAGCATAGTGCCTAAGGCACTTGACTGCTAACCAGGAGGCTGGCAGTTCAAACCCACCAGCCACTCCTCGGAAGGAAGGTTGGGCAATCTACTTCCGTAGTGATACTGCCTTGGAACCCCAAGGAGGCGTCGCTATGAGGTGGGGCCGACTCGACGGCACATAACAATACACATAACAACAACACAACAATCTTTAAATATAAAATCTCTCTCTCTCTCCCTCTCTCTCTTTCTCTCTCTTTCCATTTATTGAGATCCTATTTTATTTCTTTCATCCCAGTGAAATTTTTCACTCATTTCAGAAAGTTTCTCCAGTCTGGAATTTTAGCTTATATAATCTTCTTTCCTTCCATAATGCTATGATACAATTACAAATATTATTTATTATAGTTTGTCTGTATAATGTGTGTGTGTGTGTGTATACATACATACATATATATATATAGTTGTTTTGTTTTACTATGGGGTTAGTCTGTTTTCTCTCTCTTCTCTTGGTATTTAAGATTGATTGTATTTTTATATTAATGGCTAACTTTCTTTTCTGGCAACTTTTTATTGATTCTTAACCGTGAGCAACATTGAAATTAGCCAAAAATTTCTATTTTTTAACCCCCTTTTCTCCTCTGCCCTACCTTTTAATTTAAGGCATTATTTTATTCCCCGTTACACCTATAAGACTATCAGTAAAATGGTTTTTTATATATATTTTGCTTTATTTATTTTCCTTCCATATATTCTTCTTTCCTTGCCACCCTTTTAAAAATAATTGCACTGTATTTACATTGTTAGAATACAGACATTGCATAAAATACTGTAACACTTTATTTAGTCTTAGTTCTACCTGTAAATGTATAATTAATGCTCATCCCAAATTTCACTTCTAATTTCTATCCAGAAATTTTGTAGTCTGAAGCTTGTTTCAAGCATATTCCTTAGGAAGAACTCATATGAAGAATATTCCCTGAGTTTTTGTGTACAAGTATTAGATATTTAAACCTTTATATTTGAAGATAGATTTTCCTGAATACAATGTTTGGCACACATTTTCTTTCTTTGAGTTTTAAAATATGATTAGATAGGAACCTTAGAGGATAATGAATTTATATTAATGGGGGAGGAACAATTCAGAAATGGTTGCACAGCTCAAAGAATGTAAATAATGTCACTAAATAGTACATAAGAAACTATTAAAAAAGAAAAACTGTTACACCACTGTCTTCTGGAGGAAAAAAATCACAATACTGTGAAGAAGTCTGAAGAAAACCTAATTTTCTTTTTTTATTAGAGAGATGTTTGTTTGTTTGTTTTTGCCTGATTGCCCGCAGGAATTGTCTTTTCTCTTTAAAGTCCAATAATTTTACTGAAATGTATCTCAGTATATGCAAGACTATGGCTTTAGCAGACACTTGGGCAGAACTACAGAAGTATATGCAGGGTGCAGGCCAATGGCATCCAGTGATGGGAACCAAACGCATAGTGTGCTCCTTCAATATATAGTTTCTATTCTTTACTTTTTAATTACAAAAAGTTTGTTGAAGTACTGTTTCCATTTTTTTTGGGGGGGAGGTCTTATTCTATTATTCTTGCTGTCTTCTTTTGAGATTCCTATTATCATTAATTTGATCTTTGCTATTTATCTTGTACACATGTCACTTACTCTAGAATTATGTTCTTCTTTTCTTTCTACCTTCCAGTTATCTTAGGGTATAATCTGTAATATTTATTTATTCTTAGGTTTCCTATGAAATATTGTTTATTTCTGAAATAACGTTTCCTTTTATTTCTACTTATTTCCTGAGTTCTGTTGCCTAGCATTTTCAAACCCCCTCCTCCCACAGCAATTATCTCTTTTATGAGTTGTTTTTTTTCCCCCTAAATATAGCTCAATTCTGATCATTAAACTATTTTTACTTGTTTGCTGGTTGTTTTCATTATCTATAAAAACTCTACTTGGTTTCTTACTCCATTTTTTAAGATACTACTTTTTATGAGACTTGGCTACCATTCTTTTCTGTTGTTCACATTTAAGCAACTGTACTCTTACAAGGAAAGATAATCTAAGATGTTTTTCTTAAGTTCTTGATATAAGACCTCTATCTTCTGTAGTGGGAGCTCTGGTAGCGTAGTGTCTAAGGCACTTGACTGCTAACAGGAAGGCTGGAGGTTCAAATCCACCAGCCACTCCTCGGAAGGAAGGTTGGGCAATCTACTTCCATTGTGATACCTCCTCAGAAACCCAAGGAGGGGTCGCTATGAGTTGGGTCTGACTGGATGGCACATAATAATAACAACAACATCTTCCATAGTTTTGCCCAAGTGTCTGCTAAAGCTATAGTCTTGCTCTTTGTAAAATTGACTGTTTTTCTTCCTCTCTTCTGTTTAAATCTGTTTCCTTTGTCCCTTTTCCCCCAATTTGGATTATACTTATGGAAGTTTGTCTTCGGAGTCAAGATTCATTCCAGAAAAGAGTATTGGTTTGTCAGTCTTGAAAGGTCACAGGGACCAGGGCACTGTGGACCCTTTATTCATCTTCAAATTAGTACATGCAAAAGATATTAAATGTTCTATTAGATGTCTTCAGAATGACATCCTGAGATGTCCAATTAGTATCTGTTTCTGATTTAGGCATTCTCTAGTTATATAAGTTATCAGAAGTTATCCATTTACCTTCCCTCCACTATCTCTCACACAGCTTGAATACCTTGGGTTCTTGCTGCAACTGGCAATTTGTCCCTACACACTAATATTTTTAGGTGTGTAATAGGTGTGTCAAAGAGCCTTGGTGGTACAAATAGTTCGATGGTACAAATGGTACAAATAGTTCAGTTGTTAAATGAAGGTCTGTTAATTCAAACCTACTCAGCAACTCTGTAAATACCATGGAGAAAGACCTGGTGATCTACTCCTATAAAGATCATGAGGAAAAAAAAAAAAAATCAACCTATGGAGCAGTTCTACTCTGTTACATGGAGTCACTTTGAGTTGAAAAGTCACTCAATGGCACCTAACAAAAACAGTAATAACAATAAGTAACTGGATCAGATATGTAATCACCAAGTATTGCTCTAGAAATAATTTGAGGCTTTTTAGTGTCTTTCTTCTATTTATAAATTTATTATTCTGTTCTGCTTATTTGGAGAGATTAGAGTAAATAAAAACGAAATTTCCACAACTGTCACCTTTCTGGTATCTCGTCCTGCTACAATTCTGACCCATTTGCTCTTTGTTGTTGTTGTTAGGTGCTGGGGAGTTGGCTCTGATTCAGAGCGACCTTATGTACAACAGAACAAAAACACTGCCCGGTCCTGTGCCAGCCTCACAATACTTGCTATCCCTGAGCCCGTTGTTGCAGCCACTGTCTCAATCCATCTTGTTGAGAACCCTTCCCTTTTTCATTGACCCTCCACTTTACCAAGTATGATATCTTTCTCCAGGGAATGGTCCTTTCTGACAATATGACCCAAGTAGGCCAAATGAAGTCTAGCCAATCTCTCTTCCAAGGAGCATTCCAACTGTAGTTGTTCCAAGATAGATTTGTCAGTTCTTTCAGTAGTCCATGGTACTTTCAGTATCTTTTGCCAACACCACAACTCAAAAGCATCAACTCTTCTTCAGTCTTCCTTATTCATTATCTAGCTTTCACATGCATTTGAGACGATTGAAAATAACATGGCAAGGGTTAGGCACACCTTAGTCTTCAAAGGGACATCTTTGCTCTTCAGTGCTTTACAGCACTTTACTTTTGCAGCAGATTTGCCCAGTAAAACACATCATCTAATGTCTTGACTGCTGCTTCCATTGGTGTTTATTATGGAACCAAGTAATATGAAATCCTTGACAACTTCAATCTTTTCTCCATGTATTGTGATGCTGCATATTGGTCCAATTGTGAGGGTTTTCGTTTTCTTTATGTTGAGATGTAATCCATACACAGACTGTAGTCTTTAATCTTTATCAGTAAGTGCTTCAAGTCATCTTCACTCTTGGCAAGGTTGTGTCATCTGCATATGGCAGGTTGTAAATGAGTTTTCCTCCAATCCTGATATCATGTTCTTCTTCGTATAGTCTACCTTCTCAGACTATTTGCTCAGCATATGAATTAAATAAGTATGGTGAAAAGATACAACCCTGACACACTCCTTCCTGACTTTAAACCATGCAGTATCCCCTTGCTCTGTTCGAATGACAGTGTCCTGGTATATCTACAAGTTCTTCATGAGCACAATTAAGTTATCTGGAATTCCCATTCTTCTCAATGTTATCCATAATTTGTTATGATCCACACAATCAAATGTTTTTGCGTAGTCAATGAAACACAAGTAAACATCTTTCTGGTATTCTTTGCTTTCAGCCAAGATCCATCTGATATCAGCAGTGATATCTCTCATTCCACCTCATCTTCTAAATCCAGTTTGCACTTCTGAAAGTTCTCTGCCAATATTTTGTTGCAACCACTTTCAAAATATCTTCAGCAAGATTTTACTTGTGTGTGATATTAATGATATTGTGTGACAATTTCCATGTTCTATGGGATCATCTTTCTTTGGAATGGGTACAAATATGAATCTCTTCCAGTCAGTTGTCCAGATAGCTATCTTCCAAATTTCTTGGCACAGATGAGTGAATGCCTCCAGTGCAGCATCCATTTGTTGAAACCTCTCTAAAGGTATTCCATCAATTCCTGGAGCCTTGTTATTTGCCAATTCCTTCAGTGCAGCTTCAACTTCTTCCTTTGATGTCATTGGCTCTTGATCACATGCCACTTCCTGAAATGAATGAACATCAACCAATTGTTTTTGGTACAGTGACTCTGTGTATTCCTTCCATCTTCTTTTGATGTTTCCTGCATCATTCAATATTTTGCCCATAGAATCCTTCAATGTTAAAGCTCAAGGTGTGAATTTTTTCCTCAATTCTTTCAGCTTGAGAAATGCTGAGTGTGTTTTTCCCTTTTGGTTTTCTAACTCCGTGTCTTTGCAAATTTCATTGTAATTGACTTTGTCTTCTTGAGCTGCTCTTTGAAATCTTCTGTTTAGCTCTTTAAATTGTAATTTCTTCCATTTACTTTAGCTACTCTCCATTCAAAGGCAAGGTTCAGAGTCTCTTCTGACATCTGTTTTGGTCTTTTCTTCTTTCCTGTCTTTTTAATGACCTCTTGCTTTCTACTTGATGCCATCCCACAATTCCTCTGGTTTTCAGTCATTGATGTTCAATGCATCAAATCTATTCTTCAGATGGTCTCTAAATTCAGGAAGGATATGGATATAATCAAATCATATTTTGGCTCTCATGGACTTGTTTTAATTGTCTTCAGCTTCAAGTTGAACTTGCATATGAGCAGTTGATGGTCTGTTCCACAATCACCTCCAGGCCTGGTTTTGGCTGAAGATATTGAACTTCTCCATCACCTCTTTCCATAGATGTAGTCGATCTGATTACTGTGTACTCCATCTGGAAAAGTCAGAAGAATATCTCAAAAAGTCCCACACCCTGGAACCCTAGAAGTTTCACTGAGGTAGAAGGCACCTTAATTTTTGTCAGGTTGATTTCCCACCCTCTAGTATGCAATGTATTGCCAATAAGTCTAGAGTCATTCATATTTCTTCTTTATTAGGTCTAATCAGCATAATGTCATCAATGTAATGGACTAGTGTGAGGTTTTGTGTATGGGAGAGGTGATCAAGGCCCCTGCAGACTAGATTATGACATAATATTAGAGAGTTGATATACCTCTTTGGTAGAACAGTAAAGGTGTATCACTGGCCTTGACAGCTGATGAAAAACTGCTTCTAGTGGTCCTTCAAATCTGAAATTGGGAAAAAGTCATTGGCCAGACCAATAGCTGCATACCAGGTACCAGGACATGTAGTAATATGCTCAAGCAGTAAAACCACATCTGGAATAGCTGCTGCAATTGGAGCCATTATCTGTTTAAAGTTACAATAAACTAGTGTTATTCTCCAAGATCCTTTCACTTTTTGCACAGGCCAAATAGGCAAGTTAAATGGAAATTGGTGGAAATCACCACTTCTGCTTTCATAAAGTCCATAGTAGTGGCACTAATCTCTGCAATACCTCCAGGAATGCAGTATTGCTTTTGGCTTACTATTTTCCTAGATAAGGGCAGTTCTATCAGTTTCCAGTTGGCTTCTCCTAATCCACATGTCAGTGATCTAATGTGGGGGTTCTGCCAGTTGCTGAATATGTCTATTCCAATTATGCATTCTGGAATTGAGCAGCTCATGACAGGATGGACTCACCAGACCCATTGTGAGATCTAAGCTATGATTTCATAAATAACCTGAATTTCATATGTCCATATACTGACAGGTGGGCCACAGTGATGTTTTAGGTCTCCTGGAATCAGTGTTAATTCAGAGCTAATCTCCAGTAATTCCTTAACAGTCACTCTTGTAAAAAGGTCATGGATCTCTTTGGGGAAGGCTGGGAAAGATTACCAGTATACATTTTGGGCAGTGCAGCATGTTCATTTCTCAATGGGACCTGGCCTCCCCTTCATTTAGTGGGTTGTGGTTCTGTAAACAGTCTCAAATCTGGGGATTGAGGGGTCATGTCTCTCTATTCTGGTGTTCTAAGTTAGAGTACTATTCACTTAATCTAGAATTATTCAACTTGTACAGATCAAGTAAATATTTAGTAGATTTCATCTATTTCACTTCTAGGGACACCATGCCTAATTAGGCAACACCATAAGGCCATACAAGTCAAACTATTCTGATTACTGCTCAGACTGCTGTCCATTATGGGAACCATGACCCTGCATCTTTGTTAATTAAGTGCCACCACTTGTTCCTTAGCATCATAGGGTCCAATTAGCCCCATTGTAGTCAGATATCCTAATATAGTTAGGGTTGTTCCTACTGTTATATCTGACTTACATAAAATTGCTATCACAGCAGTCTTCAAGGATGCTGAGACTGCCTTCACAAATTTGTTCCTCACCATTGTGGTAAATTGTGTGTTCTCTAAGTATTTCATTTCTGGGTATGAGAGTCTAATATGATAAATCCATTCTAGCATGCCAGTTTCCCTAAGCCTTACATTATACCAAGGCATGTCTGGTCTTTCAACATCATTTAGTGCAGGTCACTAAATAATCCATGCTTCAGCAAAAACGAAAAAAAAAAAAAAATATATATATTGGGCCTTTTCCTAACTTCTTGAGTTGAAACACTGAATGAAGAATCTGTGCTTAGTGGGCCCATATCAATAAACTCAGACTGACCCAACTCTATGTTCCTTGCACCATTGTCCCACACTTTTAACAGCCATTCCTACACATATTCTCCAGGTTTCTATTTATACATATTAGAAAAAATGAAGCAGTTCTTTTGGAGTATAGTGTACTTCCTCTTGGGGAAAAATTTGTCCTTCATCTTTTGGTGAAGAATACTGAGAGTACCATGGACTGCTAAAAGAACTAACAAATTTGTCCTGGAAGAAGTACAGCCAGAATGCTCCTTAGAAACGAGAATGGCCAGACTTCATCTCACCTACTTTGGTCATGTTGTTAGAAGGGACCATTCTCTGGAGAAGGATGTAATGTTTGGTAAAGTGGAGGGTCAACAAAAAAAGGGAAGGCCCTCAACAAGATGGGTTGACACAGTGGCTGCAACGATGGCCCCAGGTATAGCAGGGATTGTGAGGCTGGCACAGGAACAGGCAGTGTTTCATTCTGTTGTACATAAGGTCACTATGAGTCTTAGATGACTCAATGGCACCTAACAACAACAACAACCACTTTACCAAGTATGACATCCTACCAAGAATGGTCCCTCCTGATAACATGTCCAAAGTATAAGAGACAAAGTTTCACTATCATCACTTCTAAGGAATTATCTAGCTGTACTTGTTCCAAGACAGATTTGCTCATTCTTCTGGCAGTTCATAGTACATTCAGTACTCTTCACCAATACCATAATTCAAATGCATCAATTCTTCCTTGATCTTCCTTATTCATTTTCCAGCTTTCACATACATATAAGGAGATTGAATTTAATACCATAGCTTGAGTCAGTTACACTTTAGTCTTCAAAGTGACATCTTTGCTCTTTGACACCTTAAAGAGGTCTTTTGCAGCAAATTTGCCTAATGCAATACATCATTTGATTTCTTGAGTGCTGCTGCCACGGTTGTTTATGAATTCAAGTAAAATGAAATCCCTGAAAATTTGAATCTTTTCTCCATGTATCATGATGTTACTTATGACCCATTTGTGAAGTTTTTTGTTTTCTTTATGTTGAGATGTAATCCATACTTAAGGCTATAGTCTGATCTTCATCAGTAAATTATGAAGTCCTCTTTGCTTTCAGCAAGCGAGCACTACTCATCTGTCAGTTTGCTGTACTGTGGTGGCTTACATATTGTTGTGATACTAAAAGCTATGTGACAAGTATTTCAAATACCAACAGGGTCATCCATGGTTGATAGGTTTCAACAGACTTGAAGAAGGTTGTGGTGGTCTATTTCTGAAAGAAGTGACCACTGAAAACCTTATAAATAGCAGTGAAACATCTTCCCTTAGTTGTGGTAAAATACATACAGCTTGGCACATAGTAGGCAACCCAATAATGGCAATTCTTATTATTACTCTGGTTATAGTGGTAGTACTAGCTCTATCCTAGTAATGAAACTCCACTGAAATCCCTCTTGTCCCGTGAAAGTAAAATTCACTGCCAAGTAAGCAGAGCATAATTGCATTCCACTGTAAACATTTCAGGGATAAGCAACAACTTCCTGAACACAAACCTTGAGAATTAGGAAGATAGAGATTCCCAAAGAAAATCCCTTCTCTTGGGGGAAGTTGTAAGCCTGGAATTGGCGTGGTTCTTAGGGGGACAATTGACCCTCAGCATACACTGGAATAAAAGGGCCTGTTTTTGACTGACAATTGGCTCTTGCCCAAGTGGCCCATGAAATTTAGGGGCCAAACATTCATTTTACAGTATTTTTAAAAGAGAGTTTCAAATGCTGTTGGATATCTTAAAAGTCTAAGTTGTTACATGTGGAAGAGACCACCCATGTGAGCTTAGGGTTTGTTTTTAAGAAGCAAGAGCACATTCCAGAAGCTGTACTTGGTAGCTTTGCCAACGAAGCATTCGAAGCCTCTTAATAAACGACTTCTTGGACACTGAGCTCCATACTCGTTTGCTTAAGCTTGATTTCTTTCTTTCTTTTTTTTTTTTTTTTAATTTTTTCTGTAAATGTAAGACTTAGAATAAAAATTCAAATATTAAATTGATAGATTTTCGAGCCAGCCTCTAGGACTGCAGACAAGATTTGACCACGGTGGTTATTATTGATAACAACAGTAGTGCCATCAAGTTGTAGAACATGATCATAGTCAATTAAGGAAAGGATGAGAACATCACAGGGCTGGTGATTGTGCCCAGCCTTGTAGGTATGAAGATTAAAGAGCATCTGTTATGCTCAGTGGGAAAAGAAAATATAAATCACTAATCATTGCAGAGATCAGTCCTATACAGAGGTCTGAACAAAGGGCTGTTGAGCAGAGTTGGAAAGCCAATCAGTCATAGACAACAACCTTTGGGGAGATTTCCTAAGGTTGGGCTTTGACTGATAAGTTAAAATCACCAGGAAAAGAATAGCTGAAAGCTTGTGAAAAGATAGTATCATTTTAAGAAAATAATAGAATTGTATGTTATAATAACAAAGTTTAAATTATGTTATCAAAATAATTACCCACTATAATTGTTCTAACCATGTAGTTAATAATAATAGACATAATATTATATATATTATTATATGTCTATTATTATTAACAACATGGATAGAACAATTATAGTTCTAAGGTATATTTAAGGAGTAATTTAATTTTCCTATATTTATTCAAAAGGGCACAAGCAATGGAGCTTCCTAGGAATGATACTAAAGAGTTCTGCAAAGGGCCTATCAGACCCTTGGAACACAATGCTGGCTGGAAGCAGCAGGCATCCTCCTCTCCTCTCAGGGGCTCAGAGAAGGTCATTTCCAGTCAAGGAGGAATTCTGCATCTGGTGGTGTAGTGCCTAAGGCATTTGACTGCTAACCAGCAGGCTAGCCATTCAAATCCACCAGCCACTCCTCCGAAGGAAGGTTGGGGTTGGGCAATCTACTTCTGTAGTGATACCATCTCAGAAACCCAAGGAGAGGTCACTGTGAGTTGGATCCAACTCTACGGCAGTGAGTTTGGTTTGGTTTTGGTTTACTGGAAGCACTCCCTGACCAGAAAAAGGCAGAAGTGGGGCAGCCTGGTCTGACACTCGCAGAGGCCATAACCACATTGTGTTCTAGCCCTAAAGTAAGATTTAGAGAGCAACCCTGAGCAGAGTGCTCTCAGAGTGGTAGTTGGAGAATCACATTGCAACCTAGGTTCTCCTTCCTTTACTAGATCAACTCTTGTTAAGATGGTAGTCTTTCTACCAAGCCTGCCCCTAACCTTAACCCTATCAACCATGAATGCTGCTACTTCTAAAGAAAGTGGCCAGACCTTTGAGCTAGGCACCCATCCAGATTTTTGAAGCCTATTTATTCATCTCCAATTCTTGAAATCCTTGTATGTGTGGCCCCAGGACATTAAGAACTGAGAATCTTCCTGAAATGTCTGCAGTGTTCCAAGAGACAGTATTTTATTTGCACTGTCATTCTATATTTCATCGTGAAAAGGCCCATTGTGCAAACTTCTTCACTTCCTGCATTGGAAGAGGAAAGGCATTTAACTCTAAGTTGCCTGACACATATTTATTTGGTAAATGGCTGCTCTTGAGACATCTCCTCTTGGAATATTTTGTGTCCCACTCTTGGTGAAAGTGACCTCTTTGACCTCTCCCTCTTGAATGCCCATTCTCCTCTGAAGAGTGGCCACTCATAGCACCAGGAATAGATAAATGTTCTCATTTATGTACATGGTTAGAATGTCTGGGTGGCACAAATGGTTGGTATGATTAAGGGCTAACTGAGAGGTTGGAGGTTTAGATCCACCTAGAGGCATCTCAGAAAAAAGGATTGGTGATCTACTTCCAAAAAATCAGCAAATGAAAATCCTAAGAAGCACCATTCGACTCTGACACACATGGGTCACTCAGAGTCAGAGTTAACCCAATGGCAAATGTTTTTGTTTTTTTTTTTTTTTTTTTTTATGTGCATGTCTGACCCTTCACCACACTATCTCTCCACAGGATAAGGACAGAGGTCACCTTTTGTGTCTTCAGAGTCCAGTGGTAATGCTAGGTAGATAATAAGTGCTCCAGGAGTGTCAGCACATGGGTTAGTTACAGAGCAGACTACCCCACACATCAGGCTGGGATTGGGAATAGGAAACATAGGCTTCGAGCTTTTTTCTGACTTTAAGAATCTAGTTCTGACCATGCATCTCTTAACCACAAGGAAGTCCCAGGCTGGCTATTTCTTTTCTGGCTTTCTGTGAAGTACTGCATGGGACATGCACAGACCTTGGGAAGGGATTTAGGTATTCATCAAGCCATGTCTACGTGCCAGAGCCTGCACTCTGGGCTTTATATGAGTTATCTTATTAAATCTGCACAATATCAGGAAGTAGTGTTATTACGTTCATTTCGTAGATAAGGAAACTGGTTCAGAAAGATTAAGTGACTTGATCAAGCTTGTAACTGACATAGCCAGAGTAGGAGCTGTGCTGGTGTGACTAGGCTGCAGTGTGGTGCTTTTCTGAGGGAGGGGCAATGTTCCTGCACAGAATGGAGGTTCTGCAGCATTCCAAATAGCCCCTGTAGTCTCCTCCTGGATGAATAGGCACCTCAACCTCCTTTGTCCAACACTGAACTCATCTTCCTCATTTTGCACCCTCTCCTGTACTGTGGCTAAGGCACTTGACTGCTAACCAGAAGGCTGACGGTTCAAACCCACCAGCCAGTCCTCGGAAGGAAGATGGGGTAATCTACTTCCGTAGTGATACTGCCTCAGAAACCCAAAGAGGGGTCACTACGAGTCGGGTCTGACTCAAGGGCACATAACAACAACAACAACAACCTGTACTGTACATTCCATTTAATTCCAATGTATGGGAGCAGCTGAGCAACAGCATCTGGGCTCAGATTTCCTGGATTTGAATCCTGGGGCTATCACTTAATGTGTGAATATGGGCAATATCTGTCTGTGCCTCAGTTCCCTCATCTGTAAAATGGTGACAGACATGGTACCACTTATAAAATAACAACAACAACAAAAATACTCATAGTGACCCCATGTGTGTCAGAATAGAACTGTACTCTAAGGTTTTCAATGACTGATTGTTCAGAAGTAGATCATTAGGTCTTTCTTCTGAGGTGCCTCTGGGTGGACTCAAACCTCCAACCTTCTAGTCAGCAGTGATTGTTGTTGTTAGGTGCTGTCAAGTCAGCTCCGACTCATAGTGACCCTATGTACAACAGAATGAAACACTACCCAGTCCTGCTCCAGCCCCACAATCCTTGTTATACTGGAACCCATTGTTGCCACCACTGTTTCAATCCATCTTGTTGAGGGTGTTCTATTTTTTCACTGACCCTCCACTTTGCCAAGCATGATATCCTTCTCCAAGGAATGGTTCCTTCTGACAACATGACCAAAGTAGGTGAGACAAAGTCTGGCCATTCTCACTTCAAAGGAGCATTCCAGCTGCACTTCTTCCAGGACAGATTTATTAGTTCTTCTGGAAGTCCATGGTACTTTAAGTATTCTTTGCTAACACCGCAACTCTAAAGCATCAACTCTTCATCAATCTTGCTTATTCATTGTCCAGGTTTCTTATGCATATGAGGCAATTGAAAATACCATGACTTGGCTTAGATGCACCTTAGTTTTCAAAGAGACATTTTTGCTTTCAGTACTTGAAAGAAGTCTTTTGAAGCAGATTTACCCACTGTAATACGTTGTCTGATTTCTTGACTGCTGCTGTCATTGGTGTTGATTGTAGAAATGAGTAATACGAAATCTTTGACAACTTCAATCTTTTCTCCATTTATCTTGATGCCATTTATTGGTCCAGTTGTAAGAATTTTTGTTTATGTTGAGGTGTAATACATACTGCAGACTGTCGTCTTTAATGTTCATAAATAAGTGCTTCAAGTTATCTTCACTTGCATCTTCACTTGCAGCAAGCAAAGTTGTGTTGTCTGCATATTACAGGTTGTTAAAGAGTCTTTCTCCAATCCTGATGCCACACTCTTCAACATACAGTCCAGCTTCTCAGATTATTTGCTCATCATACAGATTGAATAAGTATAGTGAAAGGATACAACCCTGACACATTCCCTTCTTGATTTTAAATCATGCAGTATCTTCTTGTTCTGTTGAATGACAGCCTCCTGCTCTATGTACAGTTTCCTCATGAGCACAATTAAGTGTTCTGGAATTCCCATTCTTCTCAATATTATCCGTAATTTGGTATGATCCACACAATTGAATGCTTTTGCATAGTCAATAAAACACAAGTAAAAATCTTTCTGGTATCCTTTACTTTCAGCCAAGATCCATTGGACATCAGCTATGATATTCCTCATTCCATGTCCTCTTCTGAATCCAGCTTGCATTCCTGGAAGTTCCCTGAAGAACTTTTTTATTGCTGCAACCACTTTTGAATTATCTTCAGCAAGATTTTACTTATGTGTGATACTAATATTTTTTGATAATTTACACAATCTGTGGGATCACCTCTCTTTGGAATGAGTACAAATATGGATCTCTTCCATTCAGTTGGCCAGGTTCTATCTTCCAAATTTCTTGGCATAGAAAAGTAAGTGCCTCAAGTATAGCATCCATTTGTTGAATCATCTCAATGGGTATTCCATCCATTCCTGAAGGCTTGTTTTTCACCAATTCCTTCAATGCAGCTTCAAATTTTTCCTTTAATATCATTGGTTCTTGATCATATGCCATCTCTTGAAATGGATGAATATCGACCAATTCTTTTTGGTACAGTGACTCTGTGTATTCTTTCTATCTTCTTTTGATGTCTCCTGCATCATTCAATATTTTGTACATAGAATCTTTCAATATTGCAACTCAAGGTTGGAATTTTTTCTTCAGTTCTTTCAGCTTGAGAAATGCTGAGTGTGTTTTTCCCTTTTGGTTTTCTAACTCCAGGTCATTGCACATTTCATTATAATAATTAACTTTGTCTTTTTGCACTGCTCTTTGAAATCTTCTGTGTAGCTCTTTTTGTTGTCATTTCTTCCATTTGCTTTAGCTATCCATTCAAGGGCAAGTTTCAGAGTCTCTTCCTATATTCATTTTGGTCTTTTCTTCTTTTCTAGTCTTTTTAATGACCTCTTGCTTTCTTCATGGATGATGTTCTTTATGTCATCCCACAATTCATCTGATTTTCAGTCATTGGGTGTTCAATGCATCAAATCTATTCTTTAGATAGTCTCTAAATTTAGGTGGGATATAACCAAGTCATATTTTGGCTCTCATAGACTTATTTTAATTTTCTTCAGCTTCACCTTTTCTTCAGCTTCAACTTTCATATGAGCAGTAGATTGTGTGCTCCATAGTCAGCTCCTGGCCTAGTTTTGGCTGAAGATATCGAGCTTCTCTATCACCTCTTTCCACAGATGTAGTCTATCTGATTCCTGTATATTCTATCTGATCAACTCTACATGTATAGACTCTGTCTATGTTGTTGAAAACCGGTATTTGCAAGGAATATGTCATTGTTCTTGCAAAATTCTATCATGCGATCTCTGGCATAATTTCTATAGCCAATGCCATATTTTCCAACTATTGGTAACTCTTCATTTCCAATCTACTTCCATACTTAACACCTTGGAAACCCATAGTCATAGTATGACTATGAGTCAGAATTGACTCAATGGCAGTGAGTTTTACCAGGGAATAAGTTAGTAAAACTTCAATGCATTCATATGTATAAAGTATTTAAAATTGAGGCTAATGTGTAGTAAATCTGTAAATCTTGGCATCATCATGATACTATTATTGTTATAAACATCATCATCCAAAGTAAGTATTGCAAAGTACTATTGACTCTATCATATCCTACTCTCTTCCAGACTTCTGGGGCTGGGGATCCTTACTTCTAAATGTTTCTTTAATTCATCATCTTCAACCTAGCTCACTGCTGTTCCCTTTGTGATTTCCCACATGTACCATTGCAGCAGTTTCTATCTGGTCTTCTGCAACTATCTTCCTTCACAATTCATCACCTGCATAACTGCAAAGAGATGTTTCTACAATCAAATGTAAACATGTCATCTACCTCAAAAACCTACTTTCTTTCCCCATTGCCAAAGGAGCAATTCCTAATGCCTGAGTCTGGAACTTTATTCCTTCATAGTTTGGCCTTTGTAGTTATGGGTTTTCTTCTCTACCATCCTGTCTTCTGTTTGCACCCACCTGTCCAACATCCCCTAAGGACACTTGTACTTCTGCATGTCCATGCCTGATCCAGTTGGTTTCTTCTCCCAGGGATGCTCTTTCTCTACCTGGCAAACTCTCACTCCTTTAGCAATCACTATGAGTTTTTCAAAGTCTCTGATTCCCACATCTGGCTCCTATGCCCCACCTGATGAAGGGCCAAGCTGGTAATGTTCTCTTTGCACCCGCATATGAACAGACTCTCCATATAGCACTCAGTCTTGCATTAATCCTGTGTACTTTGTTTTCCCCCACTCTGAGTACTAGAGTACTCTAGTAGGACTTTGAATTGGTTCATTGCAGTTTGACACCCTTGCTGAGAATTTGCACTCCCACCGAGAGATATATTGAATCAAAATCTACAAGATCACCAGGCGATTCTTACAGATCCCCAGGTTATTGTGTTACATAAGAATCACCTGGAGATCTTGTTAAAATGTAGATTCTGATTCAATATATCTGAGATGGAAATGCAAATTTTCAGCAGGGGAGTCAAAGCAGAATGAACCTGTTAGAAGCATCCCCCAGCAAAAATGCTTGGTAAATGATTGCTGGTTGAAAGTTTACATAATATTTTGGGCTGGAAAGCAGATCAAGCTCTCTGACCTTTCTGTTATAAGAAAAAGATACATAAAGGTCAGTATATTTATGGCTTTGGATTCAATGAAAATTTCAAAGATAGATCTTACAAGTTTTGCTTCAATAGGTTTTGACTAATTTTCTTTGTATACTTTATCCACTGCTCTCCTTCAAGTTTAAGGCCAGGTGTGCTTAGTCCAGGGGTAATTTGCTTCTATGAGCTTTGGTCTCTTTTTAACAAATATATTCTACTATCCTTTGTGGAGCTCATCAGGAATCCAGAATGTCTGGATTAAACCTTCCAGAGAACAAGAAGTCACCATTTTTCAAATGCAAATAACGATATTAATGTCCAGGCCCGGACACTGTGGTTTCTACACCTGGGAGAGCTGTCACCCACCTGACTCTGCTAACACAGACAATTGTCAAGTGAGTAAATTTTTTTTGGATCTGTCTTCCAGAATATTAAAAAAAAAAAGTCACCTTAGAGTAAGTTACTTACAATAAAAGTGATCTCAGTTTCTCATTTGGAAACATAAATGTTTGTGTTACATAGAGTTTTGGGTTGCAAGGCTTTTTTTAAGCCAAAGAGGAGCCTGGAGTCCCAAAGAGTCAAGCAAGTGGCTTGAAGCCACCCAGCTTCTTGGGCAGAAATTGGGTTTGACTCTGCTCCCTTCAACCAGGCACTCACTGGAAATTGAGAAGCCCAATTTATCAATTTTATCTGGAGCCAAGACTTTCTTTACTTCCTCTTTGGGTTGTTCCCTCTGCAGTCACATTCAAACCAGGATTGACATGTTCATTGTTAAAAACAAAACAGAGTTTCTGTAAATAAAGGATGAGTTTTATTCAGATTCAAAGATTTGCAAGTTGGGAAGTGCCAAAATGAAAGTTCAAAATGGCATTCTAAACAGGGAACATAAGCACACATCTTTCATCAGAACTTTGTACAGGGTAGGGAGAGTACAAGGGTACACTTGATTGGTTACATTTAACATGTTCTATAATATTCATTTATCAATAATTTCTACTGGCTGGAGACTTCAGTATTAGCTACAGTTTCCTGCATTGGAGAGTTGCTTCCTGCAAAAATCAGGTGAACCAGAATTTTGAAGAAAAAGTTATTTTGTTCAAGAATACAGTCATGAGTCATGCACTCTAAAAAGCAGAATCAGGGGCCTAGGACAAAATGGAGTCCAATTCAGAACTGTGTCATCCATTTTTGTTATGTTGATTGCCTCAGTTTTAGAGTGCTCTTTTACATCTTTAAGCAGCTGAGACTGTGGGAAGGACCTGGGCAGGGCCCAGTCACAGTCTCTGTACTTACAATGGGGCACAGTGCCAAGAAGCACCTACAGCTCCACACAGAGGAGCAGGCCTATTGCTAATGTATTCAAAGAGGCCTTCTATAAACCAAAGGAGCAGCTGCTCTTGAACCATTTCCCAGGCTGCAGGGTTGAGTAAGAGTGATCCAGTTCAGCAAATATTCTTCAATGATCATGTGTTTTGGGTCCTGCATTGTGTGCTGGGGAAAAAGGGATGTGGAGATTCCTGCTCTTGGCAGGCTAAAAGCCTAGTGGTGAAGACAGATGAGCAAACAGTTAACCACAGAATAAAATGTTGAGTCTTATACTTGAGAAATTAATAATTTTTGCCAAGAGTGTCAGTGAGGGAGGAAGATTCACAGAGACAAGGCCTGAGAAGTTGTCTGAAGCAGGGATGGAATGAGAAGAGAGATGTAAGGAGGGCTGCTGATGTTGGTGGGGAAAGAGCAAGGAAGGAGGAGAAGGGAAGGACAGAGAGAAACAGAAAGCAACAGAGGTTAAGAAAGTGAAATAATGAGAGACAGAGAGTGATGGAAAGAGTAAGAATGAGAGAATGAGTGTGAGACAGAGGCAAAGGAGAGAAGGAGAGAAAATATGAGACAGTGAAAGACAGTGAGCAAAAATCAAAGAGTGGAAAAGAAAAAAATAATAGAAAGCAAGAGGAAGAGTAAGGAAGAGTATGTATGTGTGTGAGGGGGAAAAACAAACAGAGTGAGAGAGCAAAAGTGAGAAAGATAATGGGAGCAGGCACCTGGGGAACCAAAGTATGGTATGCATGGATGGGGGCATAAGTGATGATGTAAAAAGGAACCTAGGAATGAAGGATATTGAACATCAGGAATTTGGAGCTTTCACACTAAGTTCAGCAACACAATGCCCCAAAGAAAATATTTTCCCAGTTGCTTATGACCTTTGTACTAAATCCTTAGGATCAGTGTACACAGTGTGTGGTTCCTGGAATCAATTAATAGCAAGCAAAAACAGCTTTGCTGTTGTTGAAGGGCTAATGATACCTAGTACAGTGTTGTTTATTTTAACATGCACTGTGGTGTTTGGACCGGGTGATTGATGATGAAAATTCTGGAAATGGAGACACAAGGATGGCCCTAGTGTGCTTTCATAGGCCCCCAGGGGAGGGTCTTTTGACCCCTTCCTTTGCATGTCTCCTTAAATGTGGCTCCAGTCTGTCCCTTGGTCTAGTGAGTTTCACCGAGAGGTCCTCCTTCATTTCCAGATGTCCTAAAGGGGAAATACCTGGCAGATTTCTGTTGACAACATGATGCATCTTTGTCCCTATAGAAAGAGAGTAGATGGCACTGGGGGCTTTGAGGATGTAGACACAGAGGAGACCCCTGGGCACAGTGGAAGGGCACTTGATGGTAAGTCTGAAATGAAGCAGCTACCCTGCCCTTCTCCACACACTGTCCCTGTGGTCAAGTCCCCACTGCTGTGTACACAGACACACACACACACCCCCAGCCAGTGGAGAGAGCTCCTGCCAGGAACTTCTCAGATAAGAAGGGCCTTAGAGTAAGAAAACTGAAGCTTGAGAGGTAAG
This sequence comes from Orycteropus afer afer, assembly GCF_000298275.1. Taxonomy (NCBI): domain Eukaryota; kingdom Metazoa; phylum Chordata; class Mammalia; order Tubulidentata; family Orycteropodidae; genus Orycteropus; species Orycteropus afer. Next base: position 7,318,951 of record NW_006921639.1, on the reverse strand, counting down.
GGGACTTTTACTTAGTTACTTAGTGTTGATGTCATTAGCTGATATCAAGTCTACTACAACCCATGGAGATCTTAGATACAAAAGAACAAATGTTTCCCTGTCTTGTATCCTGTGTCATCTTCATGATTGCCAATACATTTGAGTTCATGGTTATGACTTGTGCCAATCTATCTCACTAAGGGTCTCCCACACCCATATCATCCTTCTACGTTACCAAACATAATGTCCTTCTCTAGTGATTGATGCTTCCTGATGACATATCCAAAGTAAGTGAGTCAGTCAATGTTCTGTTATGATCCATGAGGTTTTCACTGGAAAATTTGAGGAAGTATATCACCAGACCTTTCTTTCTAATCTGTCTTAGTTCTGTTGAATTTGAATGAGAGGTCCTTCTGGTATTTGAAATTCTGGTAGCATAGCTTCCAGCATCATAGTAACACATAAGCCATCACAGTATGACAAACTGACAGATGGGTAGTGGTTAGGGTAGACATTACCAAAAAAAAAAAAAAAAAAAAAGTGTGGTGAAGTAAGGGGTGACTGGAAAAGGAAAAGATGTCTACATCTCAACCATCTCAGAGGACTAAAGAAAAATCTTATCTCTTAGGACTCACTGGCATCCTCTGAGCATATGTTTTAATCATAGAAGGCATGAGGTGCAGGAAGAAAGTCACCATGACTTTGAAAGTGCTTCTCCACTTAAGCGCAATGCTCTTCCCTACTTACATGTTTCCCATCTGGTTAACTTCAGTATATCCTTTGGAGCTCAATTCAAATGACCCTTCTTCAGGGACACTTTCTGGAATAACTTCTTCTGGGTCAATTTGCCCAATATTGTTCTCATAGCATTAAGAACCTCTCCTCCAGCACACTAATCTAATCACCATTTCACCTGACGATTAAGGTTTGCCTCCCTATTAGACTATAAGGCCCAGAAAGGATTGGACCACATTGGTTTTGACTCATTGTTGAGCTCCTGATGACAAGCACAGTTCCTGGTACAAGATATGTTGAATTAATGAACACAAGAATGAATAAATGAGATTACTTTGGAATGAGTGTTTGATAAGAGGTTAGTTTCAAACTGAAAGTTTGAGAAACTACCAAGATAAATGAAAAAAAAGTAAATCAAAAGCAAATAGATATAAAAAGCTACTTCAAGAAACCATAA
>NW_006921639.1:7309595-7315120 GCF_000298275.1 Orycteropus afer afer | reverse complement strand
AAATCCTAAAAAAAAAAAAGCAAATAGATATTATGGTATAGATATGAGGCACTGGGTAAGATGGAGACTGCCTTTACAGTGGGCTTGAGATTGTGTTAGTCACTCAAGAAATATTTGTTGAAGAACAGCTCTGTCTGTCATGGAATTTCTAGTCTAGTTATGATCTGTAGTTCTGATATAAGACAAATGGTGGTACTTATCCAGTGTTGGAATTATACTGGGTGGGCTCAGCAATAAGAAGACAATAGCATAATAAACTTGGAAATGCTGGTGAAAGATTCAGATGATCAAACCTGAAGCTTCAGGCTGGAAAGAGAAGAAAGTAAGCTAGGAGGGGGAGAGAGAAAAAGGAAGGGAGAGGGTGAAAGGTAAAGAGAGGAAGAATGGTAAAGACAGGGAGCAGAAGGAAGGACAGAAGAGAGGAGGGGAGGAAGAAAGAAAGGAAGGGAGGGAAAGAAAGGAGAGAGGGAGGGAAGAAGGTAGGGAGTGATGTTGAGTTTTACCTGAACCTTGTCATCCTGGAAAACAGCAATGATTAAAGAAATCTCCACCAGAAGTGTGGTCTATGTTCTATTGATTTGAATCTGTTCAGGAAATTGGATTACTGCAAATAAAAAAAAACCAGCTTCTCATGACTTAAATAAGGGAAATGAGGATGCTCCTTGTTTACCTATGACAAAGCCAGACACAGACCCTCCAAACTGCCATTCTTAGACTCATAAATCATTAATTGAACTGCTTACTAACACTGATCAACCAGAAAAAATACTTGTTAACCAAACTTTGCCTAAGCTTCTCTCCTTTCGAGTCCTTAAATTTGATCTACCTTCAGCTTGAGCCAACATACAACCCTTCCTTAAGGGTCCCTCTCAGAGAATAAGTTGACATCAGCATAATACATTCACTGATTTACTGTCATCCTGTTTCCTCAGACCTGGCTTTTTCTAGCCCTTTTTACTCTCATCTCTATGAAAGAAAATGAAAAAAAAAAAAAATTTTTTTGGTCTGACTTAAGACATTTGCTGATCTTATGGTGAGAGCATTCTCCCTATTACAATAAACTGCTCTCCCTATTGTAATAGTCATTTTCCCCCCTCTTGCAATAACCTTTCTGAATAAAGCCTTTCCCTATATAGTCTGGAGATATAGATGGTTTAGATATAAATATAGATAGAAGGAAGTCAGGAAAGAATGAAGACAAACTGGGAGAAAATGGAGGGAATGAAAGTCTAATATTCTCTGTGAGTTTAGTCAATAATTGTGGTGGGAGTGTGAGCCACATAGAGCTAGGAAGATCCAGATGTAACATCTAATTTAAGAATTCAGCCACAAAACTTTTCTAGATGTTAACCAGGTATTGCTATTTATGTAGACAACTGAAGTGGGATAAACATGAGGGTCAAGAGAATTGGAGATGTTAAGATATTGTGAGTGTTGAGCCACTCATCCACATAACCACCTCAATCACCCAGAATGAAGGAAGGATGATGCCAGAGAGGTGAGCCAGAGGCTAAATTCTGATGATTCTGAAAGTGAGAGCTGAGAAGGATGAGGGAAACTGTATTTTCTAGTATCTCCTATTCCACATGCTCTTTTTTTTTTTTTTAACTGTTTGACTTCAAGACTCCTCTCCATGAGAAGTGTGGTCTGTGTTCTCTCTCGAATCTGCATTAAGACTGTGACAGTGCTGACCAAGGGAAGATGGTGAAAGCAAGGCCAAAAAGATCCCTCTTCCACCTAGCTTTCTTTCTCATCTCTCTTTCTCCATGCACCTCTGGATCCCTGAGCCACCATATCAGAGTTCTGACCACCCTAAAACAACAGTGATAGGTAGAGCACATAGAGGTAGAGAGAGATACCTGAAGAACTCCAGTGGTTCCAGTCCCAAACACTTCACAGTCTTGACACAAGGCATGTGAATGAAGGAGCTTTCAGGCGATTCCAGCTACAACCACCTCTGAGTTGCCCCAGCCAATGTCAAGAGGAGTAGAAATTAGCTGTCATACTGACTCATCCCTCCCAGGCCCTCCCTAAACTAAAGATTTGACAGCAAAGTGAATACTGTTGTTTTAAACTATGGAATTATGGGGTGAGGACTGAAGAAACTTTTTAGTTCATCACTCTCTGATTTCTATATTGATTAACACTTTTTGCAGCTTGCAAATGAGAGCACACTAGTTAACACAAATCAGTAATTCTTGGAGGAAACAAAAGTTATATCAAGCACATCTTTTATAACATTTAAACTAATATGAGGTGAGCTGATTGCAGTCTATTGTGGTGAAAGAAACCTCTTAATCTTGCTTTCAGGAAATAAATGATTAGAGGAATTTTGCTTCTGCTTTTGGTTCAAATCGTTATAATTGTTAAAACATTTGATTATTAACCAAAAGGTCAGTGGTTCGTATCTACCAGCAGCTCCATGGGAGAAAGATGAGACAGTCTGCTTCTGTAAAGATTTACAGCCTTAGGAACCCTATGGGGGCAGTTCTACTCTGTCCTTAAATGTTGCTGTGAGTCAGAATTGACTCAATGGCAGAGGGTTTGTTTTCAATTACTATTATTTATTTATTTATTTTGGTTGAAATGAACTTTACCTCATTGTTCTAGTACTGGAGTCAGCTTCCACTGTGGAATCCAACAGTCACTTTCCCCCTCTGGGTCTCCTGAGGCTATCTTGGTTCAGGATGTTCTAGCTCTATGATCCTATCCAGGAAGTTGCCACCAAACCAGGGGAGAGGAACATTAAAGAAAGAAAATACAAGCCAAAGCTAAGAGATGGGAGGAAAGTCATTTTTAAGAATGTAACATTTAATTGTGTATGATACTTAGAGTGATAAATAAATTTTAGTATTAGTAATCTATTTTTAAAGGTACTCTGGTGGCACAGAGGTTAAGAACTTACCTGATAAACCAGTTGGCAGGTTGAACTCACAAGGTACTCTGTGGAAAAAAGGTGTGACAATCTGCTTCTGTAAAGATTACAGCATTGGAAACCCTGTGGGGCGTTCCACTCTCTCCTACAGGGTCACTATGAATCTGAATAGATTCACCAGCAGTGTGTTTTGGGGTATGGAATCTATTTTTATTCAGAAAATGTAATAGTGTTAACTCTGCTTAACTTAACTCCTAATTGTTTCTAGGTTATTGAATGGTTTACATTTGAACTTTCAGTGTATAGCCAGGTCCCAGTGAAAGATATGATGGAAGTTTTGTGCTTGGGACGTATTTTGTGTGAGATGTGTGAGACTTCATGGTGTTTGAGGTAGAGAGACTGAGGTGTGGAAATACCTAAGTTTAGTCACAGACCAGGGTCACTGAAATGCAATATAATCAACGATCCAAGGTTCTGGGGAAGGAGTAGAAAGGGAATCTTTCCTTTGAGAGTAGCATCCTAAGTGTGCCACAGGCAATGTGAAGGCTCAGTTGGAAGAGGGTAGGAGAATCTGATAGCGAATACTCTGCAGAACATTGGCTTTTTTCCTTATGTCCCAATGAGATCGCTAGAAGGTGATTTCCTGGCCAAAACACCTCATCAACAAGGGATAATGGGAAGGGGAACATTCTTCTCTCTGGATCAGTAACATCTCTGTCCTTCCCTAACTCTGAGCCCTCGGCTATGCTTGGCTGTATGCTTGGTGTTTGGCTGTAGAAAAGCTAATTGCCACTCTTCAACACTGTTAAAGTTTTATCTATTCCAGTCTACATGAGACTGACTGGAGGGTGTTATTCCTAACTTTTCCTTAAATTAGGTCTGAGATTGCATGAGGGAACCATCGCTTCCATAAAGGGTGCATCACTGTATCACACTGCATTCCAATAGCATATCCCCTGGAAAGCTTGCATGGAAGATGCAAGGAGGGAATGGCTCATCTGCTGACTTCCAGATTTCCTATCCAGCTGTACCTCTAGGGGAATCCTCAGTCTTGGTGGCAGCTCAGGCCACAGAGCACCATCTGTTTGTGAATTTCTCTTGCTTGCCAGAGATGTGGTACTGTGAATGCCCTTACCCATCTTCTGTAAGTAGCAAGTCACTAGCCTGCTCTCTCACCAAAGCCACAAGCATTGGAAAATGAAAAGAGAAACTTGCTGAGATAAGCCACCAAGGCCTCTGCTCAAACTGGAAAGGGACTGGTATGGCAACCATCCTGGTGGGAATAACAACCCACAGAGAACATCCTCAATAGGATAGGACATGACAGGAGCTTTGTGTGTTCTAGGGGCTGGTTAATGATAATGAATCCTAACCTGTACTGTTTTTATTTACAATCAGTGTTAAGAGAAGAACTCTATGACAAACTGAATTTTATATTTGTTGCTATTAGATTTTAGACATGAAAATTAAAGGTAAATTCTCCACAGGAAATCTTGTGAACCCAAAGGCAGAGGGTAATCAAGCCTCTCCAGCCAGGTGCGCCAGGACTCACCTCTAAGATGTCTAAATTCCATGTTTTGTATGCCACTTGCTAGGGATCCAGTAGGCCAATCACACTGTCTTTTCTTCACCTTGATTTCAAGCATATCTCAGTGCAAGGAAGAGCCTTTTCCCTTGGGCAAACAGCAGGCAGCCACAGTGTTCTGGCTATAATGTCCTTCCTGTTCACATGGGCAAGAGACAGAAATGTAGAAAGGGTACAGGATTGGTAGTCAACACACAAATTTCAATTCTCCCTGAGCCTTAGACAAATGACTAGGGTCTGCTTCCTTGTTGTAAATGTGAGATAATAATAATAATTCATTTTCTATCTCTCCCATAGATATGTTGAAAGAAGGAAATGAGAATCTTCATATATGTTATAAGATATATAGGAAGGAAGATGGCATCATACTAATAACCCACACGTTTGATCCTTCTTCCAGCTTAGACTCTGAGTAACTAGGTAAAGCAGATACAAATAAAGAGCCTGGAGTTATGAGCAACTAAGAAGAAGATACAATATTAGATTCAATGAAGGTATAGAAAAAGAGCAGATTAAACAAGTGGGGAAAATAAATGAACCTGCTTAGCTGGCGGAGATGGAGACAGAGTGGAGTCATTAGAAATGCAAAAGAGATCAAGGCAGAAGGGAGGAGGGGAAAAAAATCACAGAACTGACAGGCATTGGGGACTCAGAATAGCCACACCAGGAGTTTTTCATGGTGATCTCGGGTTCTGAGAGGATCACATTCAACCTCCACAAGGAAATTGGAGGTATTACACTGAACACCTCACCCAATGGACAGGTAACACCAATAGCTACTGCACCACAGGATCATTGACAAATGATGGACAACACCTGTTGTCCCAACTCCAAATCCTCTTCGCAATGAACAGAGACCTGCACCCACATGCTCATCAGAAAGAGCTGGAGAGCAACTCAGTATGGCTGACTTAAGAACCAAAGAAATACACCTGCTCCACACTGTCAGCTATAGGAAAACATAAAATCAGGTGAAACAAATCAATACCTAACTAATAATTAAAGAGGACAACTTCAAAATGTCTAGGAAACAACAGACAAACTCAAATCAAACAAGCAAACAAA
>NW_006921639.1:7307008-7309141 GCF_000298275.1 Orycteropus afer afer | reverse complement strand
TGTGTGTGTGTGTGTGTGTGTATGACTCTCCAAGAGCTCAAGGAAACTGCAAACAGAATCAATCAGAAGGCAGACAGTATCCTAGAAGAATTCATGAAAATCACTCAAGAATCTATCACCACTTCTATTTAACATTGTACTGGAAGTCCAGGCAGGGCAATGAGGCAAGAAACAGAAATAAAAGGAATCCAAATTGGCAAAGAAGTAAAGCTATCTCCTTTCACAGATGACATGATCCTATCCATAGGAAACCCAAGACCTTTAATGAGATGGAGTGATACACTGACTGCAACAATGGGCCCAGGTTCACCAAGTATTGTGAGGCTGGTGCAGTACTGGGCAGTGTTTTGTTCTGTTGTGCATAGGGTCGCCATGAGTTGGAGGTGACTTGATGGTACCTAACAACAACAACCAGTTTCCCTTAGATAGATCCCAAAAATATTACAGGCATTTCACTGATCCCTTGCATATAAGAGAATGATGGAATAGATTCCAGAAGGGAAAGATAGTTTTAATTGGTTGTGATTAAAATATCTTACTTTTGGGGAACATATTACTTATTAAATCCTTCCAAAAACTCAGAAGGCTATGTAAGTGTAGGGTTCTGAATCTTAAGCTTTACTATATTTGTGGTAAATTCACATCTAGTTATATATATAAGACATTTTATTTTTAAATAAACATATCTAAATAGTAAATCCACCACTTATCAGTCTGTTGTACTGTGGTGGCTTGCATGTTGCTGTGAGGCTAGAAGCTATGCCACTGGTGTTTCAAATGCCAGCAGTGTTACCCATGATGGGCAGGGTTCAGCAGAGTTTCAGGACTAAGAAGACTCAGAAGAAGGAAAAGGCCATCCATTTCTCAAAGAATTGGCCAGTGAAAACCTTATGAATAGCAGTGAAACACTGTCTGGTATATTACTGGAAAACTATATGAATAGTCCTGAAACATTCTCCAATACATGCCAGAAGATGAGCCCCTCAAGTCAGATGGCACTCAAAATACAACTGGGAAAGAGCTGCCTCTTGAGAGTAGAGTTGACCTTAATGATGTCTATAGAGTAAAGCTTTCGAGACCTCCATCTGCTGATGTGACACATCACAAGATGAGAAGAAACAGCTGCATGCATCCATTAATAATCAGAACATGGACTGTACAAAGGATGAATCTAGGAAAATTGGAAATTGTCAAAAATGAAATGGAACACATAAAAATTGATATCCTAGGCATTAGTGAGCTGAAATGGACTGGTTTTGGTCATTTTGAATCAGACAACCATGTGGTCTACTATGCCAGGAATGAAAAATTTAAGAGGAATAACATGGCATTCACCATCACAAAGAATGTTTCAAGATCTATCTTGAAGTACAATGCTGTCAATCTTCCTTGTAACACAACACATTGCTGTCAAGTCATATCCAACTCATAGCAACCCCTCCTTAGATTTCTGAGACCATATCACTACAGAAGTAGATTACCTACCTTCCTTCCAAGCCACTCCTTGAAAGGAAGTTTGGGCAATCTACTTCTGTAGCGATACCTCCTCAGAAACCCAAGGAGAGTGTCACTATGGGTTGGATCTGACTCGACAGCAGTGTGTTGCTTTACAAGGAAGACCAGTTAATACTACTATTATTCAAATTTAAGCACTAACTACCAAAGCCAAAGGTGAGGATATTGAAAAATTTTACCAATATCTGCAGTCTAAAATTGTCCAAACATGCAATCAAGATGTGTTGATTATCACTACTTATTGGAATGCAAAAGTTGGAAACAAAGAAGAACCACTGGTAGTTGAAAAATATGGCCTTGGTGATATAAATGATGCTGGAGATTGTATCAGATTGAATTTGCAAGACCAACTACTTATTCATTGCAAATACTTTTTTTCAACAACATAAATGGCAGCTATACACATGGACTTCACCAGAGTCCATTCTGAATCATAGTGACACTCTTTGGGTTTCCCAGGCAGTAAATCTTTACAGAAACAGGTTGCTTTCTGTGGAGTGGCTTGTGGGTTTGAACCCCCAGCCTTCTGGATAGCAGTCAGATGCCTTAGGTACTATGTCACCAGAACTCCTTAAAATTTTATACACACACACACACACACACAGATATATATATATA
>NW_006921639.1:7285463-7306838 GCF_000298275.1 Orycteropus afer afer | reverse complement strand
AGCCTTCTGGTTAGCAGTCAAGTGCCTTAGGCACTATGCTATCAGAGCTCAAAAAAAATACCACCCAATTTCACTTCAAGATCTATAACTAGATTTAAGTTCCAGCAAGCCACAAAAGATGAAGTACAAATTTTTCCCCAGGAGGAAGTATACTATACTCCAAAAGAACTGCTTCATTTTTTCTAATATGTACAAACAGAAACCTGGAGAATATGTGTAGGAATGGCTGTTAAAGATGTGGGACAATGGTGCAAGGAACATAGAGTTGGATCAGTCTGAATGTATTGACATGGGCCCACTAAGCACAGATTCTTCATTCAGAGTTTCAACTTGAGAGGTTAGGAAAGGGTCCAATCATTTATTTATTTATTCATTTATTTTGCTGAAGCATGGATTATTTAGTGACCTAAGCTAAGTCAAGTTGAAGGACCAGACATGCCTTGGTATAATGTAGAAGGAGATATCCAAAGACTTAGGGAAACTGGCATGTTAGAATGTATTTATCATATTAGTCCCTCATACCCACAAATGAAATACCCAGAGGATACACTTTTTACCACAATGGTGAGGAACAAATTTATGAAGGGAGTCTCAGCATCCTTGAAGACTGCTGTGATAGTGATTTTATGTGAGTCAGACCTAACAGCAGGAACAACCCTAACCATATTAGATATCTGACTACAGTGGGGTTAATTGGATTCTATGATGGTAAGGAACAAGTGGTGGCACTTAACTGACAAAGATGGGGGGTGGGGCATGGTTCCCATGATGGAGAGTAGTATGAGCAGTAATCAGAATAGTTTGACTTATATGGCCTTATAGTGTTGCCTAGCCAGACATGGTGTCCCTAGGAGTAAAATAGATGAAATCTACTAAATATTTACTTGATCTGTACAAGTGGAATAATTCTAGATTAAGTGAATAGTACTCTAACTTAAATGACCAGAATAGAGAGACATGACCCCTTAATCGCCAGACTTGAGACCATTTACAGAACCACAACCCATTAAATGAAGTGGAGGCCAGGTTTCATTGAGAAATGACCATGCTACACTGCCAAAAATTTATACTAGTAATCTTTCCCAGCCTTCCCCAAAGAGATCTATGGTCTCTTTACAAGAGTGACTGTTCAGGAATTACTGGACATTAGCTCTGAATTAATACTAATTCCCAGAGACCAAAAACATCACTGTGGCCCACCCATTAGTATAGAGGCATATGAAATTCAGGTTATTAATGAAATTGTAGCTCAGATCTCACAATGGCTCCAGTGGGTCACTAAACCCCTCCTGTCGTGATTTGTCATGATTCCCTCCAGAATGCATAATTGGAATAGACATACTCAGCAACTGGCAGGACCCCCACATTGGATCACTGACATGTGGAGTAGGAAAAGTCAAGTGGAAACTAATAGAACCGCCCTTATCTAGGAAAATAGTAAGTCAAAAGCAACATCGCATTCCTGGAAAGTCTGCAGAGATTAGTGCCACTATCAAGGACTTTCTGGATGCAAGGGTGGTGATTTCCACCACATCTCTATTTAACTTGTCTATTTGGTCTGTGTAAGAAAGTGAAAGGATCTTGGAGAATAACACTGTTTTTTTGTAACCTTAAACAGGTAGTGGTCCCAATTGCAGCAGCTGTTCCAGGTGTGGTTTTACTGCTTGAGCAAATTAATACATGTTGTGATACCTGGTATGCAGCTATTGGTCTGACCAATGAAGTTTTTCCCAATTTCAGATTTGAAAGACCACCAGAAGCAGTTTGTCTTCAGCTGGCAAGGTCAGTGATACACCTTTACTGTTCTCCCAAAGAGGGATATCCACTCTCTAAATTATGTCATAATATGATCTGCAGGGTCCATGATCACTTTTCCAATACACAAGACATTACATTGATGCCATTATGCTGATTAGACCTAATAAAGAAGAAATATCAGTGACTCTAGACTTACTGGTAAGACATTGTGTGCTAGAGACTGGGAAATCAGCCTGACAAAAAATAAAGCCCCTTCTACCTCAGTGAAATTTCTAGGGGTCCAGGGTGTGGGACTTTTTGAGATATTCCTTCTAAAATGAAGAGCAAGTTACTGCATTTGGCTTGTTGCACAGCAAAAAAGGAGGCACAATGCTTGGTGGGCCTCTTTGGATTTTGGAGACAACATATCCCTCATTTGGGTGTGCTACTGTGGCCTATTTATAAAATAACTCAAAAAGGTGCTCGTTTTGAGTGAGACCCAGAACAACAGAAGACTCTGCAACAGGTTTACTCTGCTGTGCAAGCTGCTCTGCCACTTGGACCAAATGATCCAGCTGATTCAATGGTGCTTGAAGTGACAGTGGCAGACAGAGATGCTGTTTTAAGTTGTTGGCAGGCCCCTATTGATGGATTACAGCATAGACCCTTAGGATTTTGGAGTAAAACATTTTCATCCTCTGTAGATAACTACTCTTCCTTTGAGAAACAGCTTTTAGCTTGTTACTGGACCCTAATGGAGACAGAATGCCTGGCCATGGGCCACCGAGTCACCATGCAGCCTGAGCTGGTCCTCATGAACTGGATGTTGTCTGACCTATCCAGAAAGTCATACAATTGGATGTGCACGACAGCATCTCATCATTAAGCGGAAGTGGTATATAAGAGATTGGGCTTGAACCTGACCTGAAAGCATGAGTAAGTTACATGAGGAAGTGCTCCAGATGCCCATGATATCCACTCCTGTCACGTTATCTGCCCTTTTCCAGTCTGCACCCATGGGCTCATGAGGAGTTTCTTATTATCAGTTGACTGAGGAAGAGAAAATTTGTGCCTGGTTTGCAGATCTGGTTAAAATATGCAGGCACCACTCAAAAAGCACCACAGCAGCAGCACTGTAGCCCCTTTCCAGGACCTCCATGAGGGACAATGGAGAAGGGAAAACCTCCCAATGGGCAGAACTTCTAGCAGTGCACCTGTTTGTTCATTTTGTTTGGGAAAAATATGGCCAGGTGTGCAATTTTATACTGATTCACAAGCTGTGGCCAATGGTTTGGCTGGATGGTCAGGGACTTTGAAGGAATACGATTGGAAAATTGGTGATAAGGAGGTATCAGGAAGAGGTATGAAGATAGACCTCTCTGAATCTAGCAAAGTGAAGATGTTTGCATCTCTTATGAATAATCACCAAAGAATGACCTTGGCAGAGGACTATTTGAAAAATCAAGTGGAGAAGATTACATGTTCTGTGGCAACCAGTCATCCTTTTCTTTCTCAAGACACTTCTATCATTGTCCAGTGAACAAAGTGGCCATCAGGCAAGGATGAAGGTTATACATGGGTTCAGCCACATGGACTTCCATTCATCAAGATTGACTTGGCTACAATCTCACTGAGCGCCCAATCTGCCAGCAGCATAGACCAACATTGAATTCCCGACATATCACCATTCCTCATGACAATCAACCAGTAATCTGGTGGGAGGTTGATTACATTTGCCACTTCCAACATGGAAAAGGCAGCATTTAGTTATTACTGGAATAGACACTTACTCTGGACACAGATTTGCTTTCCCTGTATGCAAAGCTTCTGACAAAACTACCATAGAATACCTTATCTACTGTCATGATATCCTATACAGCATTGCCTCAGATCAAGGGACTTACTTCACAACAAAAGAAGTGTGGCAATGGACACATGCTCATGCAATTCACAGGTCTTACCATGTTCCCCATCATCCTGAAGCAGCTGGCTTGATAGAACAATGAAATGGCATTCTAGACACAGTACAATGACAGCTAGGTGGCAATACCTGACAGGGTATTGACAAGGTATTCTCCAGGAAGCAGTATATGTTCTAAACTCTGTTAGCATAGTGCCTAAGGCTCTTTACTGCTAACCAGAAGGCTGGCGGTTCAAACTCACAAGCCATTCCTCAGAAGGAGGGTTGGGCAATCTATTTTCATAGTGATATCACCTCGAAAACCCAAGAAGGGGTCTCTGTGAGTCAGGGCTGACTTGATGGCATAAAATAACAACAACAAGTGTCTAATACATGGTTCTACTGCTCCCATATCTAGGATTCATGGATCCAGGAACCAAGGAGTGACAATTGGAGTGGCATCACTCACTATTACTCCTTGTGACCCACTCATAAAATTTTTATCTCTTATTCCCAGAACCTAAGCTATGGGTCTAGAGGTCTTAGTTCTAAAGAGGGCATTGCTTTCACTTGGAGATGCAATTCTGATTCCATTTAACTAGAAGCTAAGAATGCCACCTGACCACTTTGGGATCCTTGTGCCTCTGGATCAATAGGTAAAGAAGGGAGAAAACATATTGGCTGGTGTGATTGATCCTGATTACCAAGGGGAAATCATATTGATATTATGTAATGGAGATAGAATGTTGTTGTCGTTGTTGTTGTTGTTATGTGCCATCGAGTCAGACCTGACTAATAGCGACCCCTTCTTGGGTTTCTGAGACAGTATCACTACAGAAGTAGATTGCCCAACCTTCCTTCAAAGGAGTGGCTGGTGGGTGTGAACCGCCAGCCTTCTGGTTAACAGTCAAGTGCCTAAGGCACTATGCTACCAGAGCTCCTAAAAGATAGAATAGTATGTGCAAATTGATCTTATGTAATGGAGATAGAATAGTATGTGCAGATTACAGAACATCCTTTAGGACATCTCTTAGTACTACCATGCCCTGTGATTAACCCAATTTCAACATGACTAGTAAGGATCCCGGGAGCTCTGGTAGCACAGTGGCTAAGACACTTGCCTGCTAACCAGAGGGCTGGTGGTTCAAACCCACCAGCCACTCCTCGGAAGGAAGGTTGGGCAATCCTACTTCCGTAGTGATACTGCCTCGGAAACCCAAGGAGGGGTCGCTATGAGTCGGGTTTGACTCGACGACACATAACAACAACAACAACAGTAAGGATCCCAACCCTTCAGGAATGAAAGTTTGAGTCAACCCCTCAGGCACAGAACCATGACCAGCTAAGATGTTTGCTGAGAGAAAGAGGAATACAGAATGGGTGGTGGAAAAAGGTAGTTCCAAATACCAGTTATGACCATGTGACTAGTTGCAGAACAAGGATTATAATTATTTTTAGTGTTTCTTCCTTGTATTGTTATTTGTGAATATGTGTGTGTTTGTGTGTATTTGTATATGCATGTCTATATGAAACATCTATGTCTTCTTCCCTCCTTTATTTCATTACTTATTGTTAAATATAACATGTAAATGGAGCTAGTTCATTTTCATTTGTACACTTGTTAGTTTTATCATGTTAGGCACAAGTATGATTTTATAATTGTCTTTATTTGGAGATTGTATGTGGTTTAAGAAGATGTGTACAGACATGAAGAAAACTGTGATGATTAAAGTTATATGTCAGCTTGTTGAGGCCATGATTCTCAGTGGTTTGGCAGTTATGCAATGATGTAATCTAGCAGTTATGCAGTGATGCAATTTGGCACTTATGTAATGATGTAAGGAGGTCTGGTGGCATAGTGCCTAAGGCATTTGACTGCTAACCAGAAAGCTGACAGATCAAACCCAACACCCACTCCTCAGAAGGAAGGAAAGACAATCTACTTCTGTAGATTCGGTGACCCTCTACTTGCATGATACCCTTCTCCAGGGAATGGTCCCAAATGACAACATGACCAAAGTAGGTGAGATGAAGTCTGGCCATTCTCACTTCCAAGGAGCATTCCAGCTACACTCCTTCCAGGAGAGATTTGTTCAATCTTCTGGCTAAAACCAAAACCAAACTCACAGCTGTGGAGTCAGATCCGACTCATAGCAACCCCTCTTTGGGTTTCGGAGGCAGTATCACTATGGAAGTAGATTGCCCGACCTTCCTTCCAAGAAGTGGCTGGTGGATTTGAACCACCAGCCTTCTGGTTAGCAGTAAAGTGCCTTAGGCACTACACCACCAGAGCTCCAGTATTCTTTGCCTACATCATAATTCAAAGGCTTGGTAAAGTAAAGGGTAAGCGAAAAAAAAGGAACCCCCTCAATGAGATGGATTGACACTGTGGCTGAAATGACAAGGTCAATCATAGCAAGGATTGTAAGGATGGCACAGGACAGGGCAGTGTTTCACTCTGTTGTTAGTTCTTTTAGCAGTCCACGGCACTGAACAACAACAGTCAGACTTATGGAGTCACTGGATGCTGCAAATAGTACTCAGCTACTAACCAAAAGACTGGAGGTTCAAATCTATCCAGAAGCACCTTGGAAGAAAGGCCTGCTGTGTATCTCTAAAAATTCAGTCAGTGAAAACCCTTTGGAGCACAATTCAATTCTGATACACAGGGGGTATTCATGAGTTGGAGCTGACTCAATGGTAATTGCGTAGTCAAGCCTATGCAGAGATTATTATTTTTTAAAACACAAAATACAATAACCTGGAGAATGCACAGTCAGAGGGCATGAAGATGAAGATGTTTACATTTAGATATAGACAGCTGAAGGATTGCTACACAAAAGAGAGATTAGACAAGAGTCATCCAATCAATCAACTATTTGTGAACTGCCACCTTACTTTCCCCCCATTTCCAGAAATCACTGAGGGATTCCATTGGGTTTTCAGTGGCTTTGATCTTTTGGACAATGACTGCCAAATCAATAGAAACTGAGTTGGAATTTATCTGCCAATTAAATATAGTATAATCTTCAAAAGTAGAAAGGACCAAAGGGGCAATTCTATAAGGAGGCAGGTTTCTCTCAATACAAAAAAAAAAAAAAATCTTACTTTAAAAGAGTATTTAGAAATGTCCAGTGATGAGATGAGTTTATTTTGTGAGGTAAGGAGTCTCTCATCACATTCATTAAGATAGATCATCAATCAGTCACTTGCATGAAGGACTCCAGCTCAGGGTGGAACTATGGCCATTAAAGTAGCTTCCAAACTACAAAATGTGTATAACTCTTCTAACTAAGAAAATGTAATCTGCTGAATTCCACCACTCAGAACTCCAAACCTCTGAACTTCAAACAACTAGGGTCTCCAGATCCAGAGAGAAGATGAATGTTTTTATCCAAAAGAACTCTAACACATTCGATGGGTCCTATGTGCCTTAAAGAAGGAAGGACTAATTACAGAAAAAGGTGAGTCAGTGTAATCTGTAATCTTTAAAGCAGTGAGGAAACAGAGATTATTTAAATTCAAAAGCCCACTTTATTTAATGTTACGTTTATTGTGTGTTTTACCACTTGCCAACACTCTGCTGAGCACTTAATCCTCATGAGAAGCTTAAATACAGGTCCTAAAAAAAGAGAAAAGAAACAAACAAGCAAAAATATGTTACCATAAAGTCAATTCCAACTCAGCTTCGACTCACAGTGGTCCCATGTGTGTCAGAGTAGAACTTTGTTCCATAGGGTTCTCAATGACTGATTTTTTTGGAAGTAGATCACCAGGGAGAGCCCTGGTGGCACAGTGCCTAAGGCATTTGACTGCTAACCAGAAGGCTGGCAGTTCAAACCCACCAGCCACTCCTCAGAAGGAAAGTTGGGCAATCTACTTCCGTAGTGATACCGCCTCAGAAACCCAAGAGGGGTTGCTGAGTTGAATCCAACTCAGTGGCAATGAGTTTGGTTTTTTTTTTTTATTTTTTTGGAGATCACCAGGACTTTCTTCCAAAGTGCACCTTAGTAGACTCAAACCCCCAGCCTTTCAGTTAGCAGCTGAGCATGTTAACCATTTGCGTCATCCAGGCACTCACTGCCATTCAGTCAATTTTGACTCATAGTAACCCCATTGGCTTTCCAAGGCTGTAGATCTTTATGGAAACAGATTGTCCATCATCCAGAAAGCAGCTAGTGGGTTTGAACAACCAAAAAACTTGATTAGCAGCCAGATACCTTAACCATTACACCCTGATAGCTCCTTAATGCAAGTACTAGTGGTGCCCTATTTCACAAATGAAGAAATTAAGGTAGCAGACTCAGCCTCTGGACCCAAGAATGGCTGATACTTGAGTACTTTCTTTCTGTTGGTGAGATCAGACAAGAAAATGCCATTCAACCTTAGCCATAGCCCTACGAGAAATCATATATAAAGGATAATTGACTCAGCTGGACCCTGATTTGGAAAAGTATGTTAGAAACTTGCCAAAACCATTTCCCTCCATCCCATGAGCTACACTATCTGCCCAATCATAGTGACTTACAGGGACCTTGTGAGGTCAAGGATAGGCACTACTGGTCCCAGCCCTTGGTGGGATTCACAACAAGTGTGAGAAGTCAAAAGGGGTTTAAAGGGGCCTTTCTGTGTGTGTCTAAATCCAGTTTTGCTGCTTAGAGTGGTCTGTGCTGAAAAAGAAAGTGCAAAGAGGACTCTTAGGACACTTGCAAAATTGGAGCTTCCTTGATAACAGTGCAACATGCATCTCTACCTGGTGGATATACACACTGGCTACAGATGAGATTAACTGCAGTGAGCTCTAGAAGAGATCCTTGCCAGGGCCTCAACTACAGTGACCACAATTTAACTGGTCTGCAGTGGTGTCTGTACAGGAGCATTTTTTTATAGTTTGCCAGAAACTTCTAAAGTGCAGAACTGCCTCAAGTCTACCAGAATAAGACAATTTGTTCCTTAGTTTTCCAGCCTTAGTTCTTTTCTCTAAACCAAGGAGAGTTTCTAACTCTGAATACAAGAGAGGAAAAAAGAATGCACCAGTTAAACAAATGAAAGAAGGAAACTGTGATTTTCATATGT
The DNA here is from genome assembly GCF_000298275.1 of Orycteropus afer afer. NCBI lineage: Eukaryota > Metazoa > Chordata > Mammalia > Tubulidentata > Orycteropodidae > Orycteropus > Orycteropus afer. The sequence continues at coordinate 7,298,125 of NW_006921639.1, read as the reverse complement.
ACGTTTAAATTTACCATTACCTACCAGAAGGCTGGCGGTTCAAACCCACCAGCCACTCCTCAGAAGGAAGGTTGGGCAATCCTACTTCCGTAGTGATACTGCCTCGGAAACCCAAGGAGGGGTCGCTATGAGTCGGGGCCGACTCGACGGCACATAACAACAACAACAACAACAACAACATTGCATCTTAAAATCCAGGAAGATTGTTGAGTTTTACCACAAGTACCACTGTCCATTCATATTTCTTTTATTAAGAGTCTGTCTGGTCTTAGAGCCCTGACCTGGTCAACAAAATTTAATTTCCTGTTTTCAAGCTAAAAAATGTTATTTAAAAAATATAATACTTAGTGTTCTCTTTAAATAATCACACTGGATCTTCAAGGCCTAAGCATGTCAAATGCCTATTGCAAACAGATACTTTCATCACTTTGGAGAAACAAAAGTTCCCCTAAAGGAATAGACTTTTGGCAGCTCTGATCCCATTATATTTTCCCTCAAAACATAACTAGAGATGAATATGAATGGAGATGCCTGAAACAAGTCAGAGACCTGGACTCTGGGTTCCTGGGTCTGAGTTCTGGTCATTTTGTCTGTATCTAATATTCTCTGTGAACTTTCCCAAACCATATAACCTCCAAAAAATGAGGAGGAAGCAAAGATGAGATGAATATAGGAGCCCTTTCCAGCTTTGACATCATGATTCTCCACTGACGAAAGAATTTTATAAGTAATCCAGGCTCAATCTGCAAGGCATGCTCTAAGTGGGGAGGTGGGAAGGGACACCCAACACTAGATTTGGTAATTAATTTGTATCTGACCAAGACCAGATGACCTTAACAAATGTTTGGTTATATTTTCACAGCAATTCACATCAGGCTATGTGAGTGTGAAAAACCAACTACAAGATTTTTCAAAACTTTAGAGATCAGAAACGCCTTTAAAAAGTTAAAAGTTGTTTCCTGCTTCCTTAGAGGTATTGTTGTTGTTATGTGCCATCTAGCCGACCCTACTCAAGTGACCACTCCTTGGGTTTCTGAGGCAGTATCACTACGGAAGTAGATTGCCCAACCTTCCTTCCAAGGAGTGGCTGATGGGTTTGAACCGCCAGCCCTCTGGTTATCACTCAAGTGCCTTAGGCACTATGCTACCAGAGCTCAAAAAAAATACCAGTTGCTATCAAGTCAATTCCAACTTATGGTGATCCTATGTGTTACTGTGCTCCATAGGGTTTTCTTGGCTATAATCTTCACTGTCAGCCTTAGGTTAGTAGCCAACAGCAAACAGTTGGTGTCACCCAGGGACAAAGGGTTGTTGTTGTTATTAGGTGCCCTTAGACTAGTTCTGACTCATAGCAACTTATGTCCACCAGAAGGAAACATTGTCCAGTCCTGTGCCAAAGAGTAGAGAGATCATATGTTTGATCATAGGTTTGAAAAAAAAAAGGTTGATCATATGCTTGAAAACAGTTTGACCGTGTATTTGAAAAAAATTTGATCATATATTTGGAAAAATACCCTTCATTTGGGGTAAAAATATAATTATCATTAGTCTGAATGTTTACACAAAAAGGCTCAGAGTTGATTTGGCAGAGTAAGCCAAGAGCTGCATTTCTGAAGATATTTCTACTTTTTGGAAGGAAAATATTCTTTTCTCTGTGGACCTGAATGACCCTAGATTATTATTTATTTTTGGAGAGGGGGCAAGCGTATGTATGAATGTATCTGTATTTGTGTGGCAATGTATTTATGCTCACTCGGTCACAGAAAACTTGAGGAAATAATGGTGCACTATCAGGACTGGGCATTACAGTCTATTGTACATCATGTCACTATGAGTGGGAACTGACAGAACAACACCTAACAACAACAATCAAACTGTTAATGGTGTTTGTTGGTGTTTGTTAGAGCTACAGAGCAAATCACAAAAGAACTGCCCTGGGCTTGCTGTCTCACATGTTAGGCTGAACTGCTATCAGTTTCCAGATAATGATACTTAAATCTGAGTAGTTCAGAATGCATTATTATTAAACAATTGTGTGTTTAGTATAGTGTGAAAAAAATCACATTCCTGTAGTTAAGGGAGAAAGTTTCTTTGCAAAAGTATAGATTTCACAGTGCCAATTATTTTAGTCCATCTGTGCTCCTCTGTCAAGCGCAAGTGAGAAACTTATTTAATGGAGAAGACTTTGGACCATGCTAACAAAGACCCAGTGGTAAGACAGTTGAAAAGGGAAAGCAGTGCTTCAAAAGTCAGTTGGACTTCTGTTTTATTTTAATTTATTTTTAATTAATAGATTTTCTTTTTAAAAGCAGTTTTTAGTCTACAGAAAAATTGTGCAGAGAGTACAGAGTTTCCATATACCTCCTCTCTACCCCACACACTATCTCCCAATTATTAATGGTTTACATTTGTGTGATACATTTTTTACAATTGACAAACAAGTATTAACACATTTCTATTAACTAAATCAATGTTTTCACACTTCATGCTGTGTAGTTTCATGGATTTTGACAATTATATAATGCCATGTATCTGTCATTACAGTATCACAGAATAGTTTTACTGCATTAAAAATCCCCTGTGCTCTACCTATTAATCATTCCTTGCCTCCTCCCAAGCCCTTGGCAATTAATGAATTTTTACTCACTCTATTCTGTGCCATTGATGTGGAGGTTCTCCTTGTGTGTCTTCAGGTTCATGAGAGTTATTGGTCATTAGTTTTCTTTGTAATGTCTTTGTCTAATTTTTAGTGTTAGGATAATGATGGTCTCATGTCGTTGTTATTGTTTGGTGCCGGCCAGTCATCTTCAACTCACAACGACTCTATGCAGAACGAAACACCACCCCACCCCACGCCAGCTCCGTGATCCCTGCTATACTTGAGCCCATAGCTGCAGCTACTGTGTCATTCCATCTCATTGAAGGCCTTCCCCTCTTTCATCGACCCTCCACCTTGCCAAGCACAACATCCTTCTCCAGAGAATGGTCCCTTCTGATAATATGACCAAAGTAGGTGAAACGAAGTCTGGCCATTTTAACTTTCAAGGAGCTTTCTAGCTGTCCTTTCTCCAGGACAGATTTGTTAGTTCTTTTAGCAGGCCATGGTACTTAGAGCATTTTTCACCAGCACCACAACTCAAAAGCATCAATTCTTCTTCAGTCTTTCTTATTCATTGTGCAGCTCTCACATGCATATGAGGCAATTGAAAATATCATGGCTTGTGTCAGGCGCACCCTAGTCCTCAAGGAGACATCTTTGCTCCTCAGCACTTGAAAGAGATCATTTTCAGCTGACTTGCCCTGTGCTATACATTGTCTGATATCCTCACTGCTCCTTCCACTGGCTTGGATTGTAGAACCCAGCAATGTGAAGTCTTTGAGAAATTCAGTCCTTTCTCCATTTATCCTGATGCTGCTTATAGGTCCAGTTGTGAGGATTTTCATTTACTTTATATTGAGATGTAATCCATACTGCAGACTGTATTCTTCAATCCTCATCAATAAGTGCTTCAAGTCATCCTCACTTTCAGCAAGCAATGTTGTGTTGTCAGCATATCGCAGGTTGTTAATTGTTCTCAGTCTAATCTTGATGCCATTTTCTTCTTCATATAGTCCAGCTTCTCGGGTTATTTGCTCAGCATACAGATTGAATAGGTATGGTGAAGGGATACAAACCTGGCACACTCCCTTTTTGATTTTAAACTATGCAGTGTCCCCTTGTTCCATTCGAATGACAGTCTCTTGGTCTATGTACAGGTTCCTCATAAGTACAATTAAGTGTTCTGGAATTCTCATTCTTCTCAATGTTATCCACAATTTCTTATGATCCACCCAATCAAATGCTTTTGCATAGTCAATAAAACACAAGCAAACATCTTTCTGGTATTCTCTGCTTTGAGCCAAGATCCATCTGATATCTGCAATGATATCCCCTGTTCCACATCCTCTTCTGAATCTGGCTGGAACCTCTGGAAGTTCTCTGTCAATATAGTGCTACAACGTTTTTGAGTTATCTTCAGTAAGATTTTACTTGTGTGTGTTATCAATGATATTGTTTGATAATTTCCACATTCTGTGGGATCACCTTTCTTTGGAGTGGGTACAAATACGGATCTCTTCCAGTCAGTTGGCCAGGTAGCTGTCTTCCAAATCTCTTGGCATAACTGAGTGAGTGCCTCCAGTGGGGCATCCGTTTGTTGAAACATCTCAATGGGTATTCCGTCAATTCCTGGAGCCTTGTTTTTTGCCAACTCCTGAAGTGCAGCTTTGACTTCTTCTTTCAATATCATATGCCACCTCCTAAAATGGATGAAGATCGACCAGGTCTTTTTGGTACAGTGACTCTGTGGATTCCTTCCATCTTCTTTTGATGTTTCCTGCAACATTCAATATTTTGCCCATAGAATCTTTCAATATTGCAACATGAGGCTTAAATTTTTTCCTCAATTCTTTCAACTTGAGAAATGCCGACTGTGTTCTTCCCTTTTGGTTTTCTAACTCCAAGTCTTTGCACATTTCATTATAGTAATTGGTTTTCTCTGCTCAAGCTCCTCTTTGAAATCTTCTGTTCAGCTCTTTTATCTTGTCATTTCTTCCATTTTTGCTTTGGCAACTTTCCACTCAAGGACAAGCTTCAGAGTCTCTTCTGTCATTGATTTTGGTCTTTTCTTCCTTTCCTGTCTTTTTATTGACCTCTTGCTTTCTTCATGGATGATGTCCTTGATGTCATCCCACAATTTTTCTGGTTTTTGGTCTCATAGAACATGTTGGTAGCATGGTGGCTAAAGCACTTGACTGCTAACCAGAAGGCTGCCGGTTCAAACCCACCAGTCACTCCTTGGAAGGAAGGTTGGGCAATCCTACTTCCGTAGTGATACTGCCTCCGAAATCCAAGGAGGTGTCACTATGAGTCGGGGCCGACTCGAAGGCACATAGCAACAACAACAACAACAGAACATGTTAAAAATCGTTCCTTCTGCTTCTATTTTCTGGAAGATATTGTACAGAAATGGTATCATTTCTTCTTCTAATATTTCGTAAAATTCATCAATGAAACCATCTGAGCCTGTGCTTTCTATTTGGGAAGGTTACTGACTCAATTACTTCAATGGATACAGGCCTATTTAGATAATCTATTTTCTCTTAGTGTGAATTTTGGGAGATTATGTCATTTAAGAATTGGTTATTTTTTCTAAGTTATCAAATTTAGAGATATAGGATTGCTTATAATACTAATTTATTATCATTTTAATATCCATGTGGTCAGTAGTGATTACTCCTCTTTCATTTCTGGTATCAGTAATCTATGTTTTCTCTATTGTATTTTTAGCCTGGCTAGAGGTCTATCAAAATTTTCAAAGAACTAGTTTTTGCTTTCATTGATTTTTCTCTATTGTTTTCCTGCCTTCAGTCTCATTCGTTTCTACTATAATTTTGATTATTTCTTATATTCTGTTTCCTTTGGATTTAATTTGCATGTATTTTTTTTTTTTCAGTTTCCTAAGGTGGAAGCTCATCACTAATTTATCAGTTTGTCCTCACAATTGGACCAACAAGCAACATCATGATTAATGGAAAAGAGATTAAAGTTGCCAAGGATTTCATTTTACTTAGATCCATAAAGAACCCTTATGGAAGCAGCAGTCAGCACATCAAATGATGTATTGCATTGGGCAAATCTGCTGCAAAGGACCTCATTAAAGTGTTAAAAAGTGAAGATGCTATTTTGAGCACTAAGACATGCCTGACCAAAGCCATTGTATTTTCAGTCACCTCATATGTGTGTGAAAGCTGGACAATGAATAAAAAAAGACCAAAAAAGAATTGGTGCATTTGAATTGCGATGTTGGTGAAAAATATTGAATATACATACCATAGGCTGCCAGAAGAATGAACAAATTTGTTTTGGAAGAAGTACAACCAACCAGAATGCTCCTTAGAAGCAAGGATGGTAAGACTTCATCTCACGAACTTTGGACAGTTATCAGGAGAGGCCAGTCCCTGAAGAACGGTATTAGGCTAAAGTGGAGGGTCAGTGAAAAAGAGGGAGACCCTCGAGAAGAAGTATTGAAACAGTGTCTGCAACATTGGGTTCAAACATGGCAATGATTGTGAGAATGGTGCAGAACCGGCCAGTGTTTCCATCTGTTGTGCATAGATAGTGTTGCTATAAATCAGAGCTGACTCCACAGCACCTAGCAACAACAAGGGTAGAAGCTTTCATTACGGGTTTTAGATCTTCCTTCTTTTCTAATAGATGCATTTAATGCTATAAATTTTCCTTTTAATAACTGCTTTCATTGTATAACATAAATTTTGTTCAAAACTTTTAAATTTCTCATGAGACTTCTATTTTGTTCCATATGTTATTGAGATGTGTTATTTAATCTCCAAATATTTGGGGATATTCCAGCTAGCTTTCTCCAATTTATTTCCAGTTTAATTCTATTGTGGTTTGAGGACATACTTTCTATGATTTCTGTTATTTTAAATTAGTTAATTTTTGTTTGATGGTCCAGAATGTGGTTGATCTTAGTGAATGTTCCATATGAGCCAGAGGAAAATATATATACTTTTGTTGTGGATGTAGCATTCATTCTATAAATATAAATTAAAGCCAGTAGATTCATGGTGTTATTCAGTTCAACTATATCATTAATAATTTTCTGTTTGCTATATATGTCAATTGCTGATAGAGGGGTGTTAAAGTCTCCAACTATAACAGTGGATCACTCTATTCTTTTTGTAGTTTTATCAGGTTTTGCCTCAAGTTTTATGATGCTCTATTGTTCAATGCATACATTGTTGTTGTTAGGTGGCATCAAGTAGTCTCCGACTCATAGTGACCCTATGCACATAGTACATACATACTCAGAATTGTTATGTCTACCTGGAGGACTGACCAGTTTATCATTATGGAATTCTCCTCTTTATCCTTGATTTTTCTTGCTCTGAAATATGTTTTGTTTGAAATTAATATAGCTATTCCAATACTCCTCATATGACTAATGTTACAAATGGTATATATTTCTACATTCCCTTGATTTTGTTTTATTGCATTGTTGTTGTTAATAGATGCTGTCAATTTGGTTCTGATACATAGTAACCCTGTGTACAACCAAACGAAACACTGCCTAGCCCTGCACCATCCTCATAATTGTAGCTACATTTGAGCCCATTGCTGCAGTCAGTCTTTAAATCCATCTACTTGAGGGCCTTCCTCTTTTTCACTGACCCTCTACTTTACCAAGCATGATGTCCTTCTCTAGGGAGTGGTCCCTCCTACTAACATGTCCAAAGTCTATAAGGCAAAGTCTTACCATTCTCACCTCTAAGGAGCATTCTGATGGTACTTCCTCCAAGAAAGATTTGTTTGCTCTTCTAGCAGTCCATACCATATTCAATATTCTTCACCAACACCATAATTCAAAGGTTATCAATTACTCTACTTCAGGCTTCCTTATTCATTGCCCAGCTTTCACATTCAAGGCTTGGATCACCTTAATCTAAGGTGCACTTTAGTCCTCAGTTAAAGCTTTGCTTTTTAACACTTAAAAGAATTCTTTTGCCTTAGTTTTGCGTAATGCAATACTTCGTTCACCTTCTTGATCGCTATTACCATGGGTGTTGATTGTGGATCCAAGTAAAAAGAAATCCTTGAAAACTTGTATCTTTTCCCCATTTTTCATGATGCTGCTTATTGGTCCAGTTGTGAGAATTTTTGTTTTTGTTGTTGAGGTGTAATCCTTACTGAAGGCTGTAGTCTTTGATCTTCATCAAGTGTTTTATGTCCTCTTTGTTTTCAGCAAGAAAGGTGTGTTATCTGTACATCACAGGTTGTTAATGAGTCTTCCTCAAATCCTGATGCCATGCTCTTCTTCATATAGTCCAGTTCCTTGGATTATTTGCTCAGCCTACAGATTGAATAAGGATGATGAAAGAATACAACCCTGACACACACCCTTCCTGATTTCAAACTATTCAGTATCCTCTTGTGTTCTGTTTGAACAACAACTTCTGCATATACGCACAGGTTCCTTATGAGCACAATTAACTGTTCTGGAATTCCTATTTGTTGCAATTTTATCCATAATTTGTTACAATCCGCACAGTCAAATGCCTTTGCATAGACAATAAAACACAGATAAACATCTTTCTGGTGTTCTGTCTGACATCAGCAATGATATCTCTCATTCCATGTCCTCTTTGGTATCCAGTTTGAATTTCTGACAATTCCTTGTTAACATACTGCTGCAACAGTTTTGGAGTTATCTTCAGCAAATGTTACTGAAAGTGATATTCATGATACTGTTTGTTAATTTCTGTATTTTTTGATCACCTTTCTTTGGAATGGGCACAAATATGTGTCTCTTCTAGTCAGTTGGCCAGGTAGCTGTCTTCCAAATTTTTTGGCATAGATGAGTGAACAGTTACAACATTGCATTTGTTGTTAAAACATCTCAATTGATATTCATCAATAGCTGGAACTTTGTTTTTAGCTTATGCCTTCATTGCAACTTGGACCTGTTCTTTCAGTACCATCAGTTATCGATCATATACTATCTCCTGAAATGGTTGAATAGCAACAAGTTATTTTTGTTAGTGACTCTATATTCCTTCCATTTTATTTGAATGCTCCCTGTATCATTCAATATTTTGTCCATAAAATACTTGAAAATATGCAGCCTCCAGGTTACAAACGTCTGATTTACAGACAACTCCCATTTACCTTTTATTGTAGGTTATTGAACCTCTTCTGTTATGGCTGATGAAAAGAAACCAGAACAGGCCCAAATTTTTACAATTTTGATGATTCATCATGGTAACTGGAGTGAGAAAAATTATGACCTGAGTTCCTGGAATGGAGACTCAGAAATGTAATGAGCCCTTTCAGATACTTGATGTGTGAGATTGGGTATGGGTAGAACTGTGGAGAACCACACACATTAAAAGTTGCATGTTCAGCTGCCATCTTTGAGCAGGGTGCTGCCATCTTTAAAGCCCTGCTTTAATGTTATATAAATTTACCCTCACTTTGAAATGATTGAACCAAGGTCTACTCAACAAATTCTTCATCACAATTATCTTCACTTGTTGTACCTGAAACTTTTAAATCATTGAAAATCCTTTGAGCCTTTTTTGTGCTAAGATAAAGCTAAATAAGAACCATATGCACCTGTTTCACCTGACCTTTAAATTCCTAAACACAAAATTAGCAATGGATCTCTTTCCTAACCTGGGAATACCTGTATTGCAACTTGAGTCTTGAAATTTTTCTTCAGTTCTTTCAGCTTGAGAAATGCAAGGCTGTTCTTTCCTTTTGGTTTTCTAACTCCAAATATTTGTATCTTTGTACATTTCATTATAATACTTTACTTTGTCTTCTCAAGTCATGCTTTGAAATCTTCTGTTCAGTTCATTTACTTTATTATTTCCTCACTTTAGCTACCATGCATTCAAGAGCAAGTTTTAGAGTCTCTTCTGAAATCTATTTTTGTCTTCCCCACTCCCTCATCTTTTGCTTCCTCCCTGTATGATGCCATTGATGCCATCCCACTACTCACCTGGTCTTTGGTCATTAGTGTTCGATGAATCAAATCTGTGCTTAAGACAGTCTCTAAATTCAGGTGGGATACACCCAAAGTTGTACTTTGCCTCTTATTGACTTGTTCTAATTTTCTTAAGCCTCATCTTGAACTTGTATAAGAGAAATTAATGGTATGTTCCACAGCCTGCCCTGACCTTATTCTGACTGATGATATTGATCTTTCCATCATCTCTTTCATAGATGTAGTTGATTTGATTCCTTTGTATTCTATCTCACAAGGTTCATGTGTATAGTCGCTGCTTATGGTGTTAAAGAAAAGTTATTTCCAATGAATATGTTGTTGGTCTTGCAAAATTCTATCATACTATCTCCAGCATCATTTTTATAACCAAAGCAATGCTTTTCAACTACTGATTCTTTTTCATTGTTTCTAATGTTTACATTCCAATCACCATTAATTAGCAATACATATTTGATCAATTTTAGACTGCAGAAATTGGTAAAAATCTTCAATTTCTTCATCTTTGGCATTCGTGTTTGATGTGTAAATTAACTAGTCTTCCTTGCAGGTATATGGGTATTATCCTGTTACTGACAGTGTTATACATTAGGATAGATTGTGAAATATTCTTTTTGACAATGAATGTGATGACTTTCTTCTTCAATTTGTTTTTCCCAGCACAGTAGACTACATGATTGCAAAATCATATATTTAATTCAAAATGACCAGTATCAGTCCATTTCAGCTCATTAATGTCTAGGATACCCCACTGCCGTCGAGTCGGATCCAACTTATAGCGATCCCTCCTTGGTTTTCCAAGGCAGTATCACTATGGAAGTAGATTGCCCAACCTTCCTTCTGATGAGTGGCTGGTGGATTTGACCCTCCAGCCCTCTGGTTAGCAGTCAAATGCCCTAGGCACTACACCACCAGGGCTATCTATCCTAAAATGTTCCATTTCATTTTGATGACTACCAATTTCCTACATTCATATTTCATACATTCTACATTTCAGTTATTAATGGATGTTTTCAGCTGTTTTATCTCATTTTGAATTATTCCACATCAGCAAGTGAAGGTCCCAAAAGCTTTATTCCATCAATGGCATTAAGGTTGACTATACTTTGAGAATGCAGCTCTTCCCCAGTTATATTTTGAGTGCCTTCCAACCTAAGAGGCTCATCTTCTGTCATTATATCAGGCAATATTCCACTGCTATTCATAAGGTTTTCACTGGTCATTTTTCTTAGAAGTAGATTACTAGGTCCTTCTTCCCAGGCTGTTTTAGACTGGAAACTCCACTGAAACCTGTCCACTGTGGCTGACCTTACTGGTATTTGAAATACTGATGACATAGCTTCCACCATCATAGCAACACACAAGCCACCACAGTATGACAAACTGAGAAGAATGGTGGATTTTGTTATGGTAAATTATTTATATATAGTTGTGATAGTTGAGGTTGTGTGTCAACTCGGCTGGCCCATGATTCTGACTGGCTTAAGCAATTGTGATGTGGTTATTCCCATGATGAGATCAGATGTATATGTTTTGAGCAGCCAATCCATTGAAAGGAAGTTTCCCTAGGGGTGTGGTCTGCTCCATATATATATATATATATATATATATATAGAGAGAGAGAGAGAGAGAGAGAGAGAGAGATTGAGACATCCTGGGAAAATGAGACAACTTCTGTGGATCTGGACCCTGTTGTGCTGCCTACAACTGTCTGTGAGCAAACAATCCACCATTCTTCCCAGTGATCTTGGATTTTTTTATCCGCTGAAGTCAATAACTAGTATACTGTCTGCCAACCTTGAGTTCATCAGCCCCTGCAGCTGCTTGAGTCAGAAAAAGGTTCCAGTTTGACATTTGATCTGGGAACTTGGGACTTGTCACCTTCTATAACTGTGTGAGAGCCATTTTCCTAAGATAAATTTCTCTCTCTCTCTTTATATATGTGGGTGTGTGGGTGTGTGCTTCTAACACATTTGGTACTGGGAGTGGGGTCTAGAGAGACAAAATCATAAGGATGGGTTTCCTAACTTGATTCTCACTGATTCTGTTTTGGTCCTTCAATTTGATTAATTGTAAAAGCATTGATGACTCTGTCTGTGTCTGTTAGTAAAGAGGGCCCTGCTAATCCATGGCATGAGGTGGCAACATTAATATGCAAAATAGTACCACCAATAGATCAAGAATTTTTAAGAAGTGAGGTTCTGGGTGAGCATATGTTTGATACTTTTCTACAATTTTGTCAGCATGAGTAGTATGAGGAAGCTGGCTGGTTAGTCCTACTTATGCTAGACAAAGTGATGAAAGAGCAAGAAGATTTCAAGGCTGCTGAGTCACAGCATTGACCTCAATGTTTCCACCTATTCCCTGAAAGAAAGCCTTATTTCTTCAAGTAACAGAGCTGATATTGCCAAAAACCAAAACCAGAGCCTTATTGTAAGGGTGGCTGAATTACAACACCAATTGAATAGCCAACCCAGAATGGTGTCTTAAGTTAAAGTGAGGGCATTGACTGGGAAAAATAATGGGATCTTGAAACCTGAGAAGGGGACATATGGGCAGACAGTTAGGAAGATGAGTATATGGAACCTATAAATTCTGTTGAAACGCGGCCAACAGCACCATCTCTTCCATCTGAAGGGATAACTATAAAATTATTCCCTTCCACTTTCATTTGATGGGATTAACCAAATTTCCTGCTGTGTCATTTTGTGAGGTAGATGCCATGGAAGACATTGCTGAATGTTCTCAGGAACTGCTCCAAATACCCATTGTTGCTGCTAGACCTATAACTAAACATTGTTTACAATGTTATCCCCAATTTGTTATGATCTACAAAATCAAATGCCTTTACATAACAAGTATTTTTGCTATTTCTTTCAGGTATTCTTTGCTTTCAGCCAAGATCCATCTGACATCAGCTATGATATCCCTCTCTCCTTGTCCCTTTCTGAGTCCAGTTTTCACTTCTGGAAATTCTCTGTTGATATACTGCTGCAACCATTTTGAATTATTTTCAGTAAGATTTTATTTGTGTGTGATATCAATGATATTGTTTGATAATTTCCACATTCTGTGGGATCACCTTTCTTTGGAATG
>NW_006921639.1:7277508-7278749 GCF_000298275.1 Orycteropus afer afer | reverse complement strand
TATCTCTACCTATCTAACTGTGTTCCCTCTCCTCCCCTCCCACCCCTGGTAACCAACAAAGAAAATTTCCTTCCATAGACAAACCTTTCCTTGACTTTTTACAATAATGGACTAATACAATATTTGTCCTTCTGTGATTGACTTATTTCACTCAGCATAATGTCCTCCAAGTTCATTCACATTGTGCAGTGTTTTGCAGATTCTAGGTTATTCTTTTGAGTTGCATAGTATTCCACCGTGTGTATGTACTATAGTTTGGTTACCCATTTCTCAGTGGATGGACACCTAGGTTGTTTCCATCTTTTGGCTATTGTAAATAATGCTACGATGAACATGGGTGTGCATATGTCTATTCTTATCATGGCTCTCACTTCTTTATGATATATACCTAGTAATGGAATGGCTGAGTCAAATGGTATTTCTAGTTCCAACTTTTGAAGGAATCGCCATACTGCCTTCCACAATGGTTGTACCATTTTACTGTCCCACCAGCAGTGTATGAGATTCTCAATCTCTCCACAATCTCACCAGCATTTGTTATTTTCTGTCTTGTTGAACTTTGCTACTAGTGCTGGGTCAAGATGGTATCTCATTATTGTTTTGATTTGCATCTCTCTAATGGCTAATGATCGTGAGCATTTTTTCATACATTTATTGGCCATCTGAATATCCTCCTTGGTGAAGTATCTATTCACGTCTTCTGCCCATTTTGTAACTGGATTATTTGTCTTTTTGTTATTGAGGTGTTGGAGTTTTCCATAAATTCTAGAGATAAGTCCCTTGCCAGACATGTCATTACCAAATATTTTTACCCAATCTGTAGGTTCTCTTTTGACTCTTTTGGAGAAGTCTTTGGAAGCACATAAAAATTTAATTTTTAGAAAATCTCATTTATCTAGTTTCTCTTCTGTTGTTTGTGCTTTTTGGGTTATGCTGGATAGTCTATTTATGCCAAGCATTAGGGCCCCTAAATTTGCTCCTAGCTTTTCCTTGAGGAACTTTATAGTTTTAGGTTTCACATTTAAGTCTTTGCTCCATCTGGAGTTAGTTTTTGCATATGGTGTGAGGTACAGATCTTGTTTCATTTTTCTGCAAATGGATCTCCAGTTTTGCCAGCACCATTTATTAAACAAACATTGTCTTCCCCATTTAATGGATTTTGGCCCTTTGTCAAAGATCAGCTGACTATAGGTCGATGGATCTATTTCTGGGTTCTCAATTCTATTCCATTGGTCTATGTG
>NW_006921639.1:7267661-7277408 GCF_000298275.1 Orycteropus afer afer | reverse complement strand
ACTCCTCGGAAGGAAGGTTGGGCAATCCTACTTCCGTAGTGATACTGCCTCAGAAACCCAAGGAGGGGTAGCTATGATTCAGGGCCGACTCGACGGCACATAACAACAACAACAACAGCACTTCTTTTATTTGTCTTCAACTTCAACTTGAAGTTGCATATGAGCAGTTGATGGTCTGTTCCACAATCAGCTCCTGACCTTGTTTTGGCTGAAGAGATGGAGCTTCTTCATCACCTCTTGCCACAGATGTAATCAATCTGATTCCTGTGTACTCCATCTGGTGAAGTCCACATGTATAGCCACCATTTGTATTGTTGAAAAAAGGTATTTGCAATGAATAAGTCATTGGTCTTGCAAAATTCTATCATGAAATCTCCAGTGTCATTTTTATCACCAGGGTCATATTTTCCAACTACTGGTGATTCTTCTTTATTGCTAACTTTTGCATTCCAATCACTGGTTACAATTAACACACCTTGGTTGCATGTTTGGTCTATTTCAGACTGCAGAAGTTGGTAAAAATCTTCAATTTCCTCATCTTTGGCTTTGGCAGTTGGTGCATAAATCTGAATAATAATAGTATTAACCTGTCCTCCTTTTAGGGGTATAGATATTATCCTATAACTGACAGCATTGTTCTTCAGGCTAGATCTTAATACATTCTTTGTGATGATGAATGCCACACTATTCTTCTTTAATTTGTCATTCCCAGCATAGTAGATTCATGATCTACTGTGGCCAAAACCAGTCCATTTCAGCTCACTAATTCCTAGGATATCTATCTTTATGTGGTCCATTTCATTTTTGACAACTTCCAATATTCCTATATTCATACTTTGTACATTCCATGTTCCAACTATTAATGGATGTTTGCAACTCTTTCTTTTCATCTTGAGACGTGCCACATCAGCAAATGGAGGTCCCAAAATCTGTACTCTATCCGCATCACTAAAGTCAGATCCACTCTGAGGACGCAGCTCTTCTCCAGTTGTATTTTGAGTCCTTTAGAACTTGAGGGGCTCATCTTCCAGCAGTATATAAGTGAAAACCTTATGAATAGCAGTGAAACTTTTCCAGTAATGTATCAGACAGTGTTTCACTGCTATTCATAAGGTTTTCACTGGCCAGTTCTTTGAGAAGTGGATGCTCTCTTCCTTCTTCCAAGTCTGTCTCAGTCTGGAGGCTCTGCTGAAACCAGTTCACATGGGTAACCCTCCTGGCATTTGAAACCTGGTGGCACAGCCTCCAGCCTCACAGCAACACTCAAACCACCACAGTAGGACAAATGGACAGAAAAGTTTGTCTCCCCTAGCTGTTCTAAACTTCTCTGCTGTGCTCATTTTCTGGTCTCCCCTGTCCTGCTCACTTACCCTGCCTGCTCCAGGGTCAAACACCCACCTTCCACTGGTCCTGTGACTGGCTTACTGCATATATCAAAAAAACAAACTCACTGCCATCGAGTTGGTCCCAACTCACAGCAACTTCTCTTTGGGTTTCTGAGGTGGTATCACTATGAAAGTAATTTCCCAATCTTCCTTCTAAGGAGTATCTAGTGAGTTTGAACTGCCAGCCTTTTGATTAGCAGTCAGATGCCTTAGGCACTATGCCACCAGAGCTCCTTACTGTATATGCATACCACATTTCTTTTGTCCATTCATTTCTTGATGGATACTTGGGTTGTTTCCACCTTTTGGCTATTGTGAATAGTGCTGCAATGAAATTGGGGCACACATATCTATTTGAGTCTCTGCTTTCAAGTTGTTTGTGGGTGCTGTAATGTCAGTTCTGACTCATAGCAACCCCATGTGACAGCATTGAACTATCCATACTGTTTTCTTCAGTGAGATTTTTAACAGAAGCAAATTGCCAGGTTGTTCCTTGCAGATCCTTTGGGTGGGTTTGAACTGTCAGCTTTTCAATTAGTAGCAAAGCACTTAATGGTTGTGCCACTAAGCCTCTGCATTGTAGTAAATTACATAGCATGGCTTTTCTAACTATTAGTCTTTGTAAACTCCATGGTGGAATTTGCCATGAGCAACTGAGTAGCTCCTGGTTGTTATAGTTATCCACCTGGGGTATTTCTGTTGGGAGCAGCAAGAAGCAATTTTCTGGGAAGTTCACTCACTTTCAGCTGTATAGAATTATGATGTTGGAATTGGTTAGTCTGGCCACTCTGTCAGGCTCAAAAGGAGCCCTCCTAGAGGCAGAAGGAATCTCTCACTGCTGGCTGAAGGATGTGAGAGACACGCACTGTTGAGAGAGAGATGCAAGACACATGTACTGCTGATAGAGACACCAAGAAACATGCACTGCTGGGAGAGAGACTGAGAGAGATTGTCAGCTAAGAGACGGCATGCTGAAAGAGACTGAGTATGTTCCTGAACTTGAATTGTAGCCTATTGCTTGCCTAATAAATCCCATAATCTGTGAGTTCTGTGTGGCCACTGCAGCAAATTACCAAACCCAGCAGAGAGGTGGCAGATGCTGCAGGAGGAACAGTTGATGTCAGGGTTGCAGAAAGGGCTGGAGGGAGGTGGCATATCTGGCTTCGCAGAGATAGGCCCTGGGCTACTGATAGTGATTCTGTCTTCCTCTTGTGGGATTAGAGGAGGTCAGAATATGGTGCCTCCCTGCCCTTTGGAAGCCTCATTTTGCATGTATTACTGGGTGGAATTATTGGATATACAATCTGTATGCTGAGCAAATAATCAGAGAAGCTGGACTATGTGAAGAAGTCCTGTGCTCTACAGAGTGTGGCTTAGAACCAGGTGGACTGGACTGCCATAGCCAGGATGTAAATGGAGGGCAGGCAAGGAAGGAGGATGGAGAAGATGAGGAGGAAGAAGAACACAAGGAAGTGAATCCCCATTCTCAAATTCAGACTGGGGAGTCCTGAGAAAGGGGAGCAAACCTGTAACAGACGTGGAAGTTGTGCAGGCACACAGTGATGATGACTGCCCCCATCACTTAGCCTCTGAGTATCAACGATTCACAGAGAAACAACCCCTGTGAACTGAACTGTGACTCTTGATCAAAAGTTACTCATCACCCTAAACAAACATTCAGTACACTTTAAGATATAAATTTCCATTCCCCCCACCCTCCAGCCTCTGGTGACCACTAATAACATTTTTGTGTATATGCATTTTCCCATTCTATATATTTCAGATGCATGAGATCATGCAGCATTTGTCTTTCTGTCTTATTTCACTCAGCATACTGTTCTCAAGATTCATTCATGTGATAGCCTGAATCAGAACTTGAGTTCTTTTTTTGGTGAATCCATATTACATTATGCAAATCTACCACATTTTGTTTATCCACACTTAGGCTTTTTCTATCTTTTGGCTAATAATACTGCAATGAAATAGGTGTACATCTATCAATTTCATCTAACTATTTTGGGGATATGCCTAAGAATGGAACTGCTGGATCATAAGATGATTCTATGATTAAATGTTTGAGAAACTGCCAAACTATTTTCCATAGAGGCTACACCATTGTATAGCCACATCAGCTATGAAAAGTGTTTCCACTTCTCCACATACTCACTAACATTTGTCATTTTTTAATTTTCTGATAATAGTCACCCTCTAAACTCATGGCTTCCAAGTCAATTATGACTCATAGAAACCCTACTGGACAGTGTAGAACTTACCTATATGATTTCCAAGGCTGTAAATCTTTATTGACACAGACTGCCACATCTTTCTCCTACAGAGTGGCTGGTGGGTTGGAACTCCTGACCTTTTGGTTAGCAGCCAAACATTTAACCACTGTACGACCAAGACTCTGATAGTCACCCTAAACCAAAAAACCAAGCCACTGCCATAGAGTCAATTCTGACTAATAGTGACCCCCATTGGGTTTCCAGAAGTAGATTGCCTCATCTTCCTTCCATGAAGCAGCTGGTGGGTTTGAACCACCAATCTTCTGGTTAGCAACCAAATGCCTTACCTATTATGTGACCAGAGCTCCTTGATAGCCATCCTCATGGGGGTTAAATGGTATATTACTGTAGTTTTTATTTGCATTTTTCTAATGACTAATGACATAAATATGTTTCCATGTGCTTATTTTCGATATCTTCTCTGGGGAAATGTCTTTTCAAATATTTGCCCATCATTTTTTTTTTTTCATTTTTGCTTTTTAAATAATATGTTATTGTGTTTTCAGCAGTTTAGGTTCATATTCAATAATTTCCACATTAATTGTTCAGTAACATTGTTACATTCTTACAATGCATAAACATACTCATTATTTCTGTTCTAGTTATTCCAGTAATCTAGTTTTCCTGTCCTCTTAACTTTCTCATCTTTGTTTTAAAGTAATTTTTGACCATTTGGTCTCATAAAGATGACTTTTTAATACTCACAGGTAATGCTCTTTGTTTTGTGAGCTAATCTGTTATTAAAGTAAAAGTTGACCTTAGGGGCTATTTCTGTTTCAAGGTTTAAAAATATTTTAGGGCAGTAGTCTTGGGAGTCTTCCAGTCTCAAATGGTCCAGTATGTTTGGATTTTTTTTTTTATGAAACTTTTGAGATATTACTGAATCAAAAAAATTTGCATGTAATCCTTGTATGATGCTAATCTGTTTTGTATCATTTCAAAAAAAATTTAACTTTTCTGAACTCTGCCATTCCAATTCATTCCAATTTTAGCATATGTGGTACAGAAATGAGCACTAAATTCAGGGCTTTTTAAGAATTTAAGGTTCTGTTCTACATTTTTCTCCCATTCTAAAAGAACCATTATGGCCCTGATGAGAACAGTCAGGAGTGGGAGCCCAAAATCATCTAGATGCTTTTTTGTTTTTGTTTTTTCCTCCTTGTTGTAGTCAAATCTTTTACTATTATGATTATTTTATTGTACTTTTCCTCTTTCTTCCCTCACTTCCCTGTTTCCATTCCTCTTTCTTTCATGCCCTTTCCTACCTTCTGAGTGTTGGTGTTGGGCAAATGCTGCCTTTTTGGTCTAGTGTTGCTGATTGTATTCTGAAGTATCTTCCTCTCAGGTGTTATCATTCACTTTATAGGCCTGTCTATTGTTTGGATGAAAGTTGATGCCTGGGGATGGTTTCAATTCCAAGCTTGAAGGTTGTCCAAGTGCTACAGTCTCAGGAATTCCACTGGTGTCTATCAGGCCAGTAAGTCAGATCATTTTGATGTTTTTGAATTTTGTTCTACATTTTTTGTTCCTCCCTCTCTGTCCAGGGATTTTTATTGTGATGCTGGTCAGAGTACTTAGTAGTGGTAGCCAGTCACCATCTTGTTGTTCTGGTCTCGGGGTAATGGAGGTTGTGGTTAATGTGGTCCATTAGTCATTTGGATGAATTTTTTCCTTTTGTTTTGATTTTCTTCATTCTTCTTTACTCCGGCCAAGGGAAGACCAATAGTTGCGTCCTAGATGGTTGCTCATAAGCTAATAAGATTTCAGGTGCTACTTATTGAAGTAGGTTGTAGAACATTGTCTTTGTAGACTTTGTTGTGTCAATTGACCTAGATGTCCTGAAGTCTAGTGGGCCATTCACTCAAGGTGTTTGATTATAGCTAAGAAGGTTTCTGGCAGTGTAGTGCCTAAGGCATTTGACTGCTAACCAGAAGGCTGGTGGGTCAAACCCACCAGCCACTCCTCGAAAGGAAGGTTAGCCAATCTACTTCCATAGTGATACTGCCTCAGAAACCTAAGTAGGGGTCGCTATGAGTTTGGTCCAACTCGACAGCACATAACAACAATGAGATTTAAGATCTTTGCCCCTGTATGCTCTATAATATCTTTGGAAATACTCACTGCACATACAAATATATATGTAGAAATATCCTCTGCCAGACTTATAGATCCTCATGAGTCTACTCTAATTCACCTTCTCACATATATTCAACTTGCATACTTACCTATGTATTTACTTATAGATATTGTTTGTTAATACTATTATTGCAGGAGGAAGACTGGGCAATCTACTTCTGTAAAGATTTACTGCCTCAGAATCCCAAAGAGGGTTTCTTTGAGTTGAATCTACTCAAGGGCAGTGAGGTTTTTTTTATTTTATTTTTTTCTGTGTTTAATAGTATTTATCTTTACCATCCCAGTGATTTCCTTTACCATAGCCATGTTGTGCTGTTCTCCCTCTTATTGAATATTGCCTTTCTCTTCACCCACATTACTACATGTCTACTCTCTACCTGCTGATTTTACTCTCCTTTTTTTTTCCATCTCTGGTAATCATTAAAGAAGATTTCTACCTGTGTGTAAACTTTTCTTGATTTTTTATAATAGTGATCTCATACACTATTTCCCTTTTTGTGATTAATTTAACTAAACATAGTGTCCTCCATCCAGGTTCACAAATGTTAATAGATGTTTTTGGAATTCATCATTATTCTTTAACATTGCATAGTATTCCATTTGTGTATGTACCATAGTTTATCCATTCACCCAATGATGAACATTTAGGTTTTCACACATTTTTCTATTGTGAATAATGCTGTGTTGATATAGGTATTCATATTATAGCTGTTATTTCTCTAGTAGTGGGATTTCTAGATCAAATGGTATTTCTAGTTCCAAATTTTAAGGAAGCACCATGCCTTCATCTACAGTGGTTGTACCTTTTTACAGTCCCATCAGCAGTGTTTGAGAGTTCAAATCTCCCCATACCCTCATTAGCATTTGCAGTTTTCTGTCTTATTGAAATTTGCTATTATCACTGGGAGAGCTCTGATGGTGTAGTGCCTAAGACATTTGACTGCTAACCAGAAGCCTAGTGGTTCAAACCCACTAGCCACTTGTCAGAAGGAAGGTTGGGCAATCTACTTCCATAGTGATACTGCCTCAAAAACCCAAGGAGGGGTCGCTATGAGTCGGATCCAACTCAAAGGCAGTGAGTTTGGTTTGGTTTGATTTTATTATCACTGGAGTGACATGATATCTCATTGTTGTTTTAATTTGCATCTTTCTAATAGCGAATGAGCACAAGAATTTTTCATGTGTCTTTTTAGTGGACTATCTATCCATGTTTCCTGACCATTTTTCAATTGAATTGTTTGCCTTTTTGTTGTTCTGGTGTTGACATTTTCTATAAATTTTCTAAATTTATAGAAATTCCTTCGTCAGATATCATTGCCATTTTTTCCTTATTCTGTAGGTTCTCTTTTTACTCTTTTGGAAAAATCATGTGATGCCCATTATGTGATTAATTTTTAGGAGATCCCTGTCATCTAGTTTATCTTCTGCTCTTGGTACATTTTTGGTTATATTTTTGGTTATGATTTATGCCATAAATTAGAATATGTATGAGTTTGCCCTATTTTTTCTTTGATGATCTTTATAGCATAGTAGTTTTAGGTTTTACATTTACATCTTTGATCCATCTTGACTTAGTTCTGTATGTGATGTGAGATGTGGATCTTATTTCAGTTTTTAATGAATGGATATTTAGTTTTGCCAGCATCATTTGTTAAAGAGCCTTTTTTTTCCCCATTTAATGGATTTTGGCCTGTGATAGTTGGGTTGTGTGTCAACTTGCCCGAACCACAATTCTGTGTGGTTTAAGCAATTGTGATGTGGTTATTCCCATAATGAGATTGGATATATGTTTTGAGCAGCCAATCCATTGAAAGGGAGTTTCCCTAGGGGTGTGAGCTGTTTCCAATATATATGTGGACATCCTGGGAAAATGAGACACTCTTCTGTGGATCTTGGTCCTGTTGTGCTGCCTACAATTGTCAGTGGGCGAACAATCCACCATTCTTCCCAGTGATCTTGGATTTGATATCCATCAGTCAACAACCAGTATACTGCCTGCCAACCTTGAGCTCGTCAGGCCCTGCAGCTGTGTGAGTCAGGAAAAGCTTCCAGTTTGATGTTTGATCCAGGAACTTGGGACTTGGCAGCTTCCATATGTGTGTAGGAATATCTGGTAGCATAGTGCCTAAGGCACTTGACTGCTAACCAGAAGGTTGGCAGTTCAAACCCACCAGCCACTCCTCAGAAGAAAAGTTGGGCAATCTACTTCCATAGTGATACCACCTCAGAAACCCAAGGAGAGGTCACTAAGAGTCAGGTCCAACTCGATAACACATAACAACCACAACAACATAAATGTGTAAGCCATTTTCCTAAGATAAATTTCTCTATGTATATACATATAAGTTTTACTGGTTTTGCTTCTCTAGAGAACCCAGCCTAACACACAGCCCTTTGTCAAAGATCAGTTATCCATAAGTGGATGGATTTACCTCTGGGTTCTCAAATTTCTTCCATCAGTCTATGTGTCTGTCATTGTACCAATACTAGGTTTTAGGCTGTGGAATGTGAGCCCTCCTATTTTATTCTTCTTCAGTAATGCTTTGCTTGTTTGGGGTCTCTTTCCTTTCCATATAAAGTTGGTGATTTTTTATTCATCTCTTAAAAGAATGATCAAGGAATTTGGATCAAGATTGCATTATATCTGTAGATTTTTTTAAGCTATATTGACATTTTCATGACGATAAGTCTTCCTATCCATGAGTATCATATATTCTTCCCCTTATGTGGGTCTTTTTTTCTTTTTCAATGGCATCTTTGCCTGGCTTTTGTATCAGGGTTATTCCTGCTTCATAGAATGACTTCAGGAGTATTTCAACTTTTTCTGTGTTCTAGAATAGTGTGATTAGAATTGGTGTCAGCTCATCTCTGAATATTTTTTAAGAGTTTGTTTCACATTCAACATTACATGTATATTTAGTTTCACTCCCCATTTACCATGCCCAAACTTAACCCAGTCTCCTCCCCTCCCTGCCCAGTAACTTTCCCACTGTGCCTCTCATAGTTGTGCACTCCTGTTTGTCCTGCACTACATCCATGTGAATGTTGCCCCTCTGGTGTCCCATGGTCTATTGCTCCAAGTGATGTATTTCCATAAAGTATGTGGGTATGTCCTGTTGGGTTGAGTGGCCTGCATGTACATCTTGTTAACTATTGTTCTGAGAGTCAGGCCTTGGGAGTGAGTTTTATTCCAAGTGCAGAATGTATTCCAGGGCCATAGTATTGGGGGTCTCACCAGACTCCATCCAACCAGTAATTCTGGTCATTATTGAGTTTTTGGATTTTGTTCCACATTTTTCCTCCCACTCTATCCAAGATCTCCAGATTTAATCCTTTCCTAAGTGGTTGGCATTGGCAGCCAGGCACCATCTAGTTCTTCTGATCTCATACTCATATAAGCTGAGGATCGCATGGTGTGCTAGTCTCTTGGACTAATTGTTTCCATGAATCTTTGGTTTTCTTCATTCTTCTTTGCTTTGGATGAGGAGAGACCTATCATTGCATCTAGGTGGCTGCTTGCCAGCTTTTAAGATCTCAGTCACTACTTGCCAATGTAAGAGGTAGAACAATGTTTTGTGTAGTATGTTATGCCAATTGAGCTTGATGTCCCCTGTGACTATGGTCCTAAGTCCACAGTTTCAACTACTCACTTCCTCTGGGTAGCTGGCTGTGGCCAAGAAGTGACAAAACCTTGTCCCTTGTCAGCTCTACTCTATACCTGGAAATTCTTACAGAACATACAAATACACTTGTAGAACCATTCATTGTCTGCCAACCCTATACATGGTCTTGGGTACACTCCTCCCTGCATAGGCATATCTAATAGTTCAGCCTGTCCACCCATCTATCTACCCATATACCCATGTTTGCCTTCACTGACAACACAGTACTATGTGTGCAAAAAGGTTCATCTTTGTTGTCTGTACCTCCCATGTACCTCT
>NW_006921639.1:7257964-7266482 GCF_000298275.1 Orycteropus afer afer | reverse complement strand
CATTTAATGGACTTTGTCCCTTTGTCAAAGATCAGCTGACTATAGGTCGATGGATCTATTTCTGGGTTCTCAATTCTATTCCATTGGTCTATGTGTCTGTCATTGTACCAATAGCAGGCAGTTTTGCCTACTGTAGCTGTATAGTAGGTTTTGAGATCCAACAGTGTAGGTTTTGAGATCTAGCAGTGTGAGTCCTCCTACTTTGTTCTTTTTTGATAGTGCTTTGCTCATCTGAGATCTTTTTCCTTTCCATATAGAGTTAGTGATTGGTTTTTCCATATCCCTAAAAAATGTTGATGTGATCTGGATTGGGATTTAATTGAACATATTGTTTTGGGTAAAATTGACATTTTCACAATGTTCAATCTTGCTATCCATGAGCATTGTATGTTCTTCCATTTATGTAGATCTCTTGTGGTTTCTTGAAGTACTTTTTTATAGTTTTCTTTGTAGAGGTCTTTTGCATCCTTGGTAAGTAAATCTAAACCCCTAATTTTTGATTTGTTATTTCACAGTCATCTTTCTAGACCATCCCCCCACCATTTCTTCCATCCCTCCTTCAGTTCTGCCACTCCTCATCTTTCTAAGCTCCAACACCTTACCGGAGAGAAGGGAAAAGGACATTAAAAAAAAAAAAATGATTTACTGCCTCAGAAACCTAATGGGAGTTGCTATGAGTTAGACTCAACTCATTCACAGTGAGCTTGAGTGATTATCAAAAGGTCTTTTTTCTTGTGTACATCTTAGTAACATTGTTTGCTTTTTTCAAGCTCTGCATACTACGTGACCACTTGGTGTTACTGCTTCCATTACCAAACATACCGACTGTCTGCTATCTAGAAGGTTAAATCCCTTCTCCACCCCTTCATCCTTGATAACCACTAATAATATTTAAATAAATATTTAATAAATATTTACCTATTTATGTCATTTCATAGGAGCTCTGCTGGTGTAGTTCCTAAGGCATTTGGCTGTTAACCAGAAGGCTGGCAGTTCAAACCCACCAGCCACTCCTTGGAAGGAAGGTTGGACAATCTACTTCCATAGTGACATTGCCTCGGAAACCCAAGTTGGGATCACTATGCATTGGCTCCAACTCAACGGCAGTGAGTTTGGTTTTGGTTGGTATGCCTTTTCATAAAAATGAGAAGGTAATATATATACAGTAATTGACTTATTTCACTCAAGATAATGTCCTCTAGGTTCATCCACATTGTAAGATGTTTTGGGAACTTATTTGTCTTCATCTCTGAGTAGTAGTCCACTAACCATATGTACCACATTTTACTTATTCATTCATCTGATGATAGGCACTTTGGTTGCTTCTACTTTTATGCTATTGCGAATAGTGTTGTGATGAACATAGATGTGCATATATATTAGTACTTAGTATCATTTCTATATACCTAAGAGTATAAGTGTTGGGTGCTATGGAAGCTCTACCTCTAATTTTTTGAGGAATTATCAGAATGTTTTCCATAATGGCTGTACCATTTTCTATTCCCACCTGAAGTTATGAGAATTCAAATTTCTCCACATCACTTCCAACACTTGTTATTTTCTGATTTGTTTGTTTGCTTGTTTAAAATATTTAAATATATAAATATTAACCATTCCATTTCATGGTGGTTTTGATTTGCATTCTCTGATATCTTTTCAGCTGTTTTTTGTTTTAGTTTTTTGCCATTTAAATATCCTGTTTGGTGAAGTGTGTTCATATTCTTTGCTCAATTTTTTATTAACTCTTTACCATTTTTCAGTTGTGTTGCTTGTCTTTTTGTTCTTCCATTCTATTAGTTTTAATCTGTGCCTTTATAGTTAAAGTGGATTTTTATAGATAATATATAATTGAATCTTGGTTTTTATTGTCTGTTTGTGTGTTAGGCTGGGTTCTCTAAAGAACAAAACCAATAAAGTTTATATAGACATATAGAGAAAGAGAAATTTATCTTAGGAAAATGGTTAACACACTTATAGAAGCTGGAAATGTCCCAAGTTCTTGAATCATATGTTAAGCTGGAAGCTTTTCCTAACTCATATAGCTACAGGGACTGATAAGCTCAAGGTTGACAGGCAGTATACTGGCTGTTGACTCCAATGAATGACAAATCCAAGATCTCCAAGCTGGATGGTGGATTGTTCATTCACAGACAGTTATAGGCAGCACAACAGGATCCCAATCCACAGAAGAGTGTCTCTTTTCCCAGGATGTCCATACATATATAGGAAACAGGCCACACCCCTAAGGAACCTCCCTTTCAATGGATTGAAAACATATACATCCGATCCCATCATGGGAATAACTCACATCACAATTGCTTAACCACAAAGAATTGTAGTCCAGCCAAGTTGACAAACAGCTCCAACTATCATGGTTTGTTTTCATTTTCAGATAAGCTTTTTAATAGGTCTCAATGCCAACTAGACTTAGCTTACTCTGTGTTTAGTCTGACATCAACATCAGTGAACTTTCCCGGGGAATTAAGGATGCTGCCAGATAAACCAATAGAAAATTTGTTTTCTCACCTACTGCACACCATATGATACCAATTGGGCCCCGAGTGGTTGTTTATCAAATGCAGGCTTTTCCATCACTGGCCCTGGAAGAGCTGGATTTTGGCAGTGATAGAACTTGCCCATAAGGGTTTCATTTTTAAATGCTTTTCTCCTGAAGCTGTCCAGGACCAAGTCTCCTCACTTTCCCTGTGTGGAAGAAAGTGAAATCCCTTAGGAGGCTCTCACACAAAGTGTGGGACCTGTACCTGCTTCCTCAGGGTCAGGTGATGGACAAAACTACAAGCAGGTTCCCAGAGGCTACTATAGAATCATAGACCTAGGTGAATTGTATTAGAAACCATCTTCTGAAACCAATTTTATTTCTGGAATGTACTGTTTGGGAAACAAGATAATTTGAAAAATGTGATTGTTTCCAAACCTAGTTTGGTTATCTCAGTCTTAGCATAAAGATGATTTGCAAAACATATGTGGTTTGTACGGAAAAAATAACAGGGAAAATATTCAGCTAGAAACTACATTTGTTTCACATCTGTAACTACAATACTCTGCTGTTATCTCTCTCTTGGGAAGAATCTATCCACATGGCCACACAGGAGAACTGAATAAAATATATTGCACTTTCTTTTCCTATTATGCATTTTATTTTCATTAAGACTCCATACACCTCATTCTCATGATATATTGAATGCCCTTGCCATTTCTCAAAAGCAGACAATACTGGCTTGTATTTTGCCTTCTCCATTAGATAGATAAGGAAACCGAGACATAAAGTGTAACAATTGCTTCTCTCAACACATGAAGTCTAGCTATAATCTCTCTCAACATGATTCAAGTGATCTGAAGTAAAAATCCAATGCAACCTCTTGCTCTCAGGCCAGTTACTCCATCCATTTCAATGTCAAGTACAATCATATGTGCACAGAATCAAACTGTGGTAAGCATGGATTCTTACTATTAAATTAACAAGTTTTTTAGTAGAGTGTTGGGTCTGCAGTTTTAAGTGAGTGAGCATTACCCAAATGAATTTGAGGCAAAACAAGGGTTTGTTTTTTGTTTTTTAACAAAAAAAAAAAAGAGAGAGAGAGAGAGAGAGAGAGATTCTGGTGCAAATATACTCGATAAAACATTTCAACTCAATAATTTCTACATGTACAACTCAGTACATTGATTACATTCTTCAAGCTGCACAACTGTTCTCATGATACTTTTCCAAATCACCCCACCACCATTAACATAAACTCAGTATCTGCTAAGCAAAAACTCCCCAAAATCAGTTTTATTACATGCATTAATCCTTACTATAAAATCTACATGAAACAAGTATTCTTTAAAGAAAAAATTTACAAAGTATGGAATCCAGCTGCTTAAAGACATCCCAATTCTCTTTTACATGTCTAGATGACAAAGTTCTGAGATGGATCCCTTCAATTTTCAAGCACAATGAACTTTCTATAATCAGAAGAATTTACTGAGTATTTTTTCCATATAATTTGTTTATTTTCTTTCATGGAAAACTCTAAAGAAATTTATTGATATTCAAACTAACTATTAGTATTAGAAATTCAGGTGATATTTATTGAGTGCTTTCTGCATGCTGGACACTGTACTCAACACTTTGAATTAATAAGCTAATTTCTTCCTCATGACGTCCATTTAGGGGCTGGAGGAGTTGAGTTGAGTTGTTTTCAGGAAGATTATATAATTTCCATAGGATCTCAGAGCTAGGAGAGCCAGAATTTTAATATGTTGTTCTTAGTTGCCATTGAGTTGGTGTTGATTCATAGCAACCCTATGCACAACAGAACCAAAAACTGCCCAGTCCTGCCCAGCCTCACAATCCTTGCTATACCTTAGCCCATTTTTGCAGCCACTGTATCAGTCCATCTCATTAAGGGCTTTCCCCTTTTTCACTGATCCTCCACTTTACCAAGCATGATATCCTTGTCTAGGTAATGGTCTTTTCTGGTTACATGACCAAAGTTGTTGTTGTTGTTATGTGCCATTGAGTTATCTCCAACTCATAGAGACCTCTCTTTGAGTTTCCAAGGCAGTATCTCTATGGAAATAGATTGCTCAATCTTCCTTCTGAGGAGTACCTGGTGGGTTTGAGCCACCAACCTTCTGATTAGCAGTCAAGTGCCTTAGGCATTATGCCACCAGAGCTCCCATGACCAAAGTAGGTGAGACAAAGTCTAGCCATTCTCATTTCCAAGGAGCATTAAGCTGCACTTCTTCCAGGATACATTTGTTAGTTCTTCTGACATTCCATGGTACTTTCAGTATTTTTCTCTAACATCACAGCTCAAAAGCATCAACTCTTCTTCTGCCTTCCTTATTCATTGTCCAGCTTTCACATGCACATGAAGAGATTGAAAACACCATGACTTGGGTTAGGTGCACCTTAGTCTTCAAAGACACATCTGTACCCTTCAGCACTTTAAACAGGTCTTTAGCAGTAGGTTTGCCCAGGGCAATATGTCATCTGATTTTGTGACTGCTGCTTCCATTGGTGTTGACTGTGGACCCAAGTAATAGGAATTCTTTGACAACTTCAATCTTCTCTCCATTTATTATGATGCTGCTTATTGGTCCAGTTGTGAGGATTTTTGTTTTCTTTATGTTGAGATGTAATCTGTACTGCAGACTGTAGTTTTAAATCTTCATCAGTAAGTGCTTCAAGTCATCTTCACTTTCAGCAAGCAAGGTTGTGTCATCTGCATATCACAGATTGTTAATGTGTCTTCCACCAATCCTGATGCTGTGCTCTTTTTATAGTCCATCTTCTTGGATTATTTTCTCAGCATACAGACTGAATTAGTTTGATGAAGGGATACAACACTGACACACTCCCTTCCTGATGTTAAAGTATCTCCTTGTTCTGTTCAAATGGCAGCCTCCTGGTCTGTACAGGTTTCTTATGAGCACAATTAAGTGTTTTGGAATTCCCAGCCCTCTCAATGTTATATATAATTTGTTATGATCCACACAGTCAAATGTTTTTGCATAATCAATAAAACACAAGTAAACATCTTTCTGGGTTTTTTTGCTTTCAGCCAAGATCCATCTGACATCAGCAATGATATGCCTCATTCCACGTCTTCTTTTGAATCCAGCTTGTCAATA
Organism: Orycteropus afer afer; assembly: GCF_000298275.1. Classification (NCBI taxonomy): domain Eukaryota; kingdom Metazoa; phylum Chordata; class Mammalia; order Tubulidentata; family Orycteropodidae; genus Orycteropus; species Orycteropus afer. The sequence goes on along the minus strand of NW_006921639.1, from coordinate 7,260,842 downwards.
TATTGGTGTAAATATTTTTAAATTATCTTCAGAAAAATTTTACTTGCATATGATATTAATGATATTGTTCAATAATTTCCACATTCTGTGGGATCATCTTTCTTTGGAATGGGTACAAACATTTATCTATGGATCTATCCAATATATATTAAATTCTAGAATTGTACTCTCCAACACAATAACCACTATCCCTGAATAGCCATTTACATTTACATTTAAATGAATTAAATTAAATAAGTTTAGAAATTCAGTTCCTCAGTCACACTAGCCACATTTCAAGTGCTCAAAAGCCATAGCTAGCATGCTAGGCAGCACAGGTATAGAACCTTCCTATTATCACAGATTATTTTATTAGCCTTTCCTCTATTGCATACTCCCTCTCTTTGAGGCTACTGTGAGTTAAGGAAAGCCAGCCGCTAGCTATTTCCAAATGTGTCCAGATTTCCTCATCTATATGCAAATTTTGCAAATAAATACAATGGCACACCCTCCCTGTCCCATAAGACAATATACCACTCAAATGTTATATCCTGTATGAAATTTTTCTAAATTGCCTCCATTTCAACCAGAGTGAGAGAAGATAGACCAGAAATGGGAACTGGTATATATTGAACTCTAATTATGTATGGACATACATGTTCTACTTTAAATCTCTTCTATCATATTTATGAGATATTGTTATACCAAATATCCAATAAGGGAAAGAACTGTAGTTAATTGCACAAATTTCCAGATACATCCAAACTCTCAAAGCCTTTTGAATATCAGAATTGAAAAGCCAATAGTTCTTTCTTAAGTACAAACTTGGTAGCATATAATACATGAGACCTGCTCAAGGTTATTACTCAGAATTTTTTTTCTACCACTCATGAGGATATATTGAAACATAGATGAGTGGAAATCACATTACTGTAGGGTCAAGTATTCCAATGTACTAAAAAAGATAAAATATTTATAAAATATGTTGCATTAATTGTATTGTCTAAACCAGGAGCCACAAAATTAAATGTCAAAAAGAATTGATTAGGCAGGGTAGATGAATTAAATAACCTGCAGTGAGTCATTGATTACATGGACCAGCATCATCAGCATAGTTTTGGAACTTATTAAATATGCAAAGTCCTAGCCAATAGAAAGTTTAGCAGTTAGAGTCCACTCAGCCTCAGAAGAAAGGCCCAGGAATCTTCTTCCAAAAATTAGTCATTGATGAGTGAAATAAGTTAATCACAAAGGGACAAATATTGTATGAGCCCATTATTATAAAACATCAAGGAAAGATTTATGCATGGAAGGAAATTTACAGAAATGGAAGGGAAAGGGAGGGAAAATTTATGCCTAGTTAAAATGTATTTGTCAATTTGGGTGAAGGGAAAGGCAATATAACAAAAGTGTGTGACCAGCACAATAACAATGGGGAAAAGGAGGATACAGAAACATGTACAAAATAAATAGACAACAGGGGCAAATACTATTACATACACAATACTATATTGCCAGTAGCAGCAAACACTAGTCTGTGGGTAAACACATAGACAGGTGAGAAGATCGAGTGTTAGTAGGTGAGCAAGAATACCCATGACCTTGGATATACTTGGCTGGTGATAATCTTACATATGTATTTGTGTTACAAAAAATATCCACATACATTATAGAGTAACAGGTGACAAGGTTAGAGTGGCTTCTCAGTGACAACCAAACATCTTGAAAGAGAGAGTCACTGGGCCTGCTGGCTTAGGACCATGGTCTCAGGGGACATCAAGCTCAACTGGCACAATATAATATGAAAAATTTTTGTCTACATCCTATGTTGGTGATTAGTGACTGGGGTCTTAAAAGCTTTCAAACAGCCATTTAAGATGCAACTATTGAGCTCCCTTCATTTGGAGCAAAGAAAAGTGAAGAAAATCAAAGTCATATGGAAACATGGGGACCCTGAGATGAGAAGATCTAGATGGTTCCCAGCTACCAATGCGTACCACTCAGAAAGGGATCAAAATTGGCGATCCTGGATAGAGTGGGAGGGAAAATGTGGAACAAACTTCAAAAGCACAAAAATTACCAGAATTACTGGTCAGATAGAGACCAGTGGAACCCCCAAGGCTATGGCCCTGGGTTATTCTTTGGGACTGAAACTGGATTTGCTTCCATGGATTAGCTCTCAATCACACAGTAGAAGGCTCTGCAAGCAGAACACCTGCCCCAGGAAGATGCACTCCCCTACCCGTGGGAGATCTGCCCTTTGGATAAATCAACTGTGGGACATCAGAGGACAACATTTGCATAAAGGGAAAGCTGGACAAACAGGAATGCATAGATAAGAAGGACACTGGGAGGGGGTGCTTTCAGGGAGAAGATTGAGAAGAGAGCATTTTATTGTTGGGATTGTAATTGGGTCCATGAAGCGAAATGTGCATGAACTGTTGAGAGTAAAACAAATCTGCTTTGTAAATTTGTACCCAAATCACAACAAATAATAATAATAAAGTAGCCATGGAAAACTCCTGTGGACTACAGTAACACTTTGACACACATGGGGTTACCATGAGTTGAAATATACTACACAGCATCTGGTTTACTGGCTTATAGGTAATTCTGATGCAAGTTAGTGTAAGTACCCATGATTTAAGCAGTAGGAATTGATGGAGTGTGGTGCATGAAGGATACACACCCTATCTAAACAATGCACCCTCTTAGCCAACTCCAACCACTTACTGCGTTTTGGAATAAAGGTACAGTGTTCACACTTCTTTCTATGATTTAAATGTCACTGATGGAGGCAATTCTTACATGAATTAAGGTGTATATTCTAGCTTAGAGATTAATGATGTTATGCTATTCTATTTCTGTACAATACTTTTAGTAAACTAAATAGTATAAT
>NW_006921639.1:7232942-7236578 GCF_000298275.1 Orycteropus afer afer | reverse complement strand
AAAAAAAAAAAAATCACACTGTGCCTCAATGTGCCTGAATCTTTAAATATCTAGCACAAATAAAAGGAAATAAAAGTGGACAGATAATAATTTTAAAAAGATTCTCAAAGAATGGATTCTCAATAAAGCTCAATTTTCTAGTTTGTACTTCATGAGAAAGTATTCAAGAAACCCTCAAAAGCTCCAAGGAATATATGGCATCTGGAATTCATTGGCCAAGTCTGATTAGGTGACTACTGACATAAGTAGGGAGAGACGTTCTTTTACCTGAGGGTTGGGGAGGGTCTTGCAGATGCTCAGAGGGAGTGCTTGATGTTGTTTCACTGGTCTCTGATGCTCTATTTTTCTTCAATATATATCACTTAATTTTTTACATTAAAGAGTTTCTATATACCTAGCATCTGTTCCCTGGTTCTTTATTCTGTTATCTCACTTTTTTTTTTAAAACAATTTAATAAATTTCCATGTCAATTATTAAAATTTCTATTCTTATTTTTATAATTTCTGTTTATGGCGAAAACTTATTTGTTGAGTTATTATTATCATATTTTCCCTTAATTTTTCATGCATCATTTTCTTTGCTCTTTGAACATGTTTGTAATAGCACCTTGAAATCATTGTCTTTCAAAAGCAACATCTGGGGCCACTTGAAGTCAGTTTCTACTGACTGTTTTCTTAAGTATGGGTCTTTCTTATTTATTTGCATATCTCGTAATTTTGTTGTTGTTGTTGTTGAACATGAGAGCTTCTAGATAGTATATTATAGAAACACTAGATTCTGATGACTTCCTATAGATTGTTCCTGCATCTGAATAGCTTAGTGATCTGCCAATGATTGAATACAGTCTGAACTCAGACACCTAGAATTGTAAAGTTTCCATTCTCTAATGATGAATCTGTATGAGGGAAGGGGAAAACATTCAAACTTGGGGCAATTTTCTGGATTTCACTGTTAAACAGGCCCTCTCTAGCCTGCCAGGGATGTGTGCAGGGCTGATCGAAGCCTTATATATCCATTGCCATTGAGCTAGTTCTGATTTATAACAATCTATAGGGTAGAGTAGAACTGCCTCATAGGTTTTCCAAGCCTATAAATCTTTATGGAAACAGATTGCCACATCTCTCTTCCATGGAGTAGCTGGTGTGTTTAAACTACCAATCTTTTGGTTAGTAGCTGTGATAGTTAAGTTTGTCTGTCAACTTGGCTAGGCCTGGTTGAGAGACTGGGCAGCTGGATGTGGTATTCCCCATGAGACTGGTAATCAACTCCATAGTGAAATCTACTGTGAGCAGCTGAGTAGCTGCCTTTGGGTATGTGGTCTGCTTCCCATACATAAGTAGCAGATTTGGGACAGGTCTCTAGTTTATGGCATGCTTGGCCCCTGCCTGTAGCCATGTCATTGTTCAGCAGCCTGCAATGCTCTGTCGACCTTGGGACTCTCAATGGACTTAAATTAATGGCCTGCCATGTGGTTTGATAACTTTGGGACTGTGCCCTTTTACTTCTCAACCTTGAGCTTCTCAGCCTCAGCAGCTAGCAGCTGTCTGAGTGATGAAATGCCTCTAGCTCTAGTGGAGTGGGAGTAGGAGGCAGAGCTGGACCCCAGGGTTGAGGGGCTTTCACACAGTCCCTAGAGCCTGGCATTTTGAAGTTGGACTTAAAGCCTCCGAATTGTAAGAATAAACTCCTGTTTGTTTAAGCCATCCCATTTGTGATATATTCTTGTCAGAGGGCACTAGGTAACCAGAACAGTAGCCAAGCACTTACCCACTGTGCCACCAGGGTTCCCAACCCTTCTATCTTTCTGTAATATTCAGGATATCTTTGCTAAATTTCTGACTGGGCCACCACTTATTGAAATGAGGATTACAACCTCAGACTAGCAGAGTTATGAGTTTTTCCAATTTTTTCCTACTGAGTTTTCTAGTTTTACTGACAATAACTCTGGGATTTTCCCCTCTACTCCAAATCAAGTTAGTTACCTATGGCATGAAAGCTGTTGTTTTTTGTGGCCAGTCTTGCAAGCTGGAGGGTGGGAGGTATGAAAGGAGGATCAGGCAAGAATGCCCAATACTCTCTTTGTTTCTACTCAAAGTTTCTGCAGCTTCTCAAGAATAAACATATTTTCATTTATTGGAGGATGACTAACTAAGAACATGATATGGAGATGACACAACTTGGTTTGCTGAAAGTGGAGTGAATAAGTGCTTCATCAATCAGTTACTGATGAAGGTCAAAGACTACAGCCTTCAATATTGAGCACATCTCAAAACAAAGAACACAAAATTTCTCACCACTGGACCAATAAGCAATATCATGAAAAATAGAGAAAATAATGAAGTTGCCAGAGATTTCATTTTACTTGGACCCATGATCAACACCCAAGGAAGCAGCAGTCAAGAAATCAAACAACGGATTGCATTGGGCAAATCCACTGTGAAAAACCTCTTTAAAATGTTAAAAACAAAGATGTCATTTTGCAGACTAAGGTACGCCACACACAAGCCATGGCATTTTCAATACCTCATATGCATGCATAAGCTAGACAAGAAAAAGGAAGACCAAAGAAGAAAAATTGATGCATTTGAATTATAGTGTTGACGAAGAATACTGAATAGACCATGAACTGGCAGAAAAACGAACTAAGTATAGCCAGAATGTTCTTTAGAAGTAAGAAATGCAAGACTTTGTTTTACATACTTTGCACATGTTATCAGGAGGGAGAAGTCCCTGAAGAAGGACATCATGCTTAGTAAAGCAGAGTCAGCAAAAAAGAGGAAGATCCTTCAGGAGAGAGATTGAAGCAGTGCTTGCCATATTGGGCTCAAACGTAGCAATGATTGTGAGGATAGTGGAGTACCAGGAAGTGTTTGTTCCATTGTACACAGGGTCACTATGATTCAGAACCAACTCAATAATACCTGACAACAACAATTTATTGTTTGCCTTTGGCCACTTTTCAGAAGTCTGAAATGTTTCCAACAATTTGTTCAGTTTTAAACTTGGTTTCAGGGGAGAAGGTTTGCCATCCTCTTCACCATAGCCAGAAGTCCCACTTGTTTTCAGTATTAATACAGGTAAATGTATTAAATTTTTCTTTAAGCTTTGTAATTCTGTGTTTTTTAAAAAAAAAAAAATTGTCATTCTGTATTACTTTAGCTGCTTAGTATAATATCCTATATTTTATTCTAGATTTGTGCTACTCTTTTTTACATATTTAAGACTTAAGCTACCTGGAATTGACTACTGTTTATGGTACGAGATAGGTTATAATTTTATTTTTTTCCTTCTACATAACTTATTGTATGTTTGTATATCTCTGGGCCAAATCAATGTGGTCTATATTTTGCTAAAATCTTTACAAGTCATGATATCAGGAAGGGTGAATCTTTCACCTTCTTCTCTTTTAAATTTTTTTGGCTATTTTTGGCTATATGCTCTTACATACAAACTTCAGAATCAGTTTGTCCAATCTATAATAAATTTGGTTTGTCTTGTTAATATAATTGCATTAAATCTATAGATTAATCTTGGGATAGTTTTTATCTTTATAATAAATACATTTATTTAAATTTTGATGCCAATTTTATTAAATTCTATCTATGTAGTCAATAACTATGTAAGGAAGGTTGGGC
>NW_006921639.1:7229232-7232842 GCF_000298275.1 Orycteropus afer afer | reverse complement strand
CAGGGGTCCAAGATTATCTTCTGTGTCTGTGTTAATTGGTTTCCCTTTTCTTTGTTGAAGAGGGTCTGTGCAATCCTTCTGCCTAGTCCGCCATCTTGCCTCACTCTTAATATTACTTTTTGTTTTCCCATTATCTCTAATAGTTTGAAACACATTGCCTTAATCGTATCATAAATATTCTTGTTTTCCTTTATGTTTTATTATATCTAGATTCTTTTACAAAGTCACTAATGATATCTTTTTTTTTTTTCAAGACTCCAATAGCACCACCATTTAACGAAGTCACAAATGATATTATCGTAAAACCAAAAGACCAAACTCACTGCTGTCGAGTCAGATCCAACTCACAGCAACCCCTCCTTGGCTTTCCCAGGTGGTATCACTACAGAAATAGATTGCCCCATCTTCCTTCTGAGTAGTGGCTAGTGGGTTTGAACCGCCAGCCTTCTGGTTAGCAGTCAAATGCCTTAGGCACTACGCCACCAGAGCTCCTAAAAATAGATCATGTTCTGAGAACAATGAGTGTTTAAATAAAAACACTTATATCACTAAAATTTCTCACAGAAGTTCTAATAGATGATGAACTGAAAGAAAATGGTGGGGATTTCCACTTATGAGCTATAGTAGTGTTGCTATAGCACAATAAACATAATTTACCATGTGTTTTTGGTGTCCCCAAAGTTTGAAGTTATTTAGTTTTTGATTTAACATTTTGGGTTTGTCAGTATTTTCAATTTTCCACATAAACTGAAATATTACTAATATTTTTTAAAAAAATATTATTGGTGGCACAGTGTTTAAAGCTCTCTCTGCTAACTGAAACTGTTAGAACCTACTACCTGCGTTGTGTGAAAAAGATGTGGTAGTCCAGTTCCATAAAGATTTATAGCTTGGAAACCCTATAGGGAAATTCTACTCTGTCCTGCAAGGTCACTTTGAGTCAGAATCAATTCAACAGTAGTGGGTATTTCAAACTGGCATAACGAGGTCTGCATAAGAGGATTTTTCTTTTACAAAAATGTTATAAAGTATTTCAGGTCTATAAAAGGTAAAAGGAATAATAAAACGAACATTCGTTCATTAACCATTCAGGTTAATAAATAGACCATTGCAAATACTGAAGTCTTGTATGTACCCATCTTTTCTCTCATTACTCCCCTTCTCCAAGAGGTAGCCACTGTTATGAATGGGGTGTTTGTAATTTCTTTTATTTTTAAAAAATACTTTTGAAAACTAGTTTTTTAATAATAATTATGCATAGGAAAAAGGATACAGGGAAGAGGTAACAACAGGGAGGAAGTGGAAAGAGAGCTGTTACATTGTAGGGAATTTCAGTCAATGTCATAAAACAAAACGTACATGAACTCTATATGGAAAATGAATTTTCTCTGTAAACTTTCACCCAAATCACAATAACAATTTAAAAAATAATTTTGTCATAGATGTGTATCTCTCCAGAATGTATAATATTGTTTGCATTTTTTTAATTTTGTAAATTGAATAATTATGTCTATACATTTCTGCAATTTTTTTTTTACTCATTGTTATCTTTATGAGATTTATCATTGTTGAGTATCATTTTCATTGTTGGGAAATGTTATACTAAAAGGATTCCACCACAATTTTATGATGAGTTGTTTGGTTAATGAACATTTTAGTTGCTTCCAATTCTGTGCTCTCAGAAAGACTGGTGCTCTGTCCAGTCTTTTATGTCTGTTGGATTTGTATATAGGTGTTTTTCCAAGTTACATAACCAGAAGAGGAATTTCTGGGTCATGTTGTTGTTGTTGTTGTTGTTATGTGCCGTCAAGTCAGACTTGACTCATAGCAACCCCTCCTTGGGTTTCTGAGGCAGTATCACTACAGAAGTAGATTGCCCAAACTGCCTTCTGAATTTCTGGGTCATAGAGAACAATATATGAATTTTCACATTTATTAGATATTGCCATATTTCTTCCAAAGTGACTATAACTGTTTACATTCTTACATTAAGGTTTGAGAGTTCATTTCAACATTCCTTGCCAATGCCTAGTATTGTCACATTTCAAAGTATTTTTGCTAATGCTACTGTTGTTTTGTTCCATAAAGTTGATTCTGACTCATAGTGACCCCATGTGCTACAGAGTACAACTGCTCCATAGCATTTTCTTGGCTAATCTTTATAGAAGTGGATTGCCAGATTTTTCTGCTGTGTTGTTACTGGATGAGTAGAACTGACAACCTTTTTATTTGTGCCACTTAGGGACTTTGTCAATGTTACAGATGTGAAAAATCTTTTTTAGTATAAATTAGTTAATTGTTTTTTTTAGCATTCAAGTAAAACTTCAACCTTGGGAAGACAGATATAACCACCCACAAACTTTGTAATGAAACTCCTTTGGTACTTTCTTATACAAACTGATAGAAAAAAGCTACTGCTTTATTTTATTTTATTTTTTTAATGTTAAGTTTCCACTTGTTACACAATTTACAAACAGAAATGCATAATCTTCTACATGAAAAATAAAGATAAACATTATATCGCCACTAAATATTGAGTAATAAATCTTGTATATTTTATAATATTTTCTTCCTCCCCGGTGATACTTAGAAAGATGAGTACTATAATAATTCAAAAAAGCTGCATTCTTAATAAGAGAGAAAAAGGAGCAGTAGTTTCCCCTGTACTTATAGATCTTGTCCCCAAACTTAGAGGTTTTCCTAAAGATGGAGTAAGATGTTCCCTTCAGTTCATTCCGATTCTGAAGTTACAAAGAAAGAGAAGGCCAATGTAAAAAAACCTTACAAAAAATCACAGTGTGCCTCGGAGGGGTTCCAGCAAGATGGCGGACTAGGCAGAAAGACTGCATAGACCCTCTTCAACAAAGAAAAGGGAAACCAATTAACACAGACACAGAAGACAACCCTGGACCCCTGAGCCTTGAAGGGAAGGATATAGAAGTGGACTAAACCCCAGCTAGCAGAAGAATTTGCGTGAAAATACCAAAAAAGGAGACATATGGAGCTGTGGTGTGGCACCGATCCTGAGTGATCCTGATGGCACAGACCCTTGGAGATTCCCAAGTGGTGGTAGGACTTAAGAATTAACCTAAGAATCAACCAGCTAGCCAGGGAATGCATGGAGGACTGTGCACGGTGGCTGGGGAACAAACGGAGAAGGTGAAGAGAAAGGTGGACTGAGCTGTGGACTTTCGCCAGTCTGGAGAACGCTGCCATTTTGAAGATTTAAAAGGCAGCTTGACTATTTTGGATATTTAAAGAGACAGCGCTCTCACTGATTCCGGGGGCTTAAGAAAAAGTTCTGCTTTCCAGCAACCCCAAGGACACTCAGGACCTGCAAGACTGACAAGCTTTTTTGAAGGTTATTAGATTGTAATCTGTGTCTAATTGAGTGGGAGACAACAACAGTCCCCATAAGACACAACTACACCCACACCTCCTGCAACTTCACTTCCTGAGCGACAGCCACTACCACCTTCTGCACCAATGGGCCAACGATAAAAAACCACCAACAAGAGCCTGGATCACCCTTGGCTGCTCTTCACAAACAGTTAACAGAGATCTAAATACAACAACCCCACGATGCCTTGGAGACAACAGACCATCACAG
>NW_006921639.1:7219817-7223287 GCF_000298275.1 Orycteropus afer afer | reverse complement strand
GGGCAATCCTACTTCCGTAGTGATACTGCCTCGGAAACCCAAGGAGGGGTCGCTATGAGTCGGGGCCGACTCGACGGCACATAACAACAACAACAACATAGCAATGTATGGAGAGGGATGCCAATAATGATGTTCATCAACTCTAGATAATGAAAAGATCTCTGTGTGAAATTTTTCCCAATACATTATTTCTTAAATTTCTTTTTGTACTTTTTAGTTTTTCTGAGTTTTATTTTTCTGATGGGCAGGTGTCAGTTTTTAAAAGAGAAAAGATAATTATTATTTTTAAAAACTTGTTGAGGGAAAAATAGCTTATGAAGGCAGACCAAATCAGGACTGGTGTCTTCCTGACATGGGCAGAATATGCACATGTGATCAAGTCTCTTCCAATACAGCAGTATTATCAGACCAACAAGGTTAAAGGTTTTGTCCCACTGCTAAGTCAGAGATTTTTTAATACATGAAAATATGATTCAAATGCTGATTTCCCCACTTACTATATTTTCTTTAACCCCTTTTATCCTCATTTTCATCATCATATTGTGACAATAACCTCTCTTCCTAGAAATTTTGTCAGCTATAATGAAACAAAATAAGTATAAAGCAATTCAGGTTGGTTTAACTTTACTTAATCTTCCAATTTCATGGACAGTGAAAGTCAAATTTCTTTCTTGCAATTTCTGCCAATGCCCTAAATTTAAACTTGTGTTTTTCTTACATTAAGTTGCTATTGCTGTCTTTGTTTTGCCCCAGAGCAACCAAGGTATGAAATTGCAGTCATTTATGTGTTTCCATACAACTTGGTCATAATTATTTTAGGAAAATATAAAAGGGATTTAGGAAAGAGTGACATCTCAGAGTGCATTACCTTCTGCCATTTCTACTGTAAACTGCACTCCTAACTCCATACCCCCATACCATTCGGATTGACCACAAAGGCTCAACAATATTTTTGTGCCCAGATAAAAATAATGAATAAATATGAAATATACAAATATCCCTCCTTGAAAGGCAACTGACATTGTAAAATTTTGTGTGTGTATGTGGGAGGGGGGACTGTTAAATGTAGACCCTAGCTCAGTAAAAGTTTGCTTTCTTCTTCCTTTTAAGGCCTTCATCTTATGGCATTATGAGAAATAAATTCAAGAATAATTTGACCATGTAGATCTGCCCACATAAATGCCTCTTAGATAAATTTCAAGGACCATATTCTGGTCCTCTTTTTCTTTTCATACACTTCATTTTCATCCTGCTAGGGGCAGCTAGTTGAAATATCTCAGTGCCAAAGAAGCATAAACAAGTCTCTAGTCATGCTCTGTTTCCTGCCAGCCATCTTCCTCAATTTCAGTTGGCACTTGCAGGGACTGAAAAGTGAAAACAGGATTCAGCATTTACAGAACATGACTGTGTTTTCTGGAGATAATATTATATGGTCTTTCTATCGCCAGCCCATCTGTTCCTTATTAGCCTCCATTCAAATGAAGTCATCATACTTTGTTCATTAAACCACTGAGGGTGGAGCAAAGTTTTTTGTGTTTCATCATTCTAATGGATATGCTCACCACAGAGGATGTTTCTCAGCATGTGTCAATGTTAACTGCACTCAGGTTCATTTGGAATCCCCTTCTGTGTGCTGACAAAGACACAGGGCCCGAGATGCATCCACAGGTTTGTCTTCTTAAACCACACTTAATAGCTGAGTTCTGCAATTATCTGATTGAAAAATGAAGTGCTACCACTTCTTTCTGGTACAAATTAACTCAGAAAATCATTCTTGCTCCTGGTTTCAGGCTACAAAGCAACTGCTTTCTCTGATGCCACTTAATGAGTGTCTAATTGTGCTCCCACTCCTATGAAATTATTGTTTATAATCCTTCAAATGGACCTGTATGATTGGATTATTATATCCCATTTTACAGGTGAGAAAATTGAATAATTTTGAAAACTTGTTCTAAAGCACACAGCTAATAAGTGATAGAGAAGTCTCTGGGTGGTTCAAATGGTTAACATGCTGGACAGCTAGCTAAAAAGTTGGAGCTTTGAGTCCACCCAAAGATACTCTAGAAGAAAGGCCTAGTAATCTACTTCTGAATAATCAGTCAGTTGAAATCTTATGGAACACAATATGCTAGCCAATGTCTTACTGGAAGATGAGCCCCTAGGTCAGAAGGAACTCAAAATATACAGAGGCCACAAGACTGGGCTCAAACATCCCAATGATCATCAAAATGGCGCAAAACCAGGTAATATTCTGTTATACGTAAGATCACTATGAGTCAGAACTGCCTTGACAGAAACAAACAACAACAATAACATATCAAGTACAGAGTAAACATATGAGTAGAATTCCTGGATGATACAAATGGATAACATTCTCAGCTGCTGGGAGGTTGGCATTTCAAGTCCACTAAGAAGAAAAGCATTATGATCTACTTCCAAAACATCAACCAATGAAAACCCTATGGGACACAGGTCTCAACACACATGAGCTCACTAAGATTCAAATCCACCAAAGCTTTCTCTCTTTCCACTAACAATGGAAACCTCAGACACTGAATAAGTTGGCACTTTACTTGCTATCTATGATGGAAGACTGAGGAGGAAATATGATGGATTAAAGTTCACAGAGCAAACAAGTGGTGTGCTGGGACTCAGCCCACAGCCTTATATAAATACTGAACCAGAAGCCCATGTATGAGATTTTTATTCTCTGCATTAGCAAAAAAGGTTGGAAAAGGATTGAATTTAGGTTCAGACCTCAACATTTACTAGCTGTATGATTTTGGGCATGCCACTTTATTTCTCCAAGTTTCAGTATTCTTATTTGTAGAATAAGAATACAAATGAGAATTCTGCATACCTGCAGGATTATTGTAGATCCAATTTGCTCCCCATTAAGGTAACAAATAGGAGCTCTGGTAGCATAGTGCCTAAGGCACTTGACTGCTAACCAGAAGGCTGGCAGTTCAAACCCACCAGCCACTCCTCGGAAGGAAGGTTGGGCAATCTACTTCTGTAGTGATACCACCTCAGAAACCCAAGGAGGGGTTGCTATGAGTTGGGACTGACTCGATGGCACATAACAACAAGATAACAAATACACATAAATCTCAAGGAAGCCAGTTACATTTGAGATAAAATGAGTTAATACATTTTTGGAAGTATCAGTAAAACCATAGGAATGGTTTGATTGTTGTAAGTCATGAGCCATAGAAGTTGCTCCCTGATAGGTACAAGAAATATTAACTTTCTTTAATTGCCTAAGTAAAATTAATCTGGCAAAACACAGTTTCAGTCATTTTGTTGAAAGATCACTCTTCCATCTCTGACATTTTTTGGGGATGGGCCTTTTGTTTCCAAACCAAAAAAAAAAACTCACTGCCATTGAGTCGATTCCCACTCACAGCAACCCCCCTTTGGGTTTCTAAGGCAGTAAATTTGTACAGAAGTAGATTGCCCAGTCTTCCTTC
>NW_006921639.1:7205843-7218939 GCF_000298275.1 Orycteropus afer afer | reverse complement strand
CGGATGGTGTACCAGTTGTGGGGACTGATTGTTTCCATTAATTTTGGTTTTCTGCTTTCTTCTTTGCTCTTGACGAGGAGAGACCCATCGTTACATCTAGATGGCAGCTTGCTAGCTTTTAAGATCCCAGTCGCTACTCACAAAAGTAGGAGGTGGAACAATGTTTTGTGTAGTATGTTATTGCCTTGCCTATTCTTTGTCCTTGGAGTACAAAAGCCTCCATTTCCTCTCTCTGAGATGATTCAGACACATTCTTCTTGATAAGTAGCCACTGATTCAATTGCTTACACAGACCAAAGGGAAAATGTAACTGACTGGAAACTGATGGCAATGAGCAATACAAAGTGGGAGGACCCTTGTGCATAGAGAGTAGTTGTGCTGTTTAGGGAGGTATCCAACTCTGAATAGTAGCTGATTATTTTCCTGTGGGAATATGGTTCCATGTTCTCAAATCTTCCAAATGCAAAAGCTACTAGCTTCCATTGTGGCAAAGGTACACCCTACAGGAAGACAAGGAAATTAACTTTTCCCATTTCACTGCTTAAACTAAACTCCCTGCCATTGAGTAGGTCCTGACTCATAGCTACCCCTCCTTGTTTCTGAGGCAGTATCTCTACAGAAGTAGATTGCCCAAATTCCTTTGGAGGAGTGACTGGTGGGTTTGAACTGCCATCCTTCTGGTTAGCAGTCAAATGCCTTAGCCATTATGCCACCAGAGCTCCCTTTCACTGGTTAAGACCACTGTATTCAAAAAATGAAAGGAAGGGAGGAAGGGAGGGAGAATGGGAAGAGGGAAGGGAAAATCAAATTAACAAGTAAAAATGACACTATTGATTGCTCAAGAATTCATTTTATTACAAAGATTATTTTGTGTAAAAAGAAAAATATTTTCTAGACTTCCAGTAGGTTATATAACCAACAATTATGTTAGAGGTGAGCTCCAGGACCAATTAGCATCACTGTCACACCAAACACTTCTTCTGGGAAAGAGGGATCTAAAGAAGAGGTAAGTACACTGGCATTTGAGGTGAAGAGCCCTGCTGGGTGGGTCAACTCACTGCTCTGAGGGCTATTTTTGTGCATAGGTGGTGGAGTCTTCATAGTGGCTGTACATCAGAATCCCCAGGATGGAGCTTTCTAAATACATGAATGACCTAGATCTGAGAAGAAGTCTAGGCATTTCTTAAAGCTACTTGATGATTCTAACAAGCAGCCAGTGCAGAACTGCTGTTTGACAGTACCACCTCACTGACCCAACACCTCTCTCTTAAAGTCCTGCCTCAGCTTAAGACTTACTCATCTTTTCATGTACAGATACACAGGAAAGAGCGCAGAGCTGGAGCCAGTAAAGCTGAATTTTTTTCACTAACCAGTGAAACTGGCTCTTTCACTAACCAGTTGTGCAATTTAAAATGACTGTGTGAGCTCCCTGGACCTTATGTTCCTCACCTGTAAAATGGTGTCATTCACCCCTGCTCTGCCTCCTTACAGCTCAGGGCTGTTGTGTGAATCTAAAGGATGTTTGGTTGTTGTTGTTGTTATGTGCCATCAAGTTGGACTCAACTCATAGTGACCCCTTCTTGGGTTTTTGAGGCAGCATCACTACAGAAGTAGGTTTCCCAGCCTTCCTTCTGAGGAGTGGCTGGTGGGTTTGAACCTCCAGCCTTCTGGTTAGCAGTCAAGTGCCTTAGGCATTACACTAAAGGATATTAAGGAAAAAAAAAAAAAAAAAAAGGAGGGGAGGGGGTAAATCAGAGACTATGATGCAGAGGATAAGAGGTTTTTGAGAATCTGTTCTCTGCCTTGAACTCTCTCTTGGTGTTGGGCATGTTGGCTCCTCTTTAGATCTGTTTTTTCTTCTGAATGATGAAATGAAAGGGCTGTGCTAAGTAAGTACTGAGGAACTCTTTCTATCTCATATATTCTGTGACTGACATTTTCAAAGCAGTGACCACAGCTGCCTAGAAAAGACAGATCTGGACAGGGCCAGGGTATGGAGTCAGAATGCCAGTGGTGGTGACAAGAAGTGGCAAAGAGACACAGCTTTTGAGTGTCCTCATTTAAAGAATGATTTATATGTATTTAATCCCTGGAGAACACATAGAGGTAAGTAGCATCACTCTTACTCTACAGAGGAGAGGACCGAGGCTCAGATAGTTGGACTAACATCCTAGGGTTATGCTGTTGGTGAGGGGTGCTGATGGTTGTGAACTCACATTAGTCTAATAAAAGCTGTAATTCTCAACAGTAGGCAGTCTTGCCATCCAGGGAATATTTGGCAATGTTTAGAAACATTTTTGGTTGTCATAACTGGGGTTTTGCTACTGGCACCTAGTGGATAGAGGCTGCCAAATGCCTAACAATGCATAAGACAGCCCCCACAACAGATAATTATCTGGCCCAAAATGTCAGTAGTGCTGAGGTTGAGAAATCCTGGACTCATGCAAGTTTCTGGATAACTGGACTATCCTTAACTATGCCTAGTGCCCCAGGAGATCTGGCCATTTCTGATCCTGAGCTAGATCTGTATCAGTTGGCTCTAGAAAAGGTGCATAGTTTCCTACTGATAAGCAAGGATTCAGTTTGACTTACAAAAAGCCAACAAAGGAACACATCTGCACAGAATTAAAGATAGCAGTCCCTCAAGAGTCATAGCCCTTTGCAGAGCCAGCCTGAGGGTGATGACAGGAGACAGGAGGGAGTATGAGGACAGCTGGTACCTGGCTGCCACAGCCACAAGCCCAGCTGAGCTGCTTGCAACTCACCATGCAGTCCTGCCCTTACTTCCTTTCCTTCTACCATTTCTCTGACCATAGCTCCCTGAACAAGGCAGGAACACACATATTCAGAGCAGCATAAGCCCCCAAAATGCCTTTGTCTGTCTTCTTCTGGTGCATTTGTTTCCTCTCTACTTGGAGTGAGACCTGTTTGTACCCCTCCATTGGGCTCTAAAAGATTTTTCTTGTTGGACCAAGATATCCAATTGCTCTGGAGCCACTTCCGAGCAGACAGCTGGCAGTCAGTGGGAGATATTCAGCAAGTGACAGCTCATCCACTGAATCAGATCCCAGGCCTTGGAACCCTGGATTGGAGAACTCGAGCTGCCTTCCAGAAGCCTGGGTGGGAGAAGCCTAACAAGACGCAGCTGTGTATACTGAAGAGCAAGAAGAAAAAAAACAATACCTAGAGCTCTGATGGCTTAGTGCCTAAGGCATTTGACTGCTAACCACAAGGCTGCCAGTTCAAACCCACCAGCCACACCTCTGAAGGAAGATTGGGCAATCTACTTCCATAGAGATACCACCTTGGAAACCCAAGGAAGGGTCACTATCAGTCGAATCAACTCAACGGCAGTGAGTTTGGTTTGGATTTTTTGAGTGCATGGAGAGGGAAGGGGCTTGCTTATTGTTCGTAATTCCTAACACAGGTTCCTTGACAAAAGGAAAACTTTTTTACTACTCCTGTGACACAGGTAGCAATAGTGCATGGATCCAGCCTCCTTTGAGTCCCAGAGATCACAGGATCGTCCTCGATACCGGTGAGCTCATGTGGATGGGATGCGGGAGGCAGTGAAAGAGAGGATAAGTGAGGAGAGAATCATAGTGAGGCCTTTAATCAGATTCCACAGGGTGGCAGCTCTGTGCATCTGAAATTGACAGAAATGCAGACCTGCAGGAAGACCCAGGGCCCAGAATAGAGATGACAGCCTGTGAGAGATGGCCACGAGAAGGAGCTGCCCCAAAGGGCAGACAGTCCACAAAAAACTGCCTGACATCTCCATCAGGGAGGGCCTGGGGTTAAAGGCATGGAAACACCTTCCAGGGAAATAAACAAAACAAGACAAGACACCACTCTTAGGTTTTCAAGAGAGGGACTTAGGCAGAGGTAACATGATGAGAAACACAATAAGTCAAAATAGCCTACAGGACCTCCAGCTGACAGCACCAAGCATGACAAGCATAGTTATCTCCAAATCAGAACTTTTAAGTGTCCTGGGATTAAAGGTGAGAATGTTGTTGTTGCTATTTGCCGCCAAGTCAGACCCAACTCATAGCAACCCCTCCTTGGGTTTCCAAGGCAGTATCACTACGAAAGTAGATTGCCCAACCTTCTTTCTGAGCAGTGGCTGGGGGGATTGAACCACCAGCCTTCTGGTTAGCAGTCAAGTGCCTTAGGCACTATGCTACAAAAAACCCAGCATTAAGCAAAATTGGTACTCTGCAAGTGCTGTACGTTTAAGGCCAAATGAAAAGTTCCAGAACTAATATTACAAAAGTGCTAAATGTTATACCAGTCAGCTAGTGATGGAAAAGGATAATATTTATTAAAGACCTAGAACTGTGGGGCAAGTGATTATTTCCATATGATAAGAAACCAGTGATGTGCTTATTATTCTTCCCAATTTGAAGACAAGACAACTAATACTCAGAGAGCTAATGCCCTAAAGGCTCACTAGCTGTCAGATAGCAACTAATAAGCAGGAATCAACATTAACCCTGTATGACATGGACTCCTTCACTAGGGAAGCTTTAAAGTGGGTAGCACTGTCCTGGTTGTTCCTGGAATAAGGGGTTTCCCAGGTTTCAGGCTTTCCAATGTTAGACCAAGGATGTTTGGGCATCCTACATGCTCTGGTGGCTTAGTGTCAAACTTTGTATTTAGTCATATTTCATGTAATTAATAAGGAGCTCTGCTGGTGTAGTGGATAAGGCATTTGGCTCCTAACAAATTAGTGGTTCAAACCTACCAGCTGCTCCATGGAAGGAAGATGTAGCAATCTACTTCCATAAAGATTTACAGCCTTGGAAACCCAATGGGGGTCATTATGAGTCAGAATTTACTTGATGGCAGTGGGTCATGTAATTAATTATCACAGGGAACAGCAATTTCCAAAGAAAGTGAAGGAGGAAAACAGAATTTTCCTTGAGGAGTTAGAAGGCAAGCATTGTGATTTGAGGGTTAATAATGTGAATATTACTCACCTTTTGTATCTCTTTGGAATCTGTCCATTTCATCCAGGTTATTTAATTTGTTAGCATATAATGCTCTCTCTCTTTTTTTTTAATTGTTCTTTGGGTGAAAGATCACAGAGCAAATTCATTTTGCATACAGCATTTCACACACATTTTGTTGATGACATTGACTGCAATTCCCCACAATATAACGGCTCCTTTCCCACTTCCTCCCCATAGTTTTATTCTTCCCTGTGTCCTTCCCTCCCATGCACACCCACCCCAAGAGCTGTCTCTAGGTACAAACACTGCCCTTCTTTCCTCCCACTATTGATCACTCCAAGGAGTGTATCTACCTGATGTAAAAGTTCACCCCACATGCTTGTCTATTGTTTGGCTGGAAGCCACAGGAGTGAATTCAGTTCCAGACCTGAAGGATAAGTAGGGGCCATAGTCTCAGGGGTCTCAGCAGGCTCTATCAGATGAGCAAACCTGGTCTTTTTTTTTTTTTTTTTTAATGAATATGAGTTTTGTTCCACATTGTTCTTCCACTCTCTCCAGGATCTCCTGCACTGTTCCCCCTCTGAGTGGTTGACAGTGGTAGATGAGCACCATGTAGTTCTTCTGGTTTCATGGTCATATAGGCTGAGGATCACATGGGATACCAGTCCCTTGGACTAATTGTTTCCATGCATCTTTGGGTTTCTTCATTACTCTTTGCTCTGGACAAGGAGAGACCCATCGTTGCATCTAGATGGCTGCTTATAAGCTTTTAAGACCTCAGTTGCTACTCACCAAGGTAGGATGTAAAACAATGTTTTTGTGTAGTATGTTATGCCACTTGAGCTTGATGTCCCCTGCAACCATTGTCCCGAGCCCACAGGTCCAACTACTAGCTCCCTGTTAGCATATAATTTTTCATAGTATTCCCTTACAGTCTTAAAGGTCTGTAGTAATACCCCTACTTCATTCCTTGCATTTATAATTTAGCTCTTTCTTTTTTCTCTTGGTCTATCTAGCCAAAATTTTGTCACCTTTGTTGATTTTTTCAAAGAATAAACTTTTGATTTTGTTGATTTTCTCTATGGTTTTTTCTATTCTCTATTTCATTTATTCTGTGCTTTAATCTTTATTCTTTCCTTGCTTCTACTTGCTTTGGGGTTAATTTTCTCTTCTTTTTCTAGTATATTAAAGTGAAAAATTAGTTTATTATTTTGAGATCTTTCTTCTTTTTTTTTATATAGGTGTTTATTGCTATAAATGTCCTCTAAATAAAGAGCTGCTTTCTATGTATTTTTTTCCATAAGTTTTTTTTTTTTTTGTCCATAAGTCTTAGTATGCTGTATTTTCATTGTCATTCATTTCTAAGTATTTTTTAATTTCCCTTGTGATTTATTTATTCTTTGACACATTGCTTATTTAAGAGTGTGATGTTTAGTTTGCACATATTTGTAAATTTACCAAATTTCCCTCTGTTATTTTCTAATTTTATTTTAATATGATCTGGAGAAGATATTTGCATGCTTTCAATTTAACAAATTTTATTGATGCTTGTTTTATGGATTACATTCTATCTAAGAGAATGTTCTATGTGCACTTGAGAAAAATGTATATTCTGCTTTGCTAGATGGAAAGTCTTATGTCTATCTGTTGAATATAGTTGCCTTATAGTACTGTTCAAGTTTACTATAGCCTTGTTGATCTTCTATCTAGCTGACCTATTCATTAGCCAAAGTAGGTTACTGAAGTCTTCAACTACCAGGGTTGAATAGTCTATGTTTATCTTCAATTCCATCAGGTTTTACTTCATGTATTTGGAGCTCTGTTGTTGCATGCCTATATGTTTATATGTGTTGTATCTTCCTGATGAATTGATTCCTTTTTTAGTGTAAATGTCCCTGGTTACCTCTAGTAACAATTTTTACTTTAATATCTATCTTTTCTGATATGATCATGGTCACTGCAGATGTCTTATTATTGTTATTTACATGATATTTTGTTTTTTGTACTTTTGCTTTCAAATTATTTGGGTTATGAATATAAATGGAATTTTGGTAATCAGTATATACATGGATATTGTTTGTTTGTGTTGCTTTTAATTCAGTCTGATAATCTCATCTTTTACTAGATGATTTAACCCATTCACTTTAATGTTGTTATTGGTATTGTTGGATTTACTCTGCCATTTATTCCAGTTTTCTATATGTTGCATGACTTTTTAGTCTCCCAGTGGTGCTGCAGTGGATAAAGTATTTGGCTGTTAACCAAAAAGTTAGCCCACCAGCTGCACCACAAGAAAAAGATGCAGTCTGCTTATGTAAAGATTTAGAGCTTTGGAAACTCTATGGGACAGCTATACTCTGTCCTATAATTTACTATGAGTTGGAACCAACTTGATGACAGTGAGTTGTTTCCTTCATTACTGCCTTCATTTGTGTTAAAAGCAAAAACCAAGCTCACTGCCATTGGGTTGATTCCAACTCATAGCAAACCCCTTTGGTTTTCCAGGGTGGTAAATCTTTAAGGAAGTAGGTTGCCCCATCTTCCTTCTGCAAGAAGCTGTTGGGTTTGAACCACCAACTTTTTCATTAGCAGTCAAATAAATGCCTTAGGCACAATGTCACCAGAGCTCCTTTCATTTGTATTAAGTGGATGTAATCTAGTTTTTAAAAAATTAACACTGCCGATGAGTCAATTCTGATTCATATCAACCCTATAGGACAGAGTAGAACTGCCCCATAGGGTTTCCAAGGCTCTAAATCTTCAGAGAAATAATATGCCTCATTTTTCTCTCACAGAGAAGCTGGTAGATTTTAACCATTGACCTTCGAGTTAGTAATCAGATGCTTTAACCAATTCACCACCAGAGCTCCTTCTATGTTATCTCATATGACTATTTAATTCTCTTAATGATATTTAGTTATGTTTTTGAGTTATCTTATTAATGGTTGCTGTAGGGCTTGCAATATAAACATATAAATAGACATGCATGTATGTATATGTGTATAGGTGTGTATGTGTGTGTATAAACCAAACCCATTGTCATGAAGTTGTTAAAGACTCATAGTGACCACCATTGGACTGTATATCTTTACAGAAGTATATTGCCTTTAGACTTCCAGTAAGATGGCAGAATAGGCAGACAAGCTACACAAACTCTCTTCAAGAAAGAAAAGAGAAACCAATTGACAGAGATACAGAAGATAATCCTGGAGCCCTGAGCTTTGAAAGGAAGTACACAAGTACAAGTGGATTCAGCACCAACTGGTGGAAAAACCTCAATGAAAACAGTGAGTACAGAGATGTTCAGAGCAGCACAGTGTCAGTTACTCTGACGGGACCAACAGCCTGAATATTTCCAAGTGGTGTTAGGACCTGATAATTGACCTAAAGATCAGCCCTGGTCACCAAGGGCTGCAGGGACGAGTGTGCTGGTGACCTACGACTAGGAAGGAAAACAGCAAGGAGGGAGATAACTTCAGCAGTGGACTTTTGGCTGTCCAGAGGGCACAACCATTTTGATTGTTTACAAGTGGTGGCCATTTTGGATACTTAAAGTGACTGAGGGAGCAGCCATTTTGAATGCTTACAAGGTGTGGGTGTATTGGATTTTAAAGTGACAGCTTTCTCATTCAGATTCCAGGGAAGTAAGAATAGGCTCCATTTGCAAAGGATGGCAGGGGCATATGGGAGGCTGATAATAGGAAAGGAGGCAAGTGGTGAGTGTACAAGTGCTGTCAATTAGCAAACAGAAGAGTACAGTACCCTACTTATGTAGATAACATGCAAACAAAACAAAGAAAATTAAAATCCTGGGCAAGTCACTCTAACATATAATCACCAATTAAATACGAACACAAAAACTCACAATGTCTCAGAGACAACACACCGTCAGTCCACAAAAAAGAAGCAAGATAAAGTACGAGAAACAGGGGACCAGGATACAGACCCAAAACACATCCCTGAAGAAGATGCAGCATTGGCTGATAAAGAATTATATTTATGTGTCTTCAACAGATTGAGACATAGATGAAGGGAAACACTGATAAAATGGAGGAAAAAACAGAGAACACCCTAGAACAATTTTGAAAGACAAAATGACAAAATAAATGAAAAATTACAAATGATACAAAATCTACAGATAGAAATCGAGAAGATTAATACTAAACTTGCAGAAATAGATAACACATTGAACAGGAAAAGGAGTAGAATTGAATCAATGGAAGACAGAATTACTAAAATTGAACACAAATACCTGAATACTTCTTTGGAAAGGGATTAATCAGAAAAATGATCAAAACAAAATGAAGAAAGCCTAAGGTTCATGTGGGATACCATCAAAAGGAATGACCTATGTGTAATCAGAATTCCAGAACAGAAAGAGACAAAATAAACCACAGAAAAAATTGTCAAAGACTTGTTGGAAGAGAATTTCCCTGGTATGATGAAAGATGAGGATATATGCATTCAAGAAATCCAAAGAACCCCAAAGAGGGTCGACTCCAAAAGAAAATCACTAAGACATATTATCATCAAACTCACCAAAACCAAAGACAAAGGAAGAATCCTGAAAGCAGCACAGGAAAAACAAAAAGTTATCTACAAGGGGTTGAACCAATAAGACTAAGCTCAGATTTCTCAGCAGAAACCCTACAGGCAAGAAGACAATGGAGTGGTATATATAAAACCCTGAAAGAGAAAAATTTCCAACCAAGAATTATACACCCAGCAAAATTGTCCCTCAAATATGAGAATGAAATTAGGACATATCCAGCTAAGCAGAAATTAAGGGAATTTGTTAAAACCAGACCAACCATACAAGAGTTGCTAAAGAAAGTCCTTTTGACAGAGAACCAACAACAGCAAACAACAACTGATAATTAACACACATAATAGCACAACCCAGAAACCAACACAGCTATGGAAGTGTCCAAATTAAACA
The DNA here is from genome assembly GCF_000298275.1 of Orycteropus afer afer. Classification (NCBI taxonomy): domain Eukaryota; kingdom Metazoa; phylum Chordata; class Mammalia; order Tubulidentata; family Orycteropodidae; genus Orycteropus; species Orycteropus afer. The sequence goes on along the minus strand of NW_006921639.1, from coordinate 7,209,045 downwards.
ACCCTACAAGATTGTAAACAGGGAAGCAGAGATATCAACTGACAAACAAGGACAACTACAAATGAAAAAGAGGGAAAAACTGTGTAGTTACAGAACTTCTAAATGGTAGGGAAGTCAAGACAACTGCAAGATAGAACAGACTGTTCTAATCTTGGGAAGAAAATTATAAATCACAGGGTAACCTCAAAGAAAAATGATAAACCTTCACATCAAAGTAAAAAAGACGACCAGCACAAATATTTAGATAATACTAAAACAGTAGTAACAAAGAATATAATAGCATGATTCCTAAACAAAACAACTCAGCACAGAAAATTATACAGAACAAAGAAATCAGTAGCACCACCAAAAATCACATAACAAAATGACAGCAACAAATCATACATGTCAATAATTACATATCTGACAAAGGACTTATCTCTAAAATTTATAGAAAACTCAGAAACTAGGAGTAACAATCCAATTTAAAAATGGGCAGAAGAGATGAATAGACACTTCACCAAAGAGAATATTCAGGTGGCCAGAAAATACATGAAGAAATGCTCATGATCATTAGCCATCAGACAGATGCAAATCAAAACAACAAGATCCATCTCACCCCAGAACTAATGACAAGGTTCAACAAGACAGAAAATAACAAATGCTGGCAAGGATGTGGAGAGATTTGGACTCTCATATACTGCTGATGGGACTGTAAAATGATACAACCAATGTGGAAATCACTATGGTGATTCCTTAAAAAGCTGGAATTAGAAATAGTATTTGACCCAGCAATCCCATTACTAGGTACATATCCTAAAGAAGTGAGAGCCAGGATAAGAACAGATAGATATATGTACACCCATGTTCATCACAGTACTATTTACAATACCAAAAAAGATGGAAACAACCTATGTGCCCATCAACAGAAGACTGGATAACCAAAATATGGTACATACACACAACAGAATACTATGCAACACTAGAGAATAATGTAGGCTCTGCAAAACACTGTATAACATGGATGAACTTGGAGGACATTATGCTGAGTGAAATAAGTCAATCACAGAAGGCCAAATACAGTATTAGTTCATTATTGTAAAAATCTAGGAAAGGTTTATACATGGAGGAAAACATTCTTTATCAGTTACCAGGGCTGGGAGGGGAGGAGAGAGAACACTGCAAAAAAAAATAAGAATAAAAATAAAAAATGTGTTGACCCATGTGTTAGATTGGGTTCTCTAGAGAAACACAAAAACCAGCAAAGTGTATATATATATATATATAGAGAGAGAGAGAGAGAGAGAGAAATTTATCTTAGGAAAATGGCTCACAAACGTATAGAAGTTGTCAAGTCCAAGTCCCTGGAGGAAACTTCAGGCTGGCGGCAGCCTTAGCTTCTGCAAGCGCAGGGGGCCGAGCAATTCAAGGCTGGCAGGCAGTACACTGGTTGTTGACTCCAACAAAAGACAAATCGAAGATCTCCAGGCCGAGCAGTGGGCTGCTCACTCACGGAAGTTTGTAGTCCGCACACCAGGGTTCCAATCCCTCAAAGAATTTCTCTCTTCCCAGGATGTCCCTGGATATCTTGGAAGCAGACCACACCCCTAGGGAAACTCCCCTTGGGCAGACTGGCCACTCAGAACACAGTCATCTGATCCCATCATGGGAACAACCACACAGAACTGGGGTCCAGCCAAGTTGACACACAACTCCAACTATCACAACCCATGTCACTTTAGTTTTGTGTATTTCACCATACATAAATTATATTTTAGTAAAAAGAAGAAGAAGTATATTGCCTCATCTTCCTTCCAAGGCCAGCTGGTGGATTTGAACTGCTGACCTCTGGTTAGCAGCCAAATGCCTTACACACTACACCACCAGAATACCTATATATATGTATGTGTACATATATGTATATATGTACATATACGAACATATATATTTGTGCACAGACACACATATATATAGGGAGCTCTGGTGGCATAGTGCCTAAGGCATTTGACTGCTAACCAGAGGGCTGGTGGTTCAAACCCCACCAGCTGCGCAGCAGAAGGAAGATGGGGCAATCTACTTCCATACTGATATGATTTACTGCCTCAGAAACCCAATAGGGGTCGCTATGAGTTGGAATCAACTCAATAGCAGTGAGTTTATATATATATACACACACACACACATACACACACACATATATATATGTTTATCAGAATCTATTTCAAATATATAGTAACTTAATCCTAATGAGATTTAAAAATGTTATCCGTACATAGCTACTTTTTTTTTTTTTGCCTCTTTTCTGTGCTATTATTGGGACCTCCAGTGGCATATTGCCTAAGACTTACATCTATATAAGTGACAAATCCAATACAGTGCTATAATTATCACTTTATGTAATTTTATATCTTTTGAAGTGGCTAAAAGAAGAAAGAAAAACAAGTGTATATTTATAAAGGGTTGGGTTTTTTGTGAGTTTTTTTTTCACCCTCTTATTTATCATGTCTTCTCTTAAATTCTTCCTGTGTAATTGAGTTACCATCTGGTGTCATTTTCTTTACTGCAATACAACTTTCTTCTCACCTGCCTTCTTTGTTTTGATATTGTCATTGTATTACATTTCAATATATTATAGGTCCAGCAACATTAATGTATACATGTTGTTTCAAACACTTAATTTTTAAATTAGTTAAGAAAAGAAAATATACCACTTTACTCTCCTTATAATCATCCATTTCAAGTTATATTTACCAATATTTGGTTTGTTTTGTTTTATTTTGTTTTGTTTCACGTGGAATGTATTGACTGTCTGATATTCATTTCTTTTCAGTCTGAAGAACTCCCTTAAGTGTTCCTTGAGCTATGAGTTGGAACTAACTTGATGGCAGTGAGTTTTTAGTGAGTGGCAAATGTGAGCCCCAATATTGTCAGTCCCAACATCATCTCAATTATCTAGTAATGCTATAACAAAATACCACACATTGGTGGCTTTAACAAATAGAAATTTGTTCTTTCACAGTTTAGAAGGCTAGAAGTCCAAATTCAGGGTGTCAGCTCTAGGGAAAGGCTTTCTCTTTCTGTCAGTTCCATAAGAAAGTCCTTGTTCAAATATTGTATTAGTCTGTTATTGTGAAAGTTAAGGAAAGGTTTATATATTGGAGGACATTTTCTTTGTTGGTTACCAGGGGTGGGAGGGAAGGGGAGGGAATGCTGTTAGATAGAT
>NW_006921639.1:7186352-7201148 GCF_000298275.1 Orycteropus afer afer | reverse complement strand
AACTGCTGTATGAAAAGTGAATTTACTCTGTAAATCTTCACCCAAATCCTAATAAAAAAAAAAAAAAGAAAGTCCTTGTTCCTTGCTTCCTCTGTGTAGTATGGCATCTGTCTTCTCCCTAACAGCACAGTTAGGCTTTATGAGCTCTTTTTATATTTCAAAAGAGATTGACTCTTGAGGAAATGGCAGCCCCATTCTTCTATTCCATCTGAATGCTGACCTCACCCCCTCAGCCCTTGCAAGTCCCAGAAGAATGCCTTGGCATGGCAGCCCCACCTCTTTGGGTGGTGGTCCGTCCACTTGACATGCCTAAACAACAGCTCCACACTCTGGAACTGAGTTGGGAAAGATCTGACTCTTTGAAACCTAAGAGGCTGTGGTTCTACTTTTTGAAAACCAGAAGGTCATGTCTCCATCTTTTGAAATCAAGACACACAACACACTAGTGCTGTCCTAATAGCGTAACAAAGAAAATCCATTCCCAAATGGGAATATAATCACAGGTATAGGGGTTAGAATTTGTAACACATAGTTTTGGGGGACATAATTCAATCCATAACATTGCACTTTTTGGTCCCCCAAAATTCATGTCCTTCACACATACAAAACATGTTTACCCCATCACATCATCTCAAAAGTCTTAAATCAACCTTATATTTGCATAGTCCCACCCAGCAATCTTGTGAAAGTTACAAAGACTTTGGCTAGAAGAACCATACCAAGTAATTCACTGCACCACATCCACTGTGATTTATCCTCACTGGGTTCAGCCATTTGGATACCTAGGTTTGACTATGATCCCAAGAGGATTTTTCTAAACTCTCTCCTTCCCAGGTTCTTTTGGTTACATTTCTGGCTTCTCTGCTTATCATTTTGTTGATTTTCTTTAATACATTTCATCAAGATGTCCATTGTTTTTTTTTTTTTTTCACTTTCCCATAATTATCAATTGTCTGATTTTGTTTACAGTGTATTTATAGCCATTTAAGAGGTTAAGAATATTTATGTACTTAAAGACTTTTCTTATTAAAGATTAAACAAATATACTTATTTCCTTCTAATATATGTATGTTTTGTTTTTTCATTTAAATTTTATTTTTATTTTTATTAATGTTGTGTGATAAAAATCTTACCTTGTTTTCTTCCAGACTTATAGTCATTTATGCCAGTATCTTTTATTTAATAATATATTCTTTACCACGGATCCAAAATGTTATGTTTATAGTAGAATATGTTCCCACACTTATTTGCGTGTTTCTGCACTGTGTATTCTGTTCCTCTGATCCATTTATCTAGACCTGTTCCTATTATTCTATTTAATTATAGTAGTTTTATAGTAAGTTTTAAAATGTGGTCTGTCAAGCTTATTATTTTGCTTGTTCAGAATGTTCCTGGCAATTCTTGCATATTTATTCATCCATATGGATTGTTTATTTATTGCTTGAAAAAAATGTGATTTGGGTGAAGTTTATGGAGCAATTTAGTCTTTCATCAACAACTCATACACATTTTGTCTTGTGACTTTCATTGAAATCCCCACAATGTAACAGCATTCTTCCCACTACCTCCTTGTGTTTACTATTTCCCTTTGTCCTTATTTCCAAATGCTTCCTGTCTTCTTAGCTTTATCCCTGGACAAATGTTGCCATTTTGATGTTGTGTGGTTGATTGTTCTAATGAGTGCATACCTTCCTCATAATATTTTTCACTTTACAGGCCTGTCTATTGTTTGGTTGAAAGTTCAATCATGGAGATTGTATTCTGTTACCAGCAGGGTTCTCAAAGTTTCCACCAGTCTCTATCACACCAGCAATTATGATTTTGAATTTTGTTCCTCATTTTCCTCCCAGTCTATCTGGGACCTCCTATTTTTATCCCTGTCAGAGTGTAAGCAGTGGTAGCCCGGCACCATCTAGTTTTTCTGGTCTCATGGTTGTAGAGGCTAGGGTTCACATGGTTCATTAGTCCTTTGGACCAATTTCTTCTTTGTGTCTTTGATTTTCTTCAATTTATTTGCTCTGGATGGAGTGAGACCAATCATTTCACCTTAGATAGATGCTCACAAGATTTTAATACCCCAGTTGCTACTCACCAAAAGTAGCATTATCTTTGTGGATTATGTTATGCCAATTAACTTTAGTGTCCCCTAAGCCTATAGAACTGAGTCCCTATTCCAAATGATTCATTAACAACAACAATAAAAAGATCTCCATTATTTTTCATAACACCCATATGTTTGAAATTCCCCTAACTCTTTCCAAAGTCAGTTCCCTCAGGCAGTGCTGTGGAGCTATGCACAGAAGAAAGTATCCTTAAGGCCTGCTATTCCTCCTGTGTCATTGCACAGAAGATGTGAGGGGGGATAGTGGTTCATTTCTCCTAGAATGATCTGTTCTGTGAGTGGGCACTGGTCAGATATGGTAGCCCTTGGTCTTCTAAGAGTGACCCTCCTGGTGTGGAACCTACACCCAACGAGCAAGCAGAAGCATGGTCAATTGGAGCCTGATTATTCTCAGCTTACCATGACTAGTTTAGAGCTTCTGCCCTGTGAGTGGGGCTAGGTGGGAAAATGGAACTCCAGTCCTCTCAACTGGATCACTCAGAATAGAGTTTCTGAAATATGGGCAGAAAGGCATAAGATAACCTAACAATCTACTCTTCCATGGGTTAAGCTATGGCTTTATGGCTTTAGATTGGGAGCTAGAAGAAAGGGAGCTTCTGTCTTCTCAGCTGCATGCACCTGAAACAAAATGCCCAGAATAGACTTTTTTTTTTTTTTTTCCATGCAAAGCTGGGGATGTGGTGCAAATGGTACCAGTTTATGGCTTAAATGTCATAGTCTCTTATTATTCTTACAGAGCCTTAGTAGATTTTGTTAATAAATATTTGTCCATTTGCTTATGCCATTAGGGCAATTTCTAGAGATGACCTCATCATTTTTTATGATTTGCAGAGGCCTAGCAAACTCAAGTGATGGGACTGACAGAGCCTGCTTTCATGAAACCAGAGGGGTATCCTTGAAATACAATGAGACTCTTGTCAATTATGAAAGTGAAAATGTCTTGCACACATTGGGGTGCCCTAATAGAAGATTTGACTTGAATTGAATTGAAAAATGCCTGGAAGAGAATTCACTCCAAGCTTGATCTAGAAGCAGGTCAGCAGCTCCTCTTCTAGAAGAGGGAAGAGGTGATGCTACATAAAACACAATGCTTGTCACTGGGGTGTTGCAATCTAACACCCACCATACCCATACATTCACACACAAATTCACCTTCTTAGTTCAAGCAACCACATCTTGATGATCCCTCACAGAACCTTGATGGTCCTGGAAGGAAATTGTTTTACCAGATAGAGCAGTAGGTGTAGAGGTAGGGAACAATGTTGATCAGAGGGAAGATGAAAGAATTATAACAGTGCCTCAGAAATTGTTAAGCTCAGAAGAGCAGGAGATCTGTCCAAGGTAGGAACTAGTTCATGACCAAAAGAACAGTTTCTTAGAATTGAGGTGCCTGGGGGGAAGCAACAGCATCTAGTGGGAAGAAGTTTGGACATGAGCTTATTTGAAATACCTTCCAAATACTCCCATAAATACTGAAGAGAGACAGTCTAAAGGACTGGCTATCTAAATAGGTAACTAGGTCATGATGAGTCAGTAGATTATGAACTGTTAATGTTAAAGGGATCTTATTTGAACATCTTGGTTGGTAGGTTATGTGAAAATTCTGTTAATTCACTGAGTTCCTTAAACAGGATTGACCTGTACTCATACTAGCAAATGAAGTTTATGGATCATATCCACACACACAAGCACAATTTAAAATCTGTCCTCTGTTTCTAAGACTAAATGGCGAACATGAATCTCGATCCCTTTATTGCCTCAGATTCATCCCTCTTGTTGTTGTTATGTGCCGTTGAGTCAGACCCAACTCATAGCGATCCCTCCTTGGGTTTCCGAGGCGGTATCACTATGGAAGTAGATTGCCCAACCTTCCTTTCAAGGAGTGGCTGGTGGGTTTGAACCACCAGCCTTCTGGTTAACAGTCAAGTGCCTTAGGCACTATGCTACCAGAGCTCCTTCATCCCTCTTGGCTACTCTACAAATCATAATACTGTGACCATGGCCCACACTGGACATCACCAGCATGGCAAGGATTCAACATTAAGGAACCATTTATGCAGCTTCTCTTCAAACCCCTGAGATTCTATAGGGATTTTTTAATTGGAAGTCAGTGAGTAGAAGCACATCCTATTCCACAATAGTGGTGATTCTGGGAACAGAGATGTTTTGTCTTGTTTTCCAACTGTGCTCAACTGGTTGGGAATGATAAGACAGTGTGAAGGCTCAGAAGGATATGAAAGCAATAATTTGTTAATGACAATAGCCTTAGACATAAGAAGGGGTAAAAGTGGCACCTATACCACTTACCTGCTGTACTTATGTGAAACATTCTTCTTATGTTTCCATATAGGGGTTAAACCAAAAAAAAAAAAGAAAAAAAGAAAGAAACCTCACTGCCATTAAGGCCGATCTGACTCATAGTGACCCCCTCCTTGAGTTTCTGAGGCAGTATCACTATGGAAGTAGATTGGTCAACCTTCCTTCCAAGGAGTGGCTGATGGGCTTGTTTCATCAGCCTTCTGGTTAGCAGTCAAATGCCTTAGGCACTATACCACCAGAGCTCCTATATAGGGGTTAGAGAAGTAAAATGACTTGCCCAAAATCATGCAGGAATTTGATGATGGACACAAGGGTGCCTGACCCTAAGATTTGTAGTTCTTTCGCTGATGTCTACAGAATCCTTACCAGCAAGCAGACCCTCCAACTTAAGCAGGCCCTGCCAGGGTACACTGGGGTTCAACATAGCGTCCATTGAGTAATGGAACCCACAGAACCATGCAGAAAGTGAAGATGCAATACATCAGGGGGAAATCAATGTGAGACTTCCAAGTACCATATTTGACACTCACCAATTCTTTTCAGAGAAATTTACAAACTATCAAGTCATCAAAATTAAGCTGTTCAAAAAGGATAATTAGTGCATAAACTTCAGGCTTCACTATTTACTACTATCCATCAACTATTCTAAGGGAATGTTTGTATCTGGAACTTTGTCTCACTAATTCTCTTTATTCTCTCTAGCTCTATAATTCTTCCTTCTGATTCTCTAGCTGCTGAATGCCATCATGTTCAACTGCTATGGTACTCTTGTTCTTTCAACAATTTAATCCAGATACCAGGAAATTCTTTGACTTTAATATCCTTGTCAAACTTAGATGTTTTCACTAAAAGAAGAGAAATAGGATGTAATGGGGAAGAGAAAACAGAGTGGAGGGGGTAAGGTGAGGATAAGAACTATGATGATGATGATGATGGAATCAATGGCTGTTATTCGCTATATCCAATCATTAAAATACAGTTGTTTTTAATCTGCAAAATGATGAAAGTAACAATAGCCACCTCTTAGTGTCATTATGAGGACTAAATGAGTGCATATAAACACATAGTATCCATTCCTGATATATGATATGCTTTCAAAAGTTTCAGCTATTATTATGGATATTATTACCAAAATTTTATACCACATTATTACACTATCATATATTTTGATGTGGCAATCTACTTCCATAGAGATACCACCTCAGAAACCCAAGGAGACATCACTATGAGTCGAATCAACTCGATGGCAGTGAGTTTTTTTTTTTTTTTTTTTTGGTTTTGTTTGATGTCGTCATTTCTCTAGGAGCATCTACTAGGAATCTGGTACTATTATCCCAAAAAAACAAACCACTTAGATCGAAGAAATTTACCAAAAGTCCATTTCTGGGACATGGAGGGTGGAGCAATAATGTGAACAGAGATTGTTCTGTCCACTCTACAGATAAAAAAATATCTAAAGCACAAAGCAGGCAATTAATTTATGCAAGACTCCTCACCAGTACTGCTGAGATGAGGGAACTCTGAGTCAACAAAGAATGCTTCCGTGTGGTGGCTCATAATATGGAGAGATAGATTGATTGATTTTTTCAGTATTCCCTCCTCTCCCTTCTCACCCCTGGTAACCAACAAAAAAAGTTTCCTTCCATATGTAAACCTTTCCTTGACATTTTACAGTAATGAACTAATACTGTATTTGTCCTTCTGTGATTGATTTATTTCACTTAGCATAATGTCCTCCAAGTTCATCCATGTTATACAGTGTTTTGCAGATTCCACATTATTCATTAGTGTTGCATAGTATTCCATTGTGTGTATGTACCATAGTTTGGTTAGCCATTCTTCTGCTGATGGGCACCTAGGTTGTTTCCATCTTTTTGCTTTTGTAAATAATGCTGTGATGAACATGATGTGCATATATCTGTCCTTGTCCCGGTTCTCACTTCTTTAAGATATATACCTAGTAATGGGATTGCTAGATCAAATAGTATGGGTAGAGGGGATAGACAAAGACTTCCAAACTCTATCTACACCTGTGTGTCACAAGCTTCCTCATGTTCATTTAAAATGGGTCTGACCCTTTCAGGGAATCCAAGACATGAGACTAGCCTTTATCTAACCTCTTCATTGTTCTGACATCCCTCAAGAGCCTCATATTGATAATCATTAAGTAAAAGATACACGGTAGAAGAAAGAGGAGGAAAGAGAAGTGAGAGGGGAAAAAAATGTGTCATTCAGCAGAGTAAGAAAGAGCAGACATCCTCTCTAAAGGAAAGAGAAGGATATTAAATTTTATTAGCAAACTTATTATGGGTCTGGTACTTTCCCTTAGTTATGACCAACATCTGAGGGACCAGAGGGCTCAACTGTGAGGAGAATTCTAAAAAAAAAGAGAAACCATAAGTCTTGATCCTAAGGTGATAAATTTTAGGGCACAGCCTGGATCTTGTGAACAGTCCCAATTGGCAAGAATCTGTGAGGATGGAACCAGACATCTAGTTTGACCCAACAGTTAGGACCTTTATTGTCCAAAAAAAGAATGAGGATATTTTCCCATGATATTACTATCAATACCCCCACTGGAGGCTGCCTTGGTTTCCATTGGTACAGTTTTCTCTCCATCAAACTATATTTTAGTGATTCTAGTCCTCATGGAATTTAAGGTTTGGCCTATTGGGAGCCCTTAACAAACTATTGCTTTCTAATCCGCAGCCCACACACTAGACTTTGACATACAGGAGCACAAAGTGAGTTTGAGAAGCATTTATTCTGGGGTGAAGCTCTCACTTCCCCTTCACAATATCAGAGTGGTTGCTCTTTCACAGTCTGGTGGGTATTTATGGCACCTCTGTGAATTGATTAGGTTCAGCTGGTTCTAATTTACCTCTTCAAAAAGATACATGGAGTTTTTGTGCATTTTTTTCTCTTAAATCCTTCAAACCTGAGACAAAGCAAACTGGAGAAAAAATGTGGTCCTGGAAAAAAATCAAAGGATGCTCTTCAATATTGTGAAATGCCTTTTCTTTCTTTCATAATTCAGTGAGCCCTAGGGGATGTCTCTTTATGGCATCTCACTTCCAAAGACTGAGGAACTTGATAGGGGTTCTATGGGGAAAGGGGTGTGAAGGAATTGACTTGTACTCAAATCCACAAAAAAAAAAAAAAATTGAAAGAAAAGAATGGGTTACATTGAAAGGTAGAGGTGCTATAGGAACATAGTGGAAGACACTATGGAAATTAGAGAACCTCAAAATAATATTATTAATGATAATAATGTAGTAGTAATTGTAACAATAATTGTAAGTAACAAGCACCTGCTATGTGCCTGGCACTCTGATAAGCGTTTTACTTACAGGATCTAATTTAATCCTCACAGCAATATCATGATGTTGATATTAACATTATGTTTATTGCATAGGTCATAAAACTAGGAATCTCAGAAAATAAGTAGCTTGTACTAAGTTTCTAGTAAGTAAATAGCAGAGCCAAAACTGAAAGTCAAGCCATGTAATTTCAAAACCAGGGCTTCAATCACCATACTGCCAAACCAAAAACCAAACTTACTGCTGTCGAGTCGAACCCAACTCATAGTGACCTCTCCTTGGGTTTCCGAAGCAGTATCACTACTGAAGTAGACTGCCCAACCTTCCTTCCAAGGAGTGGCTGTTGGGTTTGAACTGCCAGCCATCTGGTTAGCAGTCAAATGTCCTAGGCGCTATACCACCGGAGCTCCACTAATTAATTAATAGCATTAAATAGTGAGATGTTGTTGTTAGTTGCCATCGATTCATCTCTGACTCATGGCAACCCCATGTACAGCAGAATGAAATGCTGACTGGTCCCAAGTCATCTTTATTATTGTTAGTATACTTAAGTCTATTATTGCAGCCATCGTATGCATTTTCAACCCAGGAGGCTCATATTCCAGCACTTTATCAGGCAGTATTCCAATGTGACCCATAGGGTTTTCATTGGCTGATTTTCAGAAGTAGATTCCAGGCCTTTCTTCCTCGTCTGTCTTAGTCTGGAGGTTCTATTGAAACCTGTCTATCATGGGTGACCCTGTTGGTGTCTGAAATATTGCTGACATAGCTTCTAGCATCATTGCAATACAAATGCCACCATAGTATGAGTCCCAAAGCCTATTGTAAACTGCAAAGCTCTTGCAGGCCACGGTGTTGGTGCAGGTGTTGCTATGTCTGATAACTTCTCAGGAGGTATTCTGCTTGCTGCCCACACATTGAGCTCCTCTGACTATGTCTAGCTGGCAGCTAAAAATTCTACATAAAGCTGCTTCACTGTCTCCTTCTGGCTACCAGAACTGTGCCAGATCCTGCTTCCCACCCTTGTTTTTGAACTTGCTCTCTCTTCAGTCTCCATCCTGCTGCATTTGAGCCTAGACTCTTCCTCCTCCTGAGGGCCTTGGATGGCTTTCACATGGGTCTGCCTGGAGACACTGGTCACCTCAGCCCAGTTTCAGCCCATCTTATGACCAATACCTCAGGCTTTACCACTCCCCCTGGGCAGTAATTGCTATAAGCCAATTCCCATGACCTTGGTTGCATCAAGGTTTCTCATCTCTGAACCCTGAACATTGTCTCTTCTTCTTGCTTTTCTGGGAATAAGCTAACTTCTTCTTGTCAATTTGTTTTGGTCTCAGCTTCTGAACCATGCGCTTGGTTGTTGGCCCTGCAGGGGATCCCACAGCACCCTGCATTCATCACTACAATTTTCTTGTGACTCTTTATCATGCAACTGTATAGTCTATAAAGGATCCATTACAAGAACTCCTTGCAAGCGAATCTTGGTTTTAGTGTCCCAAATTCTGGCATAGGCTTAGCACACCAGGTACTCACAAGGTGACCATTTAATGAATGTATAAATGAATCCTGTACTCCATGTTAAGTCCTAGAGTCAAGAATCTTGCTTAAATGGGGTGCCAGTAAAACAAACACCATACGAAAGTTTGGAGTTCTTTCCAGAAGATAATGGGAAATTCAAAAGCAGGACAACCTTCTTAGGGTAGACAGCAGCTGACCACAGTCTATAAAACAAGAAGTCCAAGCTCTAGGTTGACATCTGCCAGCTTCTTATCCCTTTTCTTCTCCTCCTTCTTCTCCTCCTTTTTTCTCCTCCTCCTCCTCCTCCCTCTTCTTTTTTTATTTAAAAAGTTTGCAAAAAAATTACAGGAAAAATCTGGAGATCCTGGATAGAGTGGGAAGGAAAATGTGGAACAAAATTCAGAAACACAAAAATGACCAGAATTATTGGTCAGATAGAGACTGCTGGAACCCTCAAGACTATGCCCTCAGGTTACCCTTTGAGCCCAGAAGTGGACTCACTTACATGGGTTGGCTCTCAGCTCAACTGTAGAAAGTCCCACATATAGAACACCTTCCTCAAGTCAATGCACCCACTTACTTTAGGGAGATCCACCTCTTGGATCAAGCAGCCGTGAGACACCAGAGGGGTAGTATTCACATAGAAGGAAGGATAGACAGACAGGAATATATAGATGAGAGGGACACAGGGAGGGGGTGGTCACAAGGAGGAGAAGGGGGGAGAGTCTCTTATGGTTGGGGATGGTAATCAGGGCCATGAAGCCAAATGTGCATGAACTATTGTACGTAAAACAAGTTTGCTATGTAAATTTGCACCCAAAGCACAATAAAAAAAATTAATAAAAAAACAAATGTACAGAAAAGTTTTTGTGTACCCTTCACCCAGCATCCTCCAGTGCTAACATATTACATAATTACAATACAATATCACAACCAAAAACTGGACATTGGTAAAAGCTATACACCTTATTCAGATTTCAGTAGTTTAGCATACATTCGTGTGTGCATATGTGTGTGTGCATGTATGTTCTATGCAGTGTTATCACATATGCCAATTTGTGTAATCATCACCATAAAATTTAGAACTGCTCCATCATTATAAGAATGTTGTTTGTGGAGGCAGAAATGAGATAGCTTCCTACTAAGACATTCTGCCCAATCTCTCTACAGCGGAGACCCATGAAAATTGAGTGAAAAATATACAAATAATGATCCTGGAATTCTCAACATCAAATGAAAAGATAAAGAATTAGATTGAGTGATGATTAGAAAGAGAAATGGACTGAGATTAGTGACTGGGGAGAAAGAAGAGGCCGAAGCAGGAACGTCATGAATAAAGACATGAGATGTTAGTGAAGACGGGGAAAAAAATGATAATGACACAGTGTAGACAAATTGGGAGGAATTCAGGGAGAAGGACATTAACTCTCCACTACTCAGTCATATCTACTGCACCAACCACCTCACCCAAGGTATGAGCACCACTATCAGCTCCTATACCAGTGAATCAATGACAGACGGTAGAAAACACTTGTTCAGCCTAACTGTAGCTTCTCTTCACAACAACCAGAGACCCACACCCACTTTCCCACCAGTTCAGATAACAGTTGAATGTTCCAGTGCTGCCAAGTTAACAACCAAAGAAACACACCTGCCCCACTCATCCAGATATATCAAAACTAAGCAAAATATATAAAAAAAGTAAAGTAAATCAACACACAATCAGCAAATGAAAGCAAAAGCTTCAAAATGTCTTGAAGACAATAGCAACTTCAATTCAAACAAAGAAACAGGACTAGATAGTGGAAACCAGTGACCAAAATAAGGAGCTAGGAAATCTTCTTGCAGAAGATCAGGTAATAGAACTATCTTGTAAGGAATTAAACAATTATGTATATATCTATATAAATATACAGATATAAATATATTATATATATTTTATCAGGAAAATTATACAAGAACAAAATGACAAAATAAATAAATGATTAAAAATCATGCAAAAACACCAATTAGATCTTCTGAAGATGAACACTAAAATTACAGAGATAAATAACACATTGAAAGGACAAAAGATTAGAATTGAACTGGCTGAAGAACACAAATCCCAGCTAGAAGACAAATCCTTTGACATCAGCTTGTATGAGGAAAAATCAGAAAAGAGAATGAAGAGAAAGGAATGAAACCTAAAAGCTATTTGGGATGGTATCAAAAGAAACAATGTAAGCCTGATTGGGATTCCAGAACAAGAGAAGGCAAAAAAAAAAAAAAAAACTGTTGAAGACTTGCTAACAGAAAACATCCCCAACATCATGAAAGATGAAAAGATACTGTGATGGTTAAGTTTGTGTGTTAACTTGGCTAGGCCTGGTTGAGTGGCTGGATGTAGTATTCCTCCATGGTGGAATCTACTGGCAGTAGCTGAGTAGCTGTCTTTGGGTATATGGTCTGCTTCTCATATATGAGAAGCAGCTTATGGACACTGCATGTAGCCATGAGCCATGTAGCTTGGACCCTGCAAGTACCATGCTGTTGTTCAGCAGTCTGCCATGCTCTGCTGGCCTTGAGACTTACAATGGACTTGAATAATGGCCTGCCATGTGGTTTGGTAACATCAGAACTATGCCACCTTATTTGTCAACCTTGGGTGTGTTAGCCTCAGCAGCCAGTAGTTGCCTGAGTGAAGAGATGCCTCTAGCTTCAGTGGTTCAGAAGCAAGAAGCAAAACTGAAGCCCAAGGTAGAGGGGTTTTCACACAGCCCCTAGAGCCTGGCACTTTGAATTCAGACTTTTAGCCTCCCAAACTGTAAGAGAATAAACTCCTGTTTGTGCAAGCCATCCCATTTATAGTATATTCTTGTCAAAGAAGCACTGTTGTTGTTGTTGTTGTTGTTATTTGCCATCAAGTCGGCCAAAATCCATAGCACTAGATAACCAAAATAGATACCCATCCAAGAAGCTTCACAAACCCTATACAAGATAGACCCTAAGAGAAAATCACCAAGACATATCATAATCAAATTTTCCAAAATCAAAGACAAAGAAAGAATCTCGAGAGCCACTCAGGAAAAACAAAATGTTACATACAAAGAGCAACCTATAAAACTAAGCTCTGCTTTCTTAGTAGAAACCATGGAGACAAGAAGGCATTTGGATGATATATACAAAATCTTGAAGGAAAAAAATACCAACCCAGAATTATATATCCAGCAAATCTCCCCCTCAAATATGATGGGAAGATACTAAGAATTGACAGAATACCCATTGAGATGTCTCAACAACAGATGCTTTACTGATTTATGCCAAGAAATTTGGAAGACAGCTACCTGGCCAACTGCTAGAAGAGACTGAAATTTGTGCCTATTCCAAAGAAAGGTGATCCAACAGAATGTGGAAATTATCAAAAAATATCATTAATATCACAAGCAAGTAAAATTTTGCTTAAGAGAATTCAAAACAGGGTTGCAGCAGTATACTGACAGTGAACTTTCAGAAATGCAAGCTGCGTTCTGAAAAGGATGTGGAAAGAAGGACATCATTTCTGATGTCAGATGGATCTTAGCTAAAAGCAAAAGAATTCTAGAAAGATGTCTGCCTGTGTTTTATGGACTATGCAAAGGCATTTGACTGTGTGGATCATGACAAATTATGGATAACATTGTGAAGAATGTGAGTTCCAGAACACTTAGTTGCTCTCATAAGGAACCCATGCATAGACGAAGAGGCTGTCATTCAAAGAGAACAAGGGGATACTGCATGGTTTAAAATCAGGGAGGCTGTATGCTAGAATTGTATTCTTTCACCATAGTTATTCAATCTGTACGCTGAGCAACTAATCTGAGAAACTGGACTATATGAAGAAGAACACAGCATCAAGATTGGAGGAAAAATCATTAACAACCTGTGATATGCAGGTGACACAACCTTGCTTTCTGAAAGTGAAGATGATTTGAAGCACTTACTGATGAAGATCAAAGACTACAGTCTTCAGTATGGATTGCAACTCAACATAAAGAAAACAAAAATCCTCACAAATGGACCAATAAACAACATCATGATAAATGGAGAAAAGATTGAAGCTGTCGGGGATTTCATTTTACATGGATTCACAGTCAACACCAATAGAAGCAACAGTCAGGAAATCAGATATCATATTGCACTGGGAAAATCTTCTGCAAAAGACTTCTTTAGAGTGTTAAGCAAAGATGTCACTTTGAAGATTATAGTGTGCCTGACCAAAGCCATGGTATTTTCAATTGCCTCATATGCATGTGAAAACTGGAAAACGAATAAGGATGACTGAAGAAAAGTTGATGCCTTGAATTGTGGTGTTGGTGAAGAATATTGAAAATACCATGGTCTGCCAAAAGGACAAACAAATCTGTCCTGGAAGAAGTGCAACTGAGGGACTTCCAGTAAGATGGAGGAATAGGCAGACAAGCAACACAGACCCTCTTCAACAAAGAAAAGAGAAACCAATTAACAGAGATACCAAAGATAATCCTGGATCCCTGACCTTGGAAAGAAGTATACAGAAGTGGATTAGGCACCAAGTAGTGGAAAACCTAAATGAAAACAGTGAGTATGGAGATAGGCAAAGCTGCAGACTGTCAGCTATTATGATGGCACCAACATCCTGAATATTTCCAAGTGGTGTTGGGACCTGAGAATTGACCTAAAATTCAGCCCTGGTCACCAAGGGCTGCAGGGACTACTGTACTGGTAGCGTATGACTAGGAAGGGAAACAGCAAGGAGGGAGACATTCTGAGCTGTGGACTTTTGGCTATCCAGAGGGCACAACCATTTTGATTGTTTACAAATAGTGGCCATTTTGGATATTTAAAGTGACAGCATTCTCATCATTTGGATTCCAGGGACCTAAGAATAGGGTCCATTTGCCAAGGACAGCAGGGACATTTGGGAGGATGACAACGGGAAAAGAGACAGATAGTGAGTGTATAAGTGTTGCCAACTAGTGAATAGAAGAACACAGTTACCTGCTTATGTTGATAACATCAAAGAAAACAAAAATCGTGGGCAAGTCACTCCAATATACAATTACCAATTAAATATAAACACAAAAATGTCACAATGTCTCAGACACAACAGAGCATCACAGTCCACACAAAGAAGCAAGAAAAATAAGGGACCAGGATATAGAACCAGAACACATCCCTGAGGAAGATGCAGCATTGGAACTCTCTGATAAGCAATTAAAAAGAATTATATTTAGGTACCTTCAATAGATTGAAAGACAGATCAAGGAAAACACTGACAATTGAGGAGAACACAGAGAAAGCCCTAGAACAATTTTGAAAGACAATACAAGAATAAAATGACAAAATAAATGAAAAAATAGAAATGATACAAAATCTACAGATAGAAATCCGGAAGATTAATATTAAGTTTTCAGAAATAGATAGCACATTGAATCAATCAGAAAAAAGATCAAAACAAAATAAAGAATGCCTAAGGATCATGTGGGATACCATCAAAGGAATAACCTACGTGTAATCAGA
>NW_006921639.1:7185260-7185767 GCF_000298275.1 Orycteropus afer afer | reverse complement strand
AGCTCCCTTATAAGAGTAAGAGTTGCTAATGAAAGTCCTTTGGATAGAGAACCAACAACAGCAAACAACAGACAATTAACATACATGATGACACAACCCAGAAGCCAACCCAGGTATGGAAGTATACAAAGTAAACAAGCCTACAAGATTGTGAATAGGGAAGCAGGAACATCAATTGAAAAATGAGGACAACTACAAACCAAACAGGGGGGAAAAATTGTGTAGGTCCAGAACTTCTAAGTGGTAGAGAGGTCAAGACAACTGCAAGATAGTACATACTGTTCTAAACTTGGGAAGAGAATTATAAATCACAGGGTAACCTGAAAGAAAAATAATAAACCTTCACATCAAAATAAAAAAGAGGACCAGCACAAATATTTAGCAAATACTAAAACAATAGCAAAGAAGGAAGTGATAATATGATCCATAAACAAAACTAGCTCAGCACAGAAAATTATATGGAACAAAGAAATCAGCAATACCATGAAAAAGCACATAACAAAATGA
>NW_006921639.1:7150316-7184631 GCF_000298275.1 Orycteropus afer afer | reverse complement strand
AAGCACTGCTGAAGAAGAAGAAATATAAAGTAGGAGGTCTCACACTCCCTGAAAGCAAAACCTACTGTATAGACACAGTAGTCAAAACAGCCTAGTATTGGCACAATGACAGACACATAGACCAGTGGAACAGAATTGCAAACCCAGAAATAGGGTCAGCTGATCTTTGACAAAGGGCTGAAATCCATTTAATGGGGAAGAGATAATTTGGATATCCACTTGCAGAAAAATGAAACATGATCCATATCTCATACCATACACAAAACAAACTTAAGATGGATCAAAGACCTATATGTAAAACCAAACCATAAAGTTCATCAAAGATAAAATAGGAGCAAATTTAGGGGCCATAGCGTAGTGCCTAAGGCACTTGACTGCTAACCAGAAGGCTGGAGGTTCAAACCCACCAGCTACTCCTCAGAAGGAAGGTTAGGCAATCTACTTCTGAGGGATACTGCCTCAGAAACCCAAGGAGGGGTCGCTATGAGTTGAGTCTGACTTGATGGCACACAACAACAAGAACAACAGATTTATGGCATAGATAGTTAAGCATAACTCAAAATGCCTAAACAGCAGAAGCAAAACTAGATGACTGAGCCTTCTAAAAATTATATTATTATGTGTTGACTGCTAACCAGAAGGCTGGCAGTTCAAACACACCAGCCACTCCTGGGAAGGAAGATGGGACGATATACTTCTGTAGTGATACTGCCTTGGAAACTCAAGGAGGGGTCACTATGAGTCGGGTCTGACTCCACGGCACATAACAACAACAACAACATGTATCTCAAAAGATTTCTCCAAAAGAGTAAAAAGAGAACATACAGATTGGGAAAAAATATTTGGCAACAACATATCCAACAACAGACTTACCTCTAAAATCTATAGGAAGTTTTAATACCTCAACATCAAAAAGACAAATAATCTGTTTCAAAAATGAACAAAGGATATGAACAAATACTTCACCTAATAAGATATTCAGGCAGCTAACAAACACATGAAGACATGTTCGCAGTCATTTACCATTAGAGAGTTGCAAATCAAAACAATGAGATATCATCTTACCTCAGCAATAACAGCAGAGTTCAACAAGACTGAAAACAACAAATTCTCCTGAGGGTGTCAGATATTGTAACTCTCACACACTGCTGGTGGAACTGAAAAATGGTACAACCACTGTGGAAAACAGTATGGCACTTCCTTAGAAAATCGGAAATAGAAACATTTGATTCAGCAATCCCACTGCTTGGAATATATCCTAAAGAGGTCAGATCTGGGACATGAATAGAAATATGTACACCTATGTTCATAGCAGCACAATTTATAATAGCAAAAAGATGGAAACAACTTAAGTGTCCATCAATAGATTAATGGATAGCCAAATTATGGTACACACATACAATGTAATACTTTGCAACATTAAAGAAGAATGAAGAATCAGCAAATCACCTCATACTGCAGATGAACTTGGGACACATTATGCTGAGTGAAATAAGCCAATCACAGAAGGACAAATACTGTATGAGTCTATAATTATAAAAAGTCAAGGAAAGGTTTATGTGGGAAAAAAAAAAAGTATCTTGTTTGTGCTGTCTTTATGGTCACATCAGCCCTTACCCTATCTCAATCTCCTGGCAATCACTATTCTGCTCTTCATCTCTATAATTTTATAATTTCAAGAGTGTTACATAAATGGAATGCTACAAGATGAAACATTTGAGGTTGTTTTTATCACTCACTGTGCATAATTGCTTTGAAAGCATCCAAGTAATTGCCTGTGTTGATAGTTTGTTCCTTTATACTGCTTAGGAGGATTCCATGGTACAGCTGTATCACAGTTTGTTTAACCACTCACCCATTGAAGGACATCGAGTTTTGCTTTGGATTATTACAGATAAAACTGCTATAAACATTTGTGTACAGATTTTTGTGTGACCACTGACTTAATTTCTCTGGGATAAATGGATCATATGATAGCTGCATGTTTAACATTTTTAAGAAATTGCCTAATTATTTTAAAGAATGGCTATATCAATTTATATTTCCACTAGCAATGTATAAGTGGTCACTTTCTCCACATCCTCAGCATTTGGTGTTCTCTTACTACTTTTTACATTTTAGCCATTCTGATTAAGTGTGTGGTGGTCTTTCCTTGTGGTTTTAATTTCCATCTCCCTATTAAATAATGAATCAGAATCAACTTGATGGCAAAGGGTTTTTAATGGGTAATTAATGGCTAAGGCACTTGACTGCTAACCAGAAGGCTGGCGGTTCAAATCCACCAGCCATTCCTTGGAAGGAAGATGGGGCAATCTACTTCTGTAGTGATACTGCCTCGGAAACCCAAGGAGGGGTCGCTATGAGTCGGGTCTGACTTGATGGCACATAACAACAACAACAACAATGGCTAATGGATAGTGATGTTGAACAGCTTTGCATGTAGTTGTTTGTGATCTGTGTGTCCTGTTCACCTAAATTTCTAAATTTAAAAGTCTATATTTGCCCATTTTCTAATTTGATTTTTTTTTTATTAATGCTGAGTTTTGAGATTTCTTTATATATGCTAGAAACTAGTCCTTTGCCATATGTGTGGTTTACAAATATTTTCTCCCAGTATTTAGCATGTCTTTTCATCCTCTTCATGGAGTCTTTCATTGGGCAAAAGTTTTAATTTTGACTAGGTATAGTTTATCTTTTGTTTTTGTTTTTGTTTTTATGGATGGTGTTTTTAGTATTAAATCTAAAAACTCTTTAAGTAGCCATAGGTCCTCAAGAGGAGCCCTGGTGATGCAAGTGCTCAGCTGCTAACCAAAAGGTTTGTGGTTTGAATCCACCCAATAGCTCTGCAGGAGAAAGACTTACCAATATCTGTTCCTGTAAAGATTACAGCCTAGAAAACCCTATAGAGTAGTTCTACTCTGTGACATGGGTTGCTATTAGTCAAAATAGACTCAGTGGCACCTAGCGACAGAGCCTCAAGATTTTCACCTAAGTTTTTCTTCTAAAAGTTTTATATTTTACATTTAAGTTCATAATTCATGTTGAGTTAATTTTTGTAAAAGATGTGAAGTTTAGGTCAAGATTCTTCTTTTTCTAGGGGTAGCTGTGGATGACAGTTGTCTAATTGCACTAGTACCAGTTATGCAAAGTATGCAAAGGCTATTCTTCCTTCACTGAATTGCTTTTGAAACGTTGTGAAAAACAAATTGGGAATATTACTGTGGTTTATTGTTGGTTTTTCAATTCTATTGGCTCAATTTATGTGTTTAGTCTCCCACCAATGCCACACTTCCTGGATTATTGAGTTTTCCTCCCCTTTAGTATTCCTTTTCAAGACTGTTGATGCTATTCTAGGGCCTATTCCTTCCATATACATTTTTAATAAGCTTCTCTATGTCTGCAGAAAGAAGGCCTGGTGGTGCAATGGTTAAGCACTCTGTTGCTAAACAAAATGTCGGTGGTTCATATCCACCAGCAGCTCCACAGGAGAAAAAACATGATGATCTGCTCCCTTAAAGATTATACCTAGGAATCCTATTGGGAAGTTCTACTCTGCCATATAGGGTCACTATGAGTTGGAATTGACTCCAAGGCACACAACAAAAAACTGTTT
Source organism: Orycteropus afer afer (assembly GCF_000298275.1). Taxonomy (NCBI): domain Eukaryota; kingdom Metazoa; phylum Chordata; class Mammalia; order Tubulidentata; family Orycteropodidae; genus Orycteropus; species Orycteropus afer. Next base: position 7,181,018 of record NW_006921639.1, on the reverse strand, counting down.
AAAATATAGATATATTGCTAGGATTTTGTTAAGAATTACTAAGTTTGTACATTAACTTGGAGTAGACGCTTTTTCTTTTATTCCATTGTCTGCTGTTGTCTGCCATCCATGTTGCAGAAGAAGCATGGTACAGGGTCACAGTGTGGATAGAAGGAGGAAAATTTGTTTCCCTTCCTAAGGGAGTTCAGCCAGTACTTCATTCAGTGCTACAAGCAGGCTGGCAGCAGCATAGTCCTAGAATGAAGGCAAGAGCAACAGTTCTCTGTAACTTCCACATAGTGTATCTCCATCCCAGCTGCAAGCTGAATATGAGTGATCTATGCTATGAGTCGGGGCCAACTCAATGACACATAACAACAACAACAACAACATGGTTGGAGCAATGTTATCTCAGCTCTGAGTCTGTCTCAAGTCAATCTGTGGACTGAGGTGGAGACTAATCCTCCTTTTGTCCATTGTTCCCTTGGCAAGAGTAAAACCTTCTGACTCCTAAGTATAGTATGGAATTAGCAAGGACACCTGCTTTAAAAAGGTCACTACAGCTTGAACAATGACAATATCTGGCCATAATGACTGAGTAAGATTGGAATGGCCCTCCTCTCATTTTCATGTCCTGGTATAAGCCTTTCCTATGAAAATAAACTCTCCTGTAATTCTCCTATAACCAAAAAATCAGTTGTCATCAAGTCGATTCTGACTCAGTGACCTCATGTGTGTCAGAGTAGACCTGTGTTGCATAGGGTTTTCAGTAGCTGTGAGTTTTGGAACATATGCCCAGGCCTTTCTTCTAGGCACCTCCATGTAAGCCTGAAGAATATAATTAGTCAGGTAACAGCACCCAATGTGACCACAACAAATTAACTCCTACACATCCTTGGATTCACTCAACAAACATTTTTGTGTTGCTTCCAGAAAATTGGATGTGGATCTTGTGACCTGCTTCTACATGAAACAACACCATCTGGAAAACATAGTTTTGAAGTTTGCTGTGGCAGGGAAGAGAGTGCAGAGAGTGGAGCTGAAGCATTTTACTGCCTCAGCCTGGGAGTGGTGCACTCTCTCATGGTTCACTGACCAGATCTAGTCATAGGGCCTCAGTCTAACTTCAAGAAAGGCAGAGAAATGCAATCTCTGTGAACACGTAATCTCTCTGCCAATAACAATGATGACTGAAATCCCTTACACCTGGAGATAAAGTTGGGTGTGATTTAAAAGAAATAAACAAATCTGAAAATTCCTCTGCACACATGTTTTGAGTGATTTCATAGCCATGCACATGCTATAGATGGGCTGCTTGAGCTGAGGCACTTGAATGAAGCACCTTGAGTCTCCTGGCATATGCATTAGTGTAGCACTCACCTCTACTTGTCATGCAAACACTCATCTCTGTGTCTTCTTTAAAGCACTCAGAAGAGGGCACTATGTCAAAAGGAGGATTATTGTCATTGTTAGCTGCCATCAAGTTGACTTAAACTTGTGATGATTTCATGTACAACAGAACAAAGCATTGCCTGGTCCTACATCATCCTCACAATCTCTGACATGTCCAAGCCCATAATTCCACTTGTGGCACCAATCCATCTCACTGAGGTTCATGCTTACCCTCACTGGCCCTCTATTTCACCAAAAGGCTACCTTCCTCTAGCAATTGATCCAACAGATCCTTCCTGAACAAAGCTAGTCCAAAACAGACAATATTCTGTTGGGGTCCACAGGGTTTTCATTGGCTGATTTTCAGAAGTAGATCACCAATCCTTTCTTCTTAGTCTAATGGAATCTGCACTCCTAGCTAAAACCTGTCTACTATAAGTGATCCTTCTGGATTTGAAATACTAGTTGCAAAGCTTCCAATATCACACCAACACACAAGCCACCAACAAACTGATAGGTGGGTGGTGAAAAAGGAGGATTATCCCTTGTAAAAGTCATTTTAGGCGCTGACTATTCTCTGGGATGTGTAAACATATTCCAACACTCGCAGGCTGCAGTCTTCTTTACCTCATTACAAAACACAATTGATTTCAGTGGACTGGAATTCAAATTCGTGTATACTAACCTGAATCATTATGTTATGATATAAAAAATTAATGTTTCTGCAAAAGTCTTGTATGCATTTAAGGATATAACTGTATCTTTAAAGAGATGGATATACTGACAGCAATCCCAATTATTGTTTAAGCAACTTTTTTTCATTATAATCAGAATTAGTTTTATCAAAATTCCCTAGGGACAATTGTTTGCACAATTGGGGAAAAGCTAAGTGGAGAAATGAGACATATATATGGGTCTGTCCCTTAATCAGATCACAGAGAATGACAATCTGCTCACACCACTCAGTGTCCGTTGTCTGGGCTGATGTATTCTGAGGTATTCTGTCCCAAAAGGCAGACACTGATGAGCAGGACAACTCCAAGACATTTCCAAATATCATTTCCTGTTTTCCCTAAACATCCTTTGCTTAGAACATCTCTTATTTTTCCTTTCCTTGATTTTAAATTTTAGTATTAATGCTTTTCAGTATCAGATACAACATTTTGGACTGTGAAAATTGTCTTTTTTGACAAGTGACTCTCAAAACTGAAGTAGAAATAAAATGAGGGCACTTTCTTGACACTCCTGCCTCTTACAAGCTCTCCTCTAATCTGTCCACATTTCAGGGTTAGCAGTTGCTACATTTGTGAAGCATAAGTGTATCTAATAAAGGAGCTTATTTTGAGTTTATCTGAAGATCAGGGCTGCACCAGGCCAGAGGGAGAGCTGGGTCTTAGCAGTGACTCACTTAGATCTCAAGGACCTCGCCGAGCACTGGGCAGTATCTCCCTTTAGGCACACTTTTACCTCAACATGACAAAAGTATCTACCATATAGGTCAAGTCTGATATCATTTAATCTTCATATCCTACCTTTCAAAGCCAAGCAATCACACCATGAGCTAACTGGATTAGTGGTGTTTGCATCTGGATTTCAATGTGCCTCAGACATTGCCAGTGTGCCTACAACCAAAGGAGTTGTGGTTGAGTCAACTCCAACTCATGGCAAATCATATGTGTCAGAGTAAAGTTTGTGCTTCATTGGGTTATCAATGGTTGATTTTTTGGAAGTAACTTGCCGGATCTTTCTTCTGAAGTGACATTGGTTGGACTCAAACTTCCACCATTTCAGTTAGCAGTTGAGTGCTTTAAAAATTTCCACTACTCAAGGACTCCAGTATATCTATAGGGATTCTGAAATAGGTGGTACAAACATATAACTACCAAACCATATACATATACATATAACCAATATAAACATATACATATAACCAAAGGGCTTGGCATATTTATTTCTGACTCCCTTGAATTTCAAGGCTAAGAAGAGAATGTTTCTAATCATCGATACATAAAATTCTGAGGCAAGTGAGTCTGATTTTGAAAGGACGTGAGACTCTTGTGATCAGTTCCTTTTGACCATGTTGTTGTTGTTGTTGTTGTTGTTTTGCCGTCGAGTCGCCCCCGACTCATAGTGACCCCTCCTTGGGTTTCTGAGGCAGTATCACTACGGAAATAGGATTGCCCAACCTTCCTTCCGAGGAGTGGCTGGTGGGTTTGAACCGCCAGCCTTCTGGTTAGCAGTCAAGTGCCTTAGACACTATGCTACCAGAGCACCATATCATATTTCATGAAGCTCCAACACATCACTGGAGATAAGACTCATGTCTCCATGCTGGGAAAGTGACTGTGCCATGCACAGAGGGACTAGGAAACCCTCTTTTAGAAGTCTGGAAAGTGTTACCAAGCCAACAATGATCCCACTCTCCTCTACAACTAAAACATGAGAAAGAAAATCACACAAGCAATTTTATGAATAAATTCTCTTTGGAGCTTTAGATCCAGTTAGGTTCTGAGGGTAGGATATGAACCATCACACCCAACTGAAGGATGAGGCAGTCCTGGAAATAATTGTGTATATGAGGCTATGTGAAGGTGAGGGGGCAGAAGACTCCCACAGTGTACTTCCAATCCTAGGTGTCCAGAGGCAATAAACTATTTTTCTTTGAGTTGCCTTGGCATATTTGGTCTTTGTGAATTGCAGAGATCTGGGCTTCACCATTTGTGCAATTTGACCTTGAAATAGAGACTTCAGCATTCCCAGGGTCAGCTTAGTGTGAGCACTGCTCTGCATACCTCATTTCTTACTGGTCTTCATAAATTCCACTGCTGTCAGCTCGGGTTTTATTTGTGGGAGTGAACACAGGCAGTGGCCAGGAAGGAGCAAGCAAGCCAAATAGTCCATCCGAATCTATTTAGCATCAAACACCACTAAGTGAAGAAACTGCGATATAGGGCGAAGGAAGTCGAGATGCTCTGGTGGAAACCTGTTAAACATTGAGAGCACTTGGCAGAGGAACCTCAAATAAATCATCAGTGGTCTGCACCTCACAAGGAGACCCTTTGGTCCCTGGAAAATTAGATAGGGGGTGAGACTCAGGGTAGAAAAACCAGTTGGTCCTCACAAAATGTGGTGAAAGCACAGGCATCCCCAGTGTCCTTGCACAAACCTCCATTCTCTGCCCCAACCAAGTCAACAATTCCAAAAGTCCCATCTATAAACCTCCCTCCCACTGCAAAGTTAGAGAGGCTCTCAGAGGGGGTCATTGCTGGTGCCATGGACACAGGCAGATGTTTCATGACCCTGCTGCTGGCTGTGCTGCCTCAGGGACCAGTGAGTTCCAAGGAAACATTGCCCCTGAAGGCAGTGCACCCCTCTGAACCCAACAACATATCAGCTGTATGAAAGGTAAGATGATTCTCATCTCTCCCAAAGCACAGAGAATCTTAAAGCCTCACACAGAACACTGAGATAATAACTGCAATATTGTTAACTACCATTTATTCAGTCCTATGTGCTCTTCCCAGTGCAATGAATTCAAGTTGTTTCATTAGATATTCAAAAAAAAAAAAAAAAAAAAAAAAAAAACTGTGAAGTAGACATTATTGTCTCCTTGAGGTTCTAAACAAATTGGGAGGTCTTTATCTCTAGTGAGTAGCTGTGCTAATGCTGGAGTAGAGTTGTTTAATGAAGATGTGAACACAAGTTCAGCACTTTCCAATGAAAATATAACAGAGCCACATGCATATTTTTAAATATTCTCATAGTCATATTTAAAAAAAATTAAAAAGAAACAGATGAAATTAATTTTAATGATATATTTTATTTAACCCATATATCTAAAATACTATCATTTCAATATATATTTAATATAAAATTATTAATAGATATATCATATTCTTTTTTATGTGCTGTATTTTTATACTTATATACCTCCTCTCAATTTGGACTAGCCACATTTCAAGTGATTGATAGCCATCTGTAGTTGCTATCAACTGTGTGGGTCAGCATAGCACTGACATTGCTCCAGGATAAGCTTTACCAAGTCCCATATTCACAATAAATTCATACCTCTCTAGAGTTTACTGCAATCAAGTTGAAAATTTGAAAACACTCATACTACAAGGGCTTTTTTTTTTTTATCCCTTTTAGTGACAAGAATAACTAAAACCACAGCAATTTTTTGAATGTGCATACTAATATGGCTTTAAATGAAAGATCTCAATAAATGCTCCACTGAACCTTGGAAGACATCCACTATTATTATCACCCATAGAGTTGAAGAAGATGAGGCATGGAGTCATTCCATAACTTACTCAGGATGATACATTGGTAAGTGCAAAATCAGATCTAAGTTGAGGCCCTCTGACTCCAACTCCCTTTGTAGGGGACAATAGGAGGTTCCCCTGGGGTGATTACTTAGGTCTTCGTGATATCACATTAGTTTTAGAAGAGTAGAATGTCAAGAAAATGAGGAGTAAGGTTTGAGGACACATGGAAGAGATGAGCACCTGTTGGCCTAGAAATACTAAGACTAGGAAGGAAAATCTACAATACTTATTCAATTAAAGATGAGCCTGGACATTTATTCTTAATTATTTTCTAGCATAACTTGGAGGTGAGATGGAAATTTGATGAGATTTGAGTAAAGAAGCATGGATATGATACCTGATTTAAGCCATATAAACATTACGTGAATAATATATTTCATCTTTTTAAGCCTGGGGTTTCAAATTCAAAATGTGGAGGTAAAATTCCTATGTAAGAGTTGTGAGCATCAAATGAGACAGGATGTAGAAGAATATCACCTATGCTTTTACTGAAAGAACTGAACTTAATAAATAATAAAATTATGGAAACTATTTCTCCACTTGGCAACATTGGTGAAACTAGGAGTGTGTTTAAAAGAAAGTACACGCAATTCACAATTTATTAAATGAGGAGATTTATAAGTACATAAAAGTTACTTGGCCCGCTTCTAACATTATGCCAAAAAACCAAAGTCACTGCCATGGAGTCAATTCTGACTCATAGTGACCCCCACTGGGTTCCCAAGGCTGTAAATCTTTACAGAAGTAGATTGTCCCATCTTCCTTCCACAGAGAAGCTCGGGGGTTTGAACTGCTGACCTTCTGGTTAGCAGCCAATTGCCTTATCCACTCTGCCAGAGCTCCTTCCCAACCTTATGAGAGTGGCATTAAAGAAAACAGAAGGGATTTACACAATAATCTGAATAGAGTGGTATGATTTTAATCCAATCATATATTGGATAACTGCATCCTCAAACACCCTCTGCTCCAATCCCCATCACTGTATATGTGCAGTTTTGATTAAATTAATGTTGTAGTTATATATATTAGTGAAACAATGCTTCCCAAAATCTTAGTCATTATTATACTATCTTCATTATGTTTGCTTTGTCTATTCAGCTATGTATCAAAAATGTATTTTTTTTTGGTAAGTTGATTTTACAATCTCTGCCATCTAGTGAAAGTTGAGACTATTTACATTTAATGCAATTATAGATATGATGAGATTGAATATACTATTTTGCTGTTGTTGTTGTTGTTATTTTACTATTTAGTTTCTTTTTATTTTTCCTTTGTTCCTTTTTTTTGCACCTCTCTCTTCCACTTTTTTTTTTTCTCTTCTTCTTTTGAAGATTAATTATAATGAGCCCACCTGGATAATTCAATCCAGAATTATCTTAATCAAGTCTTCAAAGTCCATTTTGCCATGTAAGGTTACGTATTCACAGGTTCTAGGGATTAGGGCAGGGGCTTTCTTCAGGAGCCAATATTCGTCCTTTCACTGATATCTCTCTGTGAGTTTCATCTGCTGATTTTACTTAGATTTTGTTCTGGTTACCTAGTGCTGCTCTGACAGGAAACAAACATAAATGGGATGGCCTTAACAAACAGGAGTTTATTCTCTTACAGTTTGGAGGCTTTAAGTCCAAGTCCAAAGTGCCAGGCTCTAGGGGCTGGGTGAAAGCCCTCAACCTTGGGGTCCAGCTCTGCCTCCTGCTCCCAGCCCACTGGAGCTAGAGGCATTTCTTCACTAAGACAGCTGCTGGCTGCTGAGGCTGAGAAGTCTCAAGGTTGACAAGTAAAGAGGCACAGTCCTGATGTTACCAAACCACATGGCAGGCCATTAACTTACGTCCATTGTAAGTCCCATGGTTGGCAGAGCATGGCAGGCTGCATGCAGGGTCCAAGTGTGCCATATGCTAGGGACCATTCCCAAGGCTTCTCTTTACATACAGGAAGCAGACCACATCCCAAAGGCAGCTAGCTACTCAGCTGTTTGTGGTAGATCCCACCATGGAGTTGATTGCCAGTCTCATCATGGGGAATAACTACCACCAGCTGCCTAGCCACTCAACCAGGTCCAACCAAGTTGACACACACCACAACTACCACAGATTCCTTGTAATTCCTTTGTTGAAGGTCCTAGTTTAAAGAAACCGTTATGTTTTGCTGCCTGGTGGATCTTTTCTACTTTATCAATATCCCACTTGAAGTAACAACATTTATTTTCAAAAGCAAGGTATGTAATAGCAAAGACAGTGGTGGTGATGGTAATGATGATGGTGATGATGATAACTGTCTTTTATTGTGGTTTTTATGTGCTTCATGATAGCAAGCATTGTGTGTGTGAGTGTGTGTGTGTGTGATACACTATCTCATTCAATCCTCTTGATAGCCCTTGAAGTAGAGACTAATCCTCACTTTATGCATGAGGAAATAGAAACACAAAGAGGTTCAGCAAATTTTCCAAAGTTATATCAAATCTACACATTTAGCTCACCAACTTTGAAGCCTTCAGTCTCTTTCTTATTCATAATTCTAACTCATTCCCAACCTGATGCTCTATTTAGGTTTTCCACCTACCTTGGAATTTCCTACCCTAGCCACATCTTTCAGCTACTTGTCTTGTCCCAGCCACCTCACTCATCTAGTAATAATAATTAGTGGCAATTACTTTATAAGATTCTCCAGCTATGGCCTTGTGATGGCAAAATCAATTTGAGTAATTGATAATTAGAAAGTAAAATTAGTTTTCTTAGATCAGGCTCTATTATGGATTCCAGGATCTAGTGCTCTTGATTTGTGGATTGTCCGGGGTTATTTTCTTTTCCTATTGTAGATAAAAATCATTAGTTTTTTATTGCATCAAAATCACTTGAATCCTCTGCTAGACAATGTTAGAATTTCCTTCAAATCACGTTCAATAAAACATCCCAGAGCTGCCTGCCATTTCATTTTTATGTCTTAGTATAGGGTGCTTTTTGGCTTGTGATGACCTTGGCTTGCAGCTCAAGGAGCAAAAAATTTGTTTTGAGTTCAATTTAAACAATGTTTTCTTGTCACTTGGGGTAGTATTATTCAAAGGAGAGAAGTGCTGTAGAAATGAATTTTGGTATTGCAATTGAAGAGTAGTTGACACATATCAAAAGATGTTCCAAATCCATGGGCAATTGGAAAATGCTGGAGCAGTTGGAGCAAAAACCTCAGCCTTTTTCACAGGCCAGGTAAGGCAAGTGAAGAGTGGCAGGAGGTGCAGCCCCAGAGCCATTTATTCATTTCTCTTTTCCCTCGAGATTTCCCCCAGACACCTCATCTATTTCAAACTGAATTCCTCAGGCTAGAAATCACAGTCACCAAATCCTCCTAGAAAAAGGCTTATGACTCAATAGCTGCCAAATTTAGTCCTTAGACTCGAAGTGTTCTCAAAAGAAAGCCCTGGGGTGGTGGGGTGGGGTGGGAAAGGAAAAATGCAGGCAGTTAGTTAAAAGTTCTCAGAGCTCTTTGTGTGATTCCTCGGACACTAAAGAATGTAGCAGAATAGTCCAGCTTTAACTTAAATAAAACAGAAAAAACTTTCAAAAATAGGTACATTTGGTTTTGGTGCCTCAATTACCCGGCATAAGGACCCCAGAGGGAGCTTGGGTGGTGTAATGCCTAAGGCATTTGATTGCTAACCAGACGACTGGCAGTTCAAACCCACCAGCCACTTCTCAGAAGGAAGACTGGGCAATCTACTTCCCTAGAGATGTTGTTGTTGTTATGTGCTGTCGAGTCTGACCCAACTCATAGTGACCCCTCCTTGGGTTTCCGAGGTGGTATCACTACGGAGGTAGATTGGCCAACCTTCCTTCCGAGGAGTGGCTGGTGGTTTGAACTGCCAGCCTCTGGTTAGGAGTCAAGTGCCTTAGGCACTATGCTACCAGAGCTCCTCCATAGAGATTCCGCCTTGGAAACCCAAGGAGGAGTCGCTCTGAGTCAAATCAACTCCACGGCACTTGAGATTTGTTGTTGTTGTTTGTTTTGTTTCCAAATCACACCTAAAAATGCTTCCAATTGTGGTGATTTTGGGAGAGTAATCATGTTCAAGATCTAAGAGAAAGTTCTGCATTGTGTGTAAGAGGAAAGATTAACTTTTTATTGTCTAAGGGTAAAATTTTTCAACAGAATAAATGAGGAAGTGAAGCAACCTCTATCGAAAAGAAAAGCAATATGTGCTTCAGTTACTGGCATTTGTATATCTTCTTTAGGGAAATGCATTCAAATCCTTTTCCCCTTTTAAAATTGTATTAAATGTACTTTTATTGTTGAGTTTTAAGAGTTCTTTATATATTCTGAATACACGGCCCCTATCAGACACATGACTGAAGTATTTTCTCTCATTTTATGGGCTATCTTTTCAGTTGCTTGATAGTGTTCTTTGATGCACACAGTTATTAGTTTTGATGAAGTCCAATTTACCTACTTTTTTCTTTTGTCTCTTGTGCTTGTGCTGTGTAGACTATTGAGTAAGGTCACAAAGATTCATCCCTATGTTTTCTTCTATAAGTTTTATATCTTTAGCTTTTCAATTTAGTTTTATGGTCCCTTTTGAGTTAGTTTTTGTACATGGAGTGAAGTTGTACCCCAATTCATCATTTTCATGCAGATACCCACTTTTCTAAACACCATTTGTTGAAAAAGCTATTTTTTTCCCAATTGAATTGTCTTGGCTCTTGTTGAATATCATTTGAACATATTTGCAAGGGTTAAGTCTGGACTTTCAATTCTGTTTCAAGGCTTTATATGTCTACTCTTGGGCCAGGAACTCTTGAATAATACTTGATTTGAAGTAGGTTTTGAAATCAGGAAGTGTAAGTGCTCATTGTTATTCTTGTTGTTCATTTGTGTGTGTGTGTGCGTGTGTGTAGCTATTCTGGGTCTCGCAATTCCATATGAATTTTAGAATTGACTTGTCAATTTCTTTAAAAAACAGCTAATATTTTGATATATTTCTTTGAATCTATGAATCACTTTGAAAAATATCACAGTCTTAATGTAAGTTTTCCAAGCTATGAATATAAGATCTCTTTCCATTTATTTAAATCTTCTTTCATTTCTTTCAACAATCTATGGTAATTTTCTGTATTTATTTTGTTAAAAGTTTATCGTACATATTTTTCTTGCTATTACAGTTGTTTCCTTAATTTCAGAGGTTACTATTATTTAGTATCCCTTGTACATGATAAGCCATGTCTTCTTTGATAAGCTTTGTCTTCTTGACTTTGAGATTTTTCTCTTTGTCTTTGACTTTTATCAATCTGATTATGCTGTGTTTACTTTCCTTCTGAGGAGTGGCTTGGTGGGTTTGAACTGCCAGCCTTCTGGTTAGCAGTCAAATGCCTTAGGCACTATGCCACCAGAGCTCCTTGGATATATAATAGATGCAGTAAAATTATTTAACAAAGTTCAACAACTGTTCATGAAAAACACTGAAAGCCAACTATAATTAAAAGAAAGTTCTTTATTCAGGTGGAGTAGCTATAAATCCCTATAGTAGATATCACTTGTAAAATATTGAAAGCTGTTGTTTTTGAGTCTGAGGATAAGATAAAGTTTCTAGCTATCTCCACTTCTATTGGACACTATAATAGAAGTTAGCATATTGGGGGTCAGAAGTTAATATAGTGGTCATAGTGGAAGTGAGAGGTGATTGAAAGGAGGGGTACTTCCTGAATTCTGGTAAGATCTGTTTCTTGATCTGGGGTTATTTATGGTAGTATAGTGTATCCCCTTTGATGGGAGCTCTGGTGGTGTAGTGCCTAAAGTATTTGACAGATAACCAGAGGCTGGTGGTTCAAAACTACCAGCCACTCCTCAGAAGGAAGATTGGGCAATCTACTTCTGTAGAGATACCGCCTTGAAAACCCAAGGAGGGGTCTCTCTGAGTCCAATCAACTGGATGGCAGTCGATGGCAGGGTTTTGGGGTTTTTTTTTTTTGGGTTTTTTTTTGTTTTTTTTGTAACTGTGATTAATAACAAGAATTGATTGTATTTATTACAGATTATTTAAAATCTTTGTATCCTGAGTACAAAATCTAAGTCCTTTCAGGGATATTTCTTTTAACTGTAATAATATTGAACTCCTCTCAACTGTACTATAACTCACACTTGAATGAAGCTTGTCTAACACACATATTTTCTCAGGAAAGCATAGTTACATTCTATAAACTTGCTAGAATTGCTGAAATAGCAAATACTGAAATGTAGCTGTTAGGGGAATGAAGGATTAGGTTCCAGCAAATGTATGGTCACAATATTTTATCAGCCTTTCAATGCATAATACTTAAGGATTTCTTATTATTAAATAAGTCTTATTATTAAATAAGGAATCTTTATTCCCCTAAGAGCAACCGTTTAGTGTTTGCTATTTCAGCATTTCCAGCAAATATATAGAATATTTGTTGTTGCTGTTATATTACCATTGAGTCGGACCCGACTCATAGTGACCCCTTCTTGGGTTTCTGAGGCAGTATCACTATGGAAGTAGATTGCCCCATCTTCCTTCTGAGGAGTGGCTGGTAGGTTTGAACCACCAGCCTTCTGGTTAGCAGTCAAGTGTCTTAGGTACTACACTACCAGAGCTCCCATGTAGAATGTAACTGTCATTAATAACAAGAATTGATTATATTTATAATAGATTATTTAAAGTCTTTGGCTACTGAGTCCAAAATCTAAGTCCCCTGAGGGATATGTCTTTTAACTGTCTTTTTATTGTGTTTTAATATAATTTCACCTTTCTTTGAATGCCTCAAAATTTTTAGTGGAAAACTGGACTTTTTAGGTAATATATTACAACTCTAATATCAAATTCTTCCATCCCACTCCCCAAATACTAGTCATTGTTATTCATTTGTTTTTGTTGTTTTTCTTGTTGTTGCTTATTTATTTAGTGACTTTCCTAGTCACTAAATAAATATGCATCTGGTGTTTTCCCTGCAGTGTATAGCTCTGAATTCTCAGCTAGCTTTTTATTTTTAATATTCTTGTTTTTATTTTTAAGTGTGGCTTCCTTGGAATCACACCTGGGACAGTATAATGTAGTGGTGTGCCAAAGATTGGTCAGAAGTTCTCTTTAAATGATTTGCCTATAGGTCATTTACCCTTTGCCAAGGAATCTGTTTGAAAAGGCATATCTTGAAACTTCCAGTATTTTACAACATAGCCTTAGTTTTTACCACCTGAGCAGAACCTCAAGGCCAGTCAGAACTGAGTGCCTATTGCCTTCTCTTTTTCTGATCTTTCCTACAAATGCAATCTTGTCCACTTGTGCATCCTTTTATATCTCCAGGAATATTTTGGAGTTTTTCAAAGTTTCCCATGGTTATCTTTTCCTCCAGGAGTTCCTTTTATATTCTCTGCCAGCCTCTACCAAAACCAAACTCATTGCCAGAGTTGATTCTGGCTCATAGTGACCTCCTTTGGGTTTCTGAGGCAGTAAATCTTTATAGAAGTAGATTGCCTAGTCTTCCTTCCATGAAGTGGCTGGTGGGTTTGAACTGCCAACCTTGTGGTTAGCAGTCAAATGCCTTGCACACTATGCCAGCAGAGCTCTTTCTGCCAACCTCCAGTTTCCCCAAAATAAAATTACATCCTTAGGTAGGTGAAATGTTACTAGCAGTTTGGTACTGTTTTGGCAATATACCATGGTAAGCTTTCCCCTCTTCCTGCACCTTCCTGACCTGAGCCGTCAGTGAAATCAACTAGCTCCACACTTTGAAAATACAAATTTCCCAGAGAGCTTGAAGTTCAGAGAAAATATTAACTGTTCTCTGGGAATTGAGATCCAAAAGCTGTCATGTCTCTCCGTTGTTTGCAGTATTACCGAATTTTGGCCTCTGCCAATTTGCAGGACAGGGAAAGGGATGGGACTAATTCAAAATATTATAAGTTTAGTTGAGACCCTGCTGTCTAACCCAGGGTCAGTTTTGATCCCACATTCTTACTGAGGTTCAGTAGTTTGTATTAGATAGACATTTTTCAGTTTGTTCTATGGCTTTGATTAACTGCCAGAGTTCTGAAATGATTGATTTTACTTATTTTGCCTATATTTTCATTATTTTAGAGGAAGTCCATCTATATCTCACTCTGTCATTCAGGAATTTGCTATCTCAGTCTATTTTTGGAAGGAGCGATATTGCTGGTCCATAATAGGAATTCAAATATTTTAAATTAACTAATTAACAGTTATAATTAAAAAAACAAATAAAGCTGAATTAAACAAGAATTTAGAAGGTGTAGCCATGGCATAACAAAGGTGAGAAAAAATAACACTAAGCAACAAGCCTAGATTATATTCAGGACAGAGATTTTACCAAAATAATATTTCCAAATTCAGGATAATTTGCTTTTTAACTAGTTACTGATATTTTCAATATATAAAATGATACATACCTATATAAAGTGAGATGTCCTGGAGAACAGAATTTTAAAAAAATACACAAAGAAATAGCTGTACATGACTGCTTTCCAATTGTCTCTGCAGGGAAAGTTTGTTCTTTCTCCTGATCTACTCTTTATTCCGCCAATGTCTCATAAAATGTAGTCATGAAACATAATATCTCCAACTATTATGTGATGATTCAGCAGATAATGGAGTATGGTTAAACTGTACTTTGGCATTGCTGCCTTGACCCCAACAATGGGACAAGCTTACAGGATACATCTGCCCTGGCACCACAGCCACTTTTTTCCTAGATCTTTCAACTACTGGGAATTAAAATTTACAGTGTATTTTTCAAAACTGACTGATTTCAGCTTATACACTGTTTAGATCATACATAATATAAAAATGAATTATCCAGAAAGCAATTTATACATTTAGTGAATTCACGAATGAATAATTAATATTCTGCACTGTCAAACTTAAATGCAAGATTTTTAAAGAAAGGATATTTAGCAACATCAAAACTACTGGGAAATTGACTTGCAGTTCTGGGGGGACCACTTTAATGATGACACTAGCACTCTGTATTCCACCTTCTTGCAGAAAATTTAACACACAACTTCAACCCTATGTTTGAAAATCATTTCCACTTCTCCTGCAGCCAAGCTCATCTCAGGGAATATGGAAATAACCCAGAATATATTCTTTGGGGTTAAAGTAAAATATTTGTAAATTCTTCTCCATCATGTTAGTCATTGGAGAATCCCTTTGGGGCTGCTTGTAAGGAAAAACAGAGGAGAACAATTACATTCAAGGATAAGAAAGGAGCACATCAAGATGGGTGACTTCTCTACAATTCACTTCTGGTTATCTTAGCTTTATGAAAAATGATGATAGACTTTTATTATGTTAAGAAAATCTAGATAAAGCTTTGTTCCCATAAATTTCCCCTCTAATGTTCTTCCCTAACACACACACTCACACACACACACAGAGTAAACATGAAGTAAAATGTTAGTTAGTTTTCCCCAACACTGAGTGGTATGATGTGGGGATGGGAAAATTTGGGTGGCATGTTCTTATTAACTAATAAAATATAGAAGAGAAGGCATGGCATGTTCTTAAATAAGAAAATAAATGATCTTTATTTGTTTAACATTTATTGAGTTTGGTATGTATTGGATAGTTTGAAATTATAAAGGCAAAGTGACTTCTCTCTAAGAGATTTTATTTTGGTGGAAATAGAAGGGTCATGGAAAGAGGACATGATACACAACCAAACTCACTGCCATCAATTGGGATCCAACTCACAGAGACCCCTCCTTGGGATTCTAAGGCAGTATCATTATAGAAGTAGATTTCCCAATCTTCCTTTGGAGGAGTGGCTGGTGGGTTTGAACCTCCAGTCTTCTGGTTAGCAGTCAAATGCCTTAGGTACTATGCCACGAGAGCACCTAATTATAACACAAGAATCAATAATCTCCAGGTCATGAGATATGGCAAAATTTGCCAGATACTTTGCTCTTCATTTTGCCACAGTTCTGGAACCCAGCACTCTTATAGTGGCTACCTTCCCCAACCATTAGCTGAGCGATCCTCCCTTCCAAGAGTGAGACTTCCCACTCTCTTTCTTCATCTCTGGTAGGTAGTTGAGCCCATCCTTTAGATGATCCTAATATAGCATCAATCTTGTGATCAAGGAAGTTTAGAGCCTTGTCCAGACCCTTGTTTGAATTTAGCTTGCGGAGTTTTTACTTACTATGGCTTATTTGAATTCCTGACTCATATCTTCTGAGAGCATAATAAACAGTGTTCATTTTATGCTATTAAGTATGTGTGGATCTGTACACAGCCAACCCATGTACAACAGAACAGAACAGTGCTGGCAATGTTTCATCCCCACAGTTACTGCTATACTTGAGCCCATCATTGAAGCCACTGTGTCAATCCACCTCATTGGAGGTCTTCCCCTTTTTCGCTGACTCTCTAGTTTACCAAGCATATTATCCCTCTACAGGGACTGTCCCCTCTGATAGCATGACCAAAACACAGTAGGAAATCAAAATGCTCATAGTGCTATGAGGTAGTTTACTGTCCCTAACTGAGAGGGATGCAGTGCTAGAAACACTCACTCATCCATGCCAAGAAATTTGGAAGACAGGTCCCTGGCCAACCGACAGGAATAGATCCGTATTTGTGCCCCTTCTAAAGAAAGGTGTTCAACAGAAGAATGCAGAAATTATCAAACAGTATAATTAATATCACATGCAAGTAAAGTTTTGCTGAAAATAATTAAAAAAACAATTGCAGCAGTACATAGGCAGGGAACTGCGAGAAATTCAAGTCAGATTCAGAGGAGAACATAGAACAAGGGATATCATTGCTGATGTTAGAGGCATCTTGACTGAAAATAGAGAATTATAGAAAGACATTGCCCTGTTTTTATAGTGCTAACACAACAGAAACAACACAAGCAGATGGCTTTAATAAACAGATAATTATTCTCTTACAGGTTAGGAAGGAGCTCTGGTGGCATAGTGCCTAAGGCATTTGACTGCAAACCAGAAGGTTGGTGGTTCAAATCCACAGCCACTCCTCAGAAGGAAGAACATTCAATGTACTTCCACAGAGATACTCTGCCTTGGAAAGCCAAGGGGGTTTGCTATGAGTCAGCTCTGACTCGATGGCAGTGAGTTTGGGTTTTCTGAGTTTGGAAAAGTTAGGAGGCTAGAAGTCTGAGTTCAGAATGCTGAACCTAAGGGAAGACTTGGCTAGAAGTCCAGGTTCAGAGTGCCAACTCTAGGAGAAGACCTAAGTATTGTAAGTGGATTTTTTTTTTCCTGTTTCCTTCTTGGACTTTCATTGCTGGTTTATAAAACACAACTGATTTCTGTGTGTTGATCTTGAATCTTGCAACTTTACTGAGTTAGTTTGTTAACTCTTGTAGCTATTTGTGTATTCTATGTAATTTTCTATTTATACATTCATGTCAACTCTGAATCAAGATAGTTTTGCTTCTTCCTTTCCAGTTGGAGTGTCTTTTATTTCTTTTTCTTGACTAATTGCTCTGGTTAGAACTTCCAGTGCAATGTTGCATAGCAGCAGTAAAAGCAGGCATCCTGGTTTTGTTTCTGATCTTTAGTTGAGGAGGAGGGGATTTCAGTCTTTCCCCGTTGAGAAGGATGTTAGCTCTAGATTTCTCATTAATCCTCTTTATCATGTGGAATGATTTCCATTCTATTTCTAGTTACATATTTTTGTCTTGAAGGGGTGTTGTTGCTGTTGTTAGGTGCTATCGTGTTGGTTCCAACTCATAGCAACCCCGTTTATAACAGAACAGAACAGCACTGGCAATGTTCCATCCCCACAATTACTGCTATGCTTGTGCCCATCACTGAAGCCACTGTGTCAATCCACCTCATTGGAGGTCTTCCCCTTTTTCTCTGACCCTCTACTTTACCAAGCATATTATCCTTCTCCAGGGACTGCTTCCCTTTGATAACATGACCAAAACACCAGAGAAGAAATCTTGCCATCCTCACTTCTCAGGAATATTCTGGTTTTACTTCTTCCCAGACAGACTTGCTTGTTCTTCCGGCAGACTAGGCCATATTCAACATTCTTTGCCAACACCATAATTCAAATGCACCAGTTCTTCTGCTGTATTTCTTATTCATTGTCTACCTTGCACATGCATATGAAGCTATTGAAAAGACATTGGCTTGAGTCAGGCACATCTCAGTCTCCAAAGTGACATCTTTGCTCTTTAACTCTTTAAAGAAGTCTTTTGCAGATTTGTCTATGCAATATGTCCTTTGATTTCTTGACTGCTCCTTCCATTGGAAGATTCAAAAGGGGACATAGAGCGAGGGATATCATAGCTGATGTCAGATGGATCTTGGCTCAAATCGAAGAATACCAGAAAGATGTTTACTTGTGTTTTATTGACTTTGTGAAAGCATTCAGTTGTGTGAATCATAATAAATTGTGAATAACATTGAGAAGAATGGGAATTCCAGAACACTTAATTGTACTCATGAGTAATCTGTACATGGACCAGGAGGCTGTTGTTCAAACAGAACAGAAGGACACCGCATGGTTTAAAATCAGAAAGGGAGTGCATCAGGGTTGTATCCTTTCACCACACTTGTTCAATCCGTATGCTGAGCAAATAATCCAAGAAGTTGGACTATATGAAGAAGAATGTGGCATTAGGATTGGAGGAAGGCTCATTAACAATCTGAGATACGCAGACAGCACAATTTTATTTGCTGAAAGTGAGGATGACTTGGAGCACTTAGATGAAGATTAAAGACTACAGTCTGCAGTATGGATTACATTCAATATAAAGAAAAGAAAAATCCTCACAACTGGACCACAATACATAGAGAAAAGACTGAAGTTGTCAAAGACTTCATGTTACTTGGTTCTACAATCAACATCAATGGAAGCAGCAGTCAAGACAGCAAGGGACATATTGTATTGGGCAAATCTGCTGCAAAAGACTTCTTTAAAGTGTTAAAGAGCAAAACGCATGCAGGAAAGCACTGATATGAAGGAAAAAGAATACACAAATCCACAGTTACCGGCAGAGATTTTAGCATCCCTTCTCAATGAGTGATATAGCTCAAGGGAACAGAAAATAAGTAAGAAAATAGAAAACTTGAACAATACTATGAAACAATTTCATCTAATTGATACTTCTAAAACATTCCACCTCAAAAGGAAGATGGGGCAATCTACTTCCGTAGTGATACTGCCTCGGAAACCCAAGGAGGGGTCTCTGTGAGTCGGGTCCAACTCGAGGGCACATAACTACAAAAAAAAAAACAAAACAAAAAAACCCCACCTAACAATAGCAAGATTAATTTTCTTTTCAAATGCACAGAGAACATTTAGCAAATGAGACTGTATCGCAGGCCATAAAAAAGTTTCTATCAATTTTTAAAGGATGTGAGTAATTCAAAGTACATTATCTGGTCAAAATTAAATTAGAAATTAAAAATAGAAAGGTATCTGGAGAATCAACAAGTCTTAAATAATAAACTTTTAAGTAACCTACAGAGAAAAAGAAAATAGATGTATTTTAAACTAAGGGAAATGTTGGAAAAACATGATATATCAAAACTTGAGGATGCAGCCAAAGCAATGTTTAAAGCACATACAAAAGTTACAGCACTAATGTTTGTAAAAAAAAAAAAAAGGAAAAGACCTTAAATTAATGGCATAAGCTTTCTTTCCAAGAAATTAGAAAAAGAACCAGAATGATAATAGCAATAATAGCAGGAATCAGTGAAATTTAAAACAGAAAAACAGCAGATAAAATTAATGAAACCAAGAAAAGAAAGTTACAGAGAGGTTTATAAGAGGTACAGAAAACAAAGATAATTACTTTTACATACACACTAGTGCATGTTCAGTAATAACAGACATTAATCTATAGGAGAATACATAGGTAGACAGGCTAAATGATCAGGTTTGTCTGGGCAAAAGGGAATATACCCATAACCATATATAAGTTTGGCAGATGATATTTCTACATACATTTTTGTATGTGCTATAAGAATGTCCATATATGTAATAGAGCTAATGGGGCAAAATGATGATAACTTCTTAGCCACAGACAACCATCCTGAGGGAATGTGTCACTGGGACTGTGGCCTCAGGACCATGGTCGTGGGGGACATCAAGCTCAATTAGCATAAAATACTACACAAAAACATTGTTCTACATCCTGCTTTGGGGAGTAGTGACCGGAGTCTTAAAAGCTTGCAAGCAGCCATTGGCAACAATTGGTGTCTCCTCATCCAGAGCAAAGAAGAATGAAGAAAAACAAAGAGACACATGGAGAAACTAGTGGACCATGTGAACCTCAGCCCACATGACCCTGAGACCAGAACTAGATGTAGCCTGGCTCCCCCTGTCAACCACTCAACAGGGATCAAAATAGGAGATCCTGGATAGAGTGGGAGGAAAAATGTGGAACAAAACTCAAAATCACAAAAATATCAGGCTTACTGGTCTGATAGAGACTGGTGAGACCCCTGAGACTACAGCTCCTAGTCACCCTTCAGGCCTAGAAATGAACTCACTCCTGTGGCTTCCAGACAAACAATAGACACGTGTATAAGGTGAACATGTACATCAGGTGGGTGCACTCCTAGAATGATCAACCATGGGAGATCAAAAGGCCAGTATTTGCACATGGAGATAGCTCAAAGGGCAGGAATGCATAGTGAAGGACACAGACAAAAGGTAACCCCAGAGAGTAAGTGGGAAGACAGCTGTTGCATTGTGGGGATTGCAGTCAATGTCATGAAACAAATGTATATGAACTGTTGTATGAAAAATGAATTTGCTCTGTAAACTTTCACCCAAATCACAGTTAAAAAAAATAATAATAATTAATGAAACCAAAAATTATTTCTTTGCAAAAATCAACAAACCTATAAACCTCAACCAGAATGATCAGAAATAAAAGGAAGAAGACATAATTTGTCAATACCATGAGTAAGGGAGGGGACATTACTATACATTTCGTTCAGGCATTAAAAGAATAATAAAGGAATGTTATGAAAAATATCATTCCAATAAATTCAAAAATGAACAAATTCCATGAAAGACACAACTTGCTAAACCACACTCAAGAAGAAAAAGATCATCTGAATAACCTAATCTATGCATTAATTAAATTGACTTTGTAATTAAAAACCCTCTCACAAACAAAACTCTAGGCCTAACTGAATAAATGAATTCCATCAAATTTAAGGACAAATTCTATACAGAATTCTGAATTCTACACAAATTCTTACCAATTTTGGAAGGAGAAATAAAAATCCCCTAACTCACTTTATGAGGTCACAATTTCCCATAGGCCAAAACCAAACAAAGACATTCAACAAGTTAAATGAACAATTTCCTTGAAAGATAAAGCCTGGTAAATATTCCTTTAGAAGATAGATTTTAAAAAACACCACCAAACTACTTTAATAATTAGCAAATTCAAACCAGTAATTTATTTTTAAAAAGCAGAATACATTACAAGCAAGTAGAGTTTATCCCAGAAACTTACAATCATTTAATGCTGTCATTAAGTGTCATACCGTCAACTCTGACTCGTAGTGACCCTATGCACAACAGAACAAAACCCTGCCCAGTCCTTGTTATGCTTGAGCTCGTCATCACATCTGCTGTATCAATCCGTGTGACTGAAGGTCTTCCCTTTTTCACTGAAGTATAATATTCTTCCCCAGGAAGTGATCCCTTCTGACGACGTGACCAAAGTAGATGAAATGAAGTCTGGCCATTCTCACTTCTAAAGAGGATTCCAGCTCCACTTCTTCCAGGAAAGATTTGTTCACCCTAATAATAACCCACCAGCCACTCCTCGGAGGGAAGATGGGGCAATCTACTTCCTCAGTAATACTGCCTCGGAAACCCAAGGAGGAGTCGCTATGAGTTGGGTCTGACTGGACTGGGTCTAACAACAAGAAGGAGCTCTCCTAGCATAGTGGATAAGGCATTTGGCTGCTAATCAATAGGTCAGTAGTTCAAACCCACCAGCCACTCTGTAGAAGGAAGACTGGCTCCTTAATAATCACTTAATAGATATGATGAAAGCTTTTGATGAATTTCAACATCCTTTCTTTAAAAAAACTTTTAGTAAATTAGGAATAGAAAGAACTTTCTCAACCTAATAAAGGGCATTGACAAAAAAAAAAAAAAAAAATGCCATAGCTAATATGATAAACTCATCCACTGCCATCAAGTCAATTCAGACCCATAGCAAATATTTAGGACAGAGTAAAACTGCCCCATTGGGTTTCCAAGCCTATAAATCCTTACAGACACAGACTGCCTCATCTTTCTCCTGTGAAATGGCTGGTGGGTTTGAATTGCCAAACTTGTTTAGCAGCCTGATGCTTTAACCACTGCCCCACCAGAGCTCCTAGATCATAATACCCAACAGTTAAAGATGAAATGCTTTCTCTCTAAGACATGGAAAATGACAAGAATACCACCTTTCATCACTTCTATTCATGTTTGTATTAAATGATCTAGTCAGCTCTTACAAGGGAAGAAAAAGAAAGTAGATATGCCTATATGGTAAGAAATAAGTAAGACTGTTTTTATTCACAGAAAATATGATTTTCTGTGTAGAAAATCCAAAAGAAACAAAAAAAAAAAAAAAAAAAACTATTAAAAATAATAAATTAACATGCTTTCAAGGTATAAAGTGCATAAACAAAAATTAATTTTCTTTCTATATATTAGCATCAACAACTTGAAATACAGAACACACACAATAGTATTTACAATATAGGATATATTTGATAAAATATGTACAAGATATGCACACTGATAACTAAAAATCATTGCTGAGAAGAATTTTTAGATCTAAATAAATACAAGAGTATAGCACATTAATGGATTAGAAGACCCAACATTGTTAAGATTGTTATTTTCTCCTACTAATCTGTAGATTCTATCCCAAAGAAAACTCCAATAGTCTTTTTTTTTTAAGGTAATTGACAAGATCCTAAAATTTTCATGGAAATACAAAGGATACTGGGTAGTCAAAACTACTTTGCAAAGGAGGGACAAAGTTGGAGAACTAACACTGCAGTTCTACTCTGTACTAAAGGTTTGCTATGAGTCTGAATCTACTCAATGGCAGTGTATGGGTTTCTTATATTAGCTATGAATTTTTTTTTTTTTTTGGTCTGTACCCTTTATTAGCTTGAGAAAGTTCTTTCTATTCCTAGTTTGCTACAAATAAAGTGTGTTATAAATAAAAATTATTTCTATGATAACAGTAAACAAGATAGCATTGCACCATGTAAAGAAGTATCCTTAATGAAATTTAACTTGTAATTTGATTTGTATATTTGTTGTTTTGTGCCATCGAGTCAGACTCGACTCATAGCAACCCCTTCTTGGGTTTTTGAGGCAGTATCACTATGGAAGTAGATTGCCTAACCTTCCTTCTGAGGAGTGGCTGGAGGTTTGAACTGCCAGCCTTCTGGTTAGCAGTCAAGTGCCTTAGCCATTATGCTACCAGAGCTCCTTGATTTGTATATATTTGGGCATTCCTACTTCCGTAGTGATACTTCCTCGGAAACCCAAGGAGGGGTCACTATGAGTCGGGGCCGACTCGATGGCAAACAACAACACAACATACTTATTATATGTTATATACATATATATATAAATTTCAGTGGAACTGGAGAGTCCAGAAATAGACCTACACAGATGTGTTCTATCTATTTTCAATAAAGATGCCAAGGTTATTCAACAGAGAGTGGTATTTTTTTCCACAAACATTTCTGGAAAAAATTGGACATCTATCTAAATTTCTACATGTCTAAACTAAGAAGCTCTGGTGGCACAGTGCCTAAGACATTTAACTCCTAACAAGAATGTTGGCAGTTCAAACCCACCAGCCACTCCCTGGTCTACTTCCTTAAGGATTTGCCACCTTGGAAACCCAGGGGCTTGCACTGAGTTAGAATCAACTGGATGGCAGTGGGTTTAGTTTTGGTGTTATTTATCTAAACTAAAACCCAAACCAAACCCATTTGCCATCCAGTTAATTTTCACTCGTAGCTACCTCCCCTAAAATAAAACTCAAACTTTACTTTCTACCTTTTGAAAAAGGTAACTTGAAATGACTCTGTGGAAGGAAGGTTGGGCAATCTACTTCCACAGAGAGAGCACCTGAGAAATCCAAGGAGGAGTCATTATGAGTCAAATCGACTCAACTCCACAACACTGAGTTGCTTTAAAAAAAAAAAAAATAGGTATAGTCTTTAAAAACTGATGAACTATAAGAGCTAAAACTTTAAATCATCTAGGAAAACATGAGAGAGATTTCAATGGCTGAAGGTTTCACAAGAATTACTTACTCACTGCCTTTGAGTTGGACCTGACTCATAGCGACCCTTCCTTGGGTTTCTGAGGCAATGTTGTTGTTGTTGTTGTGTGCCGTCGAGTCGGCCCCGACTCATAGCGACCCCTCCTTGGGTTTCCGAGGCAGTATCACTACGGAAGTAGGATTGCCCAACCTTCCTTCCGAGGAGTGGCTGGTGGGTTTGAACCGCCAGCCATCTGGTTAGCAGGCAAATGTCTTAGCCACTATGCTACCAGAGCTCCCTCTGAGGCAATATCACTATGGAAATAGATTGCCCAACCTTCTTTCCGAGGAGTGGTTGGTGGATTTGAACTGCCAACCTTCTGGTTAGCAGTCAAATGCCTTAGGCACTATGCCACCCAAGGATTACTTAAGCAGAACACACAAAAAAATGAACTTTAAAATAATAATTATTATTATAAATTTGACTTTAACAAAATGAAGAACTTCAGTTCTTAAACACATTGTTGCTCAAAATGAAAAGGCAAGTCACTACCTGGAAGAAAATATCTACAAAATAAAAATTCACAAAGATTACATACCTATAAAATATATTCTTTTGAAAAATCTTTGTCGTTGTTAGGTGCCATCGAGATGGCTTCAACTCTTAGAAACCCCATGTACAACAGAACGAAACACTGCCCAGTTGTGTGCCATCCTCATGATCCTTGCCATAGTTGAGCCCATCATTACAGCCACTGTGTCAATCCATGTCCTTGAAGGTCTTCCCCTTTTTCGCTGACCCTCTACTTTACCAAGCATGATATCCTTCTCCAGGGAATGGTCCTTTCAAACAATGTGACCAAAGCAGGTGAGATGAAGTCTGGCCATTCTTGCTTTTAAGGAGCATTCTGGCTCTACTTCTTCCAGGACAGATTTCTTTGTTCTGACAGTCATGACATTTTCAGTGTTGTTCGTCAATGCCACAATTCAAATGCATCAACTCTTCTTTGGTCTTCCTTATTCATTGTCCAGCTTTCACATGCATATGAGGTGATTGAAAATACCTGACTTGAATTAGGCTCACCTTTGTCTTCAAAGTGACATCTTTGCTCTTCAACACTTTAAAGAGGTCTTTTGCAGCAGATTGCCCCATGTAATAAGTCATCTGTTTTTTTGACTACTGCTTCCAAAGATGTTGATTGTGGATTCAAGTAAAATCAAATCTTTGAAAACATCATTTTTTTTTTCTCCATTTTTGGTGATGTTGCTTAATGGTCCAGTTGTGAGGGTTTCCATTTTCTACATGTTTAGGTATAGACTGTAGTCTTTAATCTTCATCAGTAAATGCTTCAAGTCATCTTCACTATCAGCAAGTAAGATTGTGTTGTCTGCATATCTCATGTAGTTGATGACTCTTCCTCCAATCCTGATGTCATGTTCTTCTTCATATAGTCCAGCTTCTCAGGTTATTTGCTCAGCATACAGATTGAATAAGTATGGGGAAAGCATAAAAACCCTGACACACACACTTCCTGATTTTAAACCATGCAACAATGCAACACTGCCATCGAGTTGGATCTGACTCATAGCAACCCCTCCTTGGGTTTCCGAGGCAGTATCACTATGGAAGTAGATTGTCCAACCTACCTTCTGGGGAGTGGCAGTATCCCCTTATTCTGTTTGAACAACACCCTCTTGGTCTATGTATGGGTTCCTCATGAGCACAGTTAAGTGTTCTGCAATTCCCATCCTTCTCAATGTTATCTATTATTTTATTGAGTGCCTTTACCTAGGCAATAAAATGCCTGTAAACATCTTTCTGGTATTCTCTGTTTTCAGTCATGATGCATCTGACATCAGCAATTATATCCTTTGTTCTATGTTCTCTTCTGAATCTGGTTTGAATTTTTGACAGTTCTCTGTCTTACAACTCAATAATTAGAAGACAATTAACCCAATAAAAAATAGGCAAAATGCATAGAAAGACATTTCACCAATAAAAATGTATTGATAGCAACACCTAACTACAAATATGTCCTTCTATATAGATAGAAAGGAGCCCTGGTAGTGCAGTGGGTAAGGCATTTGATTGCTAACTCACCAGCTGCTCCATGGGAGGAAGATGAGACCATCTACTTCTATAAAGTTTCACAGTTTTGGAAACTCTATGGGGGTCACTATGAATCAGAATCAGCTTGATGGAAGTGAGTTGTATAGGTAGAAAATGGATACACAGGCACATGAAAAGATGGCCAACATCATTAATAATTAAGGAAAAGCAAATTAAAACCACAATGAAATAACACTATACTCCTATAAGGATAGCTTTAAAAAAAAATTAAAAACTGACCATACTAAGTGTGGGTTAAGACTTGGGACAACTGGCTCTCTGATATACCTCTGACAGGAATGTAAAATGATAAAACACTTTGGAAAATAATTTAGCAGATTTTTTGTAAAGATTATAATTATATAGTCATGTCATTCTACTCTTAAGTAATTATTTAAGAAAAATGAAATTACATATCCATATAAAAACTTGTACATGAATATCCAGCTTTATTTGTAATAGTACAACACTTGTGCATGAATATTCATCTTTACTTATAAAAAAAAACAGAACCAATGCAAATGTCCATCAACAAATGAAAGGATAAAAAATTGTGGTGTATAGATATACAATAGAATACTTCCTAGCAACACAAAGAAATGAACTATATGCAATAACACATATGAAGTTCAAATAATTTTGCCAACTGAATGAAGCCAGACCATATTTCTCCAGAAAATGAAAACTGATCAATATTAACAGAAAGGATATCAGTGTCTGGTGTTAGGCCAGAGGAGTGGGAGGAGAGATAGGGATTATAGGGCACACCAGGAAACGTTCAGTGGCTCTTTAACTTGATTATGGTAATAGTTTCATTGCAACATACATATGTCAAAACTCATAAAATTATACACTTTAAACATGTGCCATTTATTGTACATCAATCATACCTCCAAAATGCTATAAAAATTGTTTTGTAATATTGTACTTGATGAGAATTTCAATATATCTCTCACATAATGTTAATGAACCAATACATAACATTTTTTAACAGCTGTTGCAAAAACCATTTAATGTTTTAGTAATATACCTTTTTGGGCTATTTGGTATAATCCCAGTTACTCTCTCTTTTTAGCTATGGTTATTCCAATAGAACTACTTGTCTCAACAGATGGTGATTATTATTATTTTTTTTTCTTCGCCTTGCTTAGACTATGACAATTTGCCAAAAGAATCTCCTTAAATTGGTTACTTTTTATTGCTCCAGATATTCTTACAAGAATCCAGTGTTTTGTTTTCATGTAATAGCATGATGTTTCAAGGTTAATCTTGAGATTTCCTACTCAAATATGAAGTCAGGTCTTCTACAAGGATCTCTGGTTCCTTAGAAGGTGGTATTAGAAATCATGAACTGTGCAAAATGGTTGCCACTTGCTACCCATAAAAATAAGCTTAAATTAATCATAAATAAAGTAAAATTAAAAATTCAGTTCAGTTGCTGTTCTGGTTACTTAGTGCCACTCTAAAAGAAATAGCACAAACGGGATGGCTTTAACAAATGGGAGTTTATTCTTACAATTTTGGGGGGCTAGAAATCCAAGGTTCAAGTGCCAGCCTCTAGGGGCTATGTGAAAGCCCCTCAACCTTGGGCTTCAGCTCTGCCTCCTGCTCCCAGCCCACTGAAGCTACAGCCTTCTCCTCATTCAGCTGCTGGCTGCTGAGGCTGACAAACCTAAGGGTGACAAGTAACAAGGCACTGTCCCAGTATTACCAAACCACATGGCAGGCCATTAATTCAAGACCATTAGAAGTCCCAAGATCAGCAGAGCATGACAGGCTGCTGAACAATGACTTGGCTACATGCAGGGTTCAAGAGGGCCATGAGCTAGAGACCATCCCAAAAGCTGCTTCTCATATATGGGGAGCAGACCACATCCCTAAAGCACTTACTCAGCTGCTTGTGGTAGATCCCACATGGAGTTGATTGCCAGTCTCATCATGGGGAATAACTACCACTGGCTGCTCAGACACTCAACCAGGCCCAGCCAAGTTGATGCACAACCTTAACTACCACAGTTGCAGTAGTACATTTCAAGTGCTCAATGGTCTCATGTGACTAATGGCCATGGTATTATTGGACAGCACAGATACAGAACATGTCCATCATTGCAGAAAGTTTTATTGAACAGCACTGCATTATATTATTCTATGTGACCAAGCTGAATTTTCAAATAGAGGTGCTGAATCACGATAGAATCAGAGTAAGAGATTTTTATCTAAAAAGGGACATCAACAATCTTTACTGATACTTCCTTTTTACTTCTATTTTTACTAAAATTTAAGAAATTTTTTCTTTTTAAATGACTATTAATCTAATTTTCTCCTTTTTGAATGAATACACTTTTATTATTTTTCCAGAAATTTTAAGGTACCAAGCTGTATATTTTCAAAGTAAATTATGTGTTTAAAGTACAGCTACATAGAGCAAACAATTCCAATGTGAGGATAGAAATTGGACCCTAGAGACGTTCCATCATCACCATGTTGTACATTACTTCTGTGTTTTTGCACATACATGTCTTCAAATTTATCCTTCAAACTCTTCATGCCATTACATAATCTATAAAAGTCATGTGGAAAGTCACTTTTCTATAATCCTATAAATAAGCCCATCACTTGTGAGAGATTACCAGTTTTCCATCTTGTACATTTTACAGTGCACAGATTCTATTTCCCTATTGAATTGTTAGTTACTTAAAAGAAAGATTCTTCAAGAGTTGGCACTTTACAGATATTTTATGAAATAAAATGAGCTCTAGGAGCTAGAATGTCAGAGAGGATGATGATCTTGATAGTGAGAGTGGATCAATAGATTTTGAAAATGACTCAAATATATGCTGTACACAAATAATTCACTTCAAGTTCATTGAAAATAAAGGGATAAAAAAAGGATACATCATGCAAATATTAATTTTACAAAAACAGTAGTGGCTGTATTAATATCAGAAAAAGTAAATCTCATGAGATTTATCCCAGGTATGCATGGTTAATTCAGCATTTGAAAATCAATCAATGTAATTCACTATATCAGCATAATAAAAAAGAAAAAATCCTGTGATCATATCATTTGATGCATGAAACACTTTTGACAAAACCCAATACTAATTCATCATCAAACTTTCAACAAACTAAGAATACAGGGGAATTTCTTCAATCTCATAAAGAGCACCTACAGAAAATCTAGAGCTAACATCACACTTAATGCTCACACAGTGAATACTTTCTCTTAAAGACTGGGATCTGGGAAGTATGTTTGTTCTTATCACTTTCATTCATCATAGTATTGTAAATTCTAGCCACTGCAATAAGGCAAGAAAAAGAAATAAAAGCATAAAGATTGGAAACAAATAAATAATACTACTCTTATTTGCAGATGGCATAATTATCTACTCTAAAATCCCTAAGGATCTCCAAAAACAAAGAAAAAAAACTGCTAGAACTAATATTTCAGTGCAACAAAATCATAAGATCGAAAATCAATACATAAAATTTAATCACATTTTTATATTATATACTGACAAAGAATATGTGGAAATAGTTTAAAATACAATACCACTTAGAATCATGTCAAATAAAATTAATTATCTATGTATAAAATTTAATTAAAGATGTGCAGCAGCACTGGTTGCAAAGTGATTAAGACTTCAGCTGCTATCAGAGAGGTTGGCAGTACAAATCCATCAGGTGCTCTGCAGGAGAGATATGTGGCAGTCTGCTTCTGGAAAGATTACAGCCCAGGAAATCCTATGGGATAGTTCTACTCTGTCCTGTAGGATTGCTATGAGTTGGAATTAACTCCACTGAAATAGATTTAAATTTGGTTAATTGTGTGCAAGAACTTTATGGTGAAAATTATAAAATGTTGATAAAAGATATCAAAGAAGCAAGTAAATAAAGAGATTTTTATGTCAATCAGAAGACTTGACACAGTAAACTTATGAATTCTTCCCTACTGAATTATTTTAAAACAATTCTTATCAAAATCCCACAAATCATTTTACAGACATAGACAAGTTGGTTCTAAACTTTATATGGAAATTCACTAAAACTACAATAGCTAAAACAGACTTGACTCAGAAGAATAAAGAGGAATCACCCTATCTGAGAGCTCTGGTAGTGTAGTGCCTAAGGCACTTGACTGCTAACCAGAAGGCTAGCGGTTCAAACCCACCAGCCACTCCTCGGAAGGAAGGTTGGGCAATCTACTTCCATAGTAATATTGCCTTGGAAACCCAAGGAGCAGTCTCTAAGAGTTGGGTCTGACTTGATGGCACATAACAACAACAACATACACCTACAAGGAGCTCTGGTGGCCCAGTGCCTAAGACATTAGATTGCTAACCAAGAAGTTTGACAGTTCAAACCTACCAGTTGCCCCACAGAAGGAAGATGAGACAATCAATTTCTATAAAGATTTACTCCCTTGGAAATTCAAGGGGATTCACTATGAGTTGGAATCCACTCAATGGCAGTGGGTTTTGGGGGTTTTCTTACACACCTACAGCTGTTGTGGTATTGGTGAAGGGAAGGACACATGTTGTTGTTGTTGTTAAGTGCCATCGAGTCGTTTCCGACTCATAGCGACCCCATGCACAGCAGAACGAAACACTGCCCTATCCCGCGCCAGCCCCACAATCCC
>NW_006921639.1:7147875-7148592 GCF_000298275.1 Orycteropus afer afer | reverse complement strand
AGCATTATTTCTGTCACCAAGGCCAAATCTTCCAACTACCAGTGATTCTTCTTTGTTTCCAACTTTTGCATTCCAGTCACCAGTGATAATTAACATATTCTGATGATTTTTGTTTAATTTATGTTGATGTGTAATCCATACTGAAGGCTGTAGTCTTTGATCTTCATCAGGGGACCTTAGAGAGGTATAATTCTAGTAGACTAGTTTACCATGAAATGGACACTATTTTCAGTCACAGTAATGTTGATATCACTGTTTAACTTTTAAAGTTATTAACCCAACTATAGACAAGGTATGGAAGATATGGTCACAATAACAATGCACATTGAGATTGTTAAAACCTTCATAATGTAAAATGAAGAGACAGAAAGCAGAAGGCAGAAATAAGGGAATGAGAGAGAGAAAGGAACACTATATTTTTATCCCTGTTAGGATAAAACCTGGAACAAGGAATAGAAATATACATATGCAATTTAAATTAAATAAAACCATAGATAAACTAAGAGAGGCAGTGTAGATGAGTGGTTTCAAGGCCAGACTCTGGCACAGCCTGCCTAGGTTCAAATTCCAGCTCTATCACTTAGGGGTTGGCCAAATCTTTCAAACTCTCTTGTATCTTTCTTGCCTCATCTGTAAAATATAATTAGCAATAATATCTACCTTTAGGTTATACGAAGTTTAAATTAGTTAATATTTGTAAAGTATTTAGAACTTTAT
>NW_006921639.1:7139343-7147775 GCF_000298275.1 Orycteropus afer afer | reverse complement strand
GCTTCCAAGGAGCATTCTGGCTGCACTTCCTCCAGGACAGATCTGTTAGTTCTTTTAGCAGTCCATGGTACTTTCAGCATTCTTCGCCAGCACCAAAAACAAAACAGAACAGAGAATTCATATTAATATGCCCAAATGATTTTTGAAAGAGGTGCAAAACCAATTTAATGGAGGGAGGGTGGCCTATTAAATAAATGGTAGTTACTTAGTACTGCCTTAAAAAAATACCACAAGACAGTGGTTTTAAAGAACAGACATTTATTTTCTCACAGTTCTCAAGACTTAAAGTGCAAATTCAGGACATTGGCAGGGCTATATCTCTGTTTCAAATCCAAATCAGGGCATCAGTTCCAGAGTGATTCCTTTTTTTCTTTTTCTGTTTCTTACAGCCCTGGGTATTTCTATGCATTCCTTGGCTTGTACATGGGTCCTCACATGGTCTTTTCTTTGTGTGTCTCTTCATGTCTGTTTTCCTTTCTTCTAAGACACCACTCAGAAGTGGAAGGTATAGAATCCACCCTACACTGGACTAACCTCATTAAAATAGCAAAATTAAAGCCCTATTTCAAACAGGGTCATATTCACTGGTACAAGGGTAAGGAATTCAAGATATCTTTTAGGGGCTGCACAATTCAATCCGTAACAGGTGATAAAACAACTGGACACCCATAAACAATACTGGACATCAACCTAAGTTTCATGCCTGTATAATATTAACTCAAAATTGATCTCAAAATTAAATGTAAAGCTAAAACTATAAAACGTTTAGGAAAAAATGGTGTTTGTTTGTTTGTTTGTTTGTTCCAGAGTTTAGAATAGGGAAAAAAAATTCTTAGAAGAAAAAAAGATGTGAATAACATATCTAAATTATATCAGAGTCAGTATCCTGGTTATGATACTATAGTATAGTTTTATAAGATGTTATTATTGGAGGAACTAGTGAAAGTTACCTAGGATTTCTCTGTATTATCTCTAAATGCATAAACCAAACTCACTGCCGTTGAGTCGATTTTGTCTCATAGAGACAGCTCCTTGGGTTTTCGAGGCAGTATCTCTACATAAGTAGTCTTCTTTCTGAGGAGTGACCAGTGGGTTTGAACTGCCAGCCTTCTGGTTTGCAGTCAAATGGCTTAGAGCAAATGCCACCAGAGCTCCCAACAACTGCATATGAGTCTATAGTTACCAGAAAATAAAACTGTAATTATAAAAAGCAAGGAATAGAGACAAAATTAGGCCACCACTTTTCTTTCTTTTTAACATAAGCATTATCACAGCAGAAGCTCCCTTACCTACCCCTGACTTAATTTGCTTAGTTAACCAGTGCTTCTCACTCCTTCTTTAAACATGTTGACTAATGTCTACAGTGGTCTAGGAAGTTTGGGATTAGAAGAATATCCTTCAGCACATTGGCAAATTTCTTCACCTTCTGGAAGTATTTATACCACTTTATCTTCTGTTATAATCACATAATAATCAAATATTACAAAATGATGATGTATCAGTAAGGAGCCCTGATAGCACAGTGTTTAAAGCACTTAGCTGCTAACCAAAAAGAAAGGTCTATGATTCAAACCCACCAGGCACTCCACCAGAGATAGATGTGACAGTTGGCATCTATAAAAATTTA
This sequence comes from Orycteropus afer afer, assembly GCF_000298275.1. Classification (NCBI taxonomy): domain Eukaryota; kingdom Metazoa; phylum Chordata; class Mammalia; order Tubulidentata; family Orycteropodidae; genus Orycteropus; species Orycteropus afer. The sequence continues at coordinate 7,146,148 of NW_006921639.1, read as the reverse complement.
TATCAGTTCTACCCTGTCCTATGGAGTCACTATGAGTTGGAATCAACTTGACTACAATAGGTTTGATTTAGTTTTGGATGTACCAGTATGAAGAGAGACCTGCTGAAAATTTTGGAAGGACTCCAAAAAGTCAAGTCTTTAAAAAAGTGTTCTCAGATTGGGAATAGGAGGAACAAAGTATTGGGGAATTTTCATTTTGAAAAGTTAGGTGAAATTCTTTGTTCAGATTGCTTTGCAAGAGTCCTATTTTAAATACCTGAAAATCATTATAGATATGGTTTATACAAAATAGTCGGTTAAGCACAACTTAGCCCTATTCATGTTGAAGTTGAAATAAAATGGTTATTGTCTTGAATCATTATGTCCTGCTTTACCAACATCTTCTTACTAACCAGAACCAATCATAGTAACCATGAGGGCTTGTGTTATCAATTGAATTGTGTCCCCAGAAAACATGTCCTGAATTCCTGGCCCTTGTAGCAGTCAATATAATCCTGTTTGGAAATAGGGGCTCTTATATTAATGAGGTTATACTAGTGTATGGTGAATGTTAAACCTAATTACTTCTGAGTTATAAGAGACCAGAACAGACACAGAGACACACACAGGGGGACGAGAGATGCCAAGGAATGCCAAGGATTGCCAGCAGACACCAGAAACTAAAAGAGGCTCACAGAAGGAATCAACAGAGCGAGTAGCCTGACTTGGACTTTAAACTTCCAGAACTGTGAGAAATTCTTCAGATTATTTATTCTTTAAATCCACATACTTGTGGTGTTTCTGTTACAGCAGCACCAGCTAACCAAGACAGCTTATACTGGATATTCTCAATATGACTCAGTTGCATGGAAAATGTTAATCGTGTTGAAATTCTCATGTACCATTTCCATATTCCCAGATTTTAAAATCTGCCTAATTCATGTAGAACCATTCCTAAGACAATATGAAAAACGTCATCTTAACCTTTGGTCATTTACAGTCTATAAATTACAGACCATTTTCAGTGTAAGGGCTCCATCAGAAGAGGGGGCATCTGGTCTCAAGATCCTCCGTGAGATAGGTCCTATGTCTTAGCTGGGGCCTCATGGGATTCACACCATGTCCAGAACACAGTTTATTGATGAGCATGTGCCTGCACTAAGCACACACAGAAGGGGCAGTAACAAAGAGAAGAGAGATTTATTACATGTTTTTACAACACTGTTTTTGTCTTTTTAATAAAATCCATTTACAGATTTTACAGTCAGGGAAAAATGATTCATTGTTCTTTTTAGTGTGCTTTCCAGAGACTATTGACTCTTTATCCACAGCAGCAGGATGTATTTTTAATGGGCTGGTAGAAAACCTCACTCAAGTATAGGGCCAGTGGTATATTTGTCATGCAACTTGGCCTTGGATTTGGAGTTGAAAGCTACTGCTGTTAAAGGAAATGTTTAGATGGCTCAAGACAAGGAGGTGGTTTATTGGTTTTGGCAGTAGACAACAGGTGAATATTTCACACAGGAGAGAGAGTTTAGTAGTTGTTTATACAATCTGCCCAGTCATGGCCACGGTTATTTAGGTTGGTGAACTGGATAATATTTCATTCCTCATGAGCCTGCTGACTTCTACTGATATGTTGATGTTGTCATTATTTGCTTAATATGATTGGAGCGAAGTTTAGACTACAGCAATATAACCTCCAGATCCCCTGAGGAGCAACATCTAGGATTTGGGGCATCTGTATTAGACAGATATGTGCCAATTTGGCAGGCGCTTGGAGAAAATCCCAGCACCCTTTTAATGAGCTTGGAAGGCTAAATGGCTCCAATGACTCTGCTAGAGAGTGTGTTTTATCACAAGAGCCTGCCTATGGTTTTGAGTGCTTTGCAACATGCCCAGTGCCCACTCTCCCAGGGATGCTGAATGTATTGCATATGGTCAGTAAGGTTTGATGAGGTTGTCTTGAAAATTTCATTAATGTTTGACATTCTATGCCATAAAAAAAAAAAAAAAAAAATGGAGCTACTTTTTGAGAATGTTTTTGATCAGAGAACTAAGAAAAGTACAATTCAAATGGTGAATTGCTTTATTTGCTCAATACATTATTGTAAGCTGCCATCAAGTCAATCCCTGACTCATGGCAACCTCATGTGCAATATGATAGGACATTTGTGACCCATGGGGTTTTCATTAGCTGATTTTCATACAGAGATCACCAGGCATTTCTTGTAGTCTACCTTAGCCTGGATAATGCTTTTAGGAGTATCTTTCCTCCTTTATTCAAGGGCCCAGTGGAGTCATGGAGGCCCAGTAGCTCTTGAGCTATAAGGGTGATTCCTTCACTCACCACACCCACATGTGCAGAAGGATAGCCATGTGTTTAACAAAAAAGAAAGAGCAGCACTTTTTTTTTTTTTTTTTAACAAAAGGAATATTCTCTGCATTTTTTTTTCACCACTGACATCGTGGGACACAATCTACTGATGAGAATATTCCTGGAGACTTAGTGACACTTGTTACTTCTGCAGACAAGATGGACAGAACTTTCCCAACAGGAGGCTCTGAGACACAAATTGTGCCCGAGGTTAAGAAATACTGTTTCTGTCTTTCACTTTATAAAACATCTCCTCCCTGTATGTCAAAGACAAGCCCTGTGTCTCCCTTGCTGAGCCAAGGTGTTGGTTCTCCACACAGGACATTTCACTGGTCCATTTGGGATTCTCATTATCTTTCTTACCTGCCTCCTCTTCTCATCCTGACTTTCCTGACTTGGTTCAATCTTTTCCACCTTACTAGATGACTCAAATACCTGCTTAACTGGCTTCTAAATTGGTTTCTCAATTAGCCAACAAATCTTGTTGATTCTATCGTTTGTTTAAAATATCTCTTCTTACATTCTCAAGACCATGAACTTCATAAAGATGGCCATCATTACTCTTCACTTAAACCACTACAGCAGCCTCCTAACTAGTTCCCTAGCCCATAGTCACACTCTCTAGGTCATACTTTGTATTTTCTTAAATTCATAACTAATTAGTCAGTCACTTATTTAAAGCTCCATTCTCCACATGAAAAAATCCACAATCCTTGTTGTTGTTGTTGATGTTGTTATGTGCTATTGAGTCGTACCCAATGCATAGCGACCCCTCCTTGGGTTTCTGAGGCAGTATCACTATGGAAGTAGATTGCCCCATCTTCCTTCTGAGGAGTGGCTGGCGGGTTTGAACTGCCAGCCTCCTTAGTATAGTATATAACACCAAAATTGACCCTGATTACCTTTGTACCCCCAAATTAGGCTACTTTCACTCCACCACCATTCACTCATATTTTGTGTTAGGAGATGCAGCAAAAAATATATCTCGGCCAGAGGAACTTTTCTTTCCAATTGTTTGCATAATCAGTAGTCATCACCTCTGGCCGAGCTGTGGCTCATCCTGACCTATCTCTACACTTCACACTGCATGCTCATTGGAACGGTCTCCTTGATTCCCAGAGCTTATTGATGGGAACATGGGAAAGGATCTTTGGCTAAATAAATACATGATGCCTTGTCCCATCCATAGCACTTACCAGCAGCCACCTGCTTATGACAGCAGCCTCCTGGATTTTAATCTCATTAAAATGGTGATGCTGAAGTCCCTGACTCCTCTTCTGTTAAATATCTGATGTTGTTTTGGATCTGCAATCAGACTGAAAATCATGTGACTGCTGTTGTTCAATCTGTTGTGACTATTTTTGTGGTTACTGTTAACTGCTGTCAAGTTGACCCTCAATTCATGGTGACCCCATATACAATGAGGTCATACCATTATGATCCATAGAGTTATTATTGGTTGGTCTTAGGGAGTAGATCACCAGACCTTTCTTGCTAGTCCTTCTTAATGTAGAAGTCTACTGAAACCTGTCCAGCATCATAGAAACGTACAAGCCTCCAGTAACAGATATTCTTGGCAGGAAATTAAACCTAGGCCCCCCGCATGAATTATACCACTTTTACCACCCTCAATCTCTCTGTAGGAAACACGATGTGAAATCAGAAATTGTTCAGTGTTTAAAGTTTTCATCTCATCTGTGTAATACCCTCTTTGTCTCTTTGTTTATATCTTATGTTCTAGTTTTTGATGTTGTGAGTTAATTATTAAGAAAAGGATTTAATGAAATATAAGAGGAAAGTAGGTATTTGCATGTTGCAAGATGAGCATGAGACTGAGAAACAGAAAATCTCCATTCTTTCCTGGTCACGTGGCCAAGGGCCAATCACTAAAAGTGGCAGAGCCTCAGGGTCTGTGTCTGTGAAATTGGAACTTTTATATTTGCTTCATCCTGACATGAGTAACCAAGAGAGATCAAGAATAAGGACATATTCTTTGAAACTGATCACTGAACAGAATAGAGAATCCCATAAACAGACACACACAAATATACCCAATGGATTTTTTATAAAAGTGAGAAAGCAATTCAATGGAGGAAGGGTAGTCTTGTATTGTATGGTATGAGAACAATTAGATAGCCACAGGACAAAAAAAGTCTATCCAAAAAAATTAACCTTAACCTAAATTCCACACTTACACAAAACATAACTCAATATGAATCATACACATAAACATTAAAAGCTTTAATAAACTTTATTAGTAATAACCCCAAACTGGAAACTATCCAAATGTCCTTCAACAGGTGAATGGTTAAACAACTGTGTTACATCCACATCATGGAGTACTTCTCCACAATAAAACTGAACAATTGATACATGGATACATGCAACAATTTGGATGGATCTCAAGGGAAAATATCCAATTTTAAATGCTATATATGTTGATACCATTTATATAGTATTCTTAACGTGACAAACAATAGTGATAGAAAACAAACTAGTGGTTGCCAGTGTTAGAAGAGCAGGGACAGGGGAATGGAGACACCTGTGGTTATAAAATAGTATCATGAGGGATACTTGTGATGAAACCACTCTTATCTTGAGTGTGGTAGTGGTTACATAAAGCTACATAGGTTATAAGATATAAAAGTAAATACAGGCACACATAAATGGGTACATATCAAACTAGAGAAATCTGAATTAAGTTGATAGGTTGTATTAATGTCAATTTCCTGATCATTAAATTGTACTATAATTCTGCAAAATGTTGCCATTGGAGAAAACCAGGTAAAGGGTACAAGGGATCTTGTCTGTATTATTTCCTATAATTGCATGTGAACTGCAATTATCTCAAAGTAAAAAGCTTTTTAAAACACAAAGAAAGTGATGGAAGATAGACTAAATGAAACTTCAAGATGTAAAGCAAGAAGACAAAAAGGAAGGTAATATTAGATGAAACGTAAGAGATAAAGGAAATTTCTGAACAATAATCTCATATAGAGAGATTGAGGAAACACTAAGCTTATTTCATTGAGAATATGTTGTTGTTGTTGTTAGGTGCTGTTGAGTTGTTTCCGACTCATAGCAACCCTATGCACAGCACAGAAAACACCCACCAGTCCCATGCCAGCTCCATGATCCTTGATATATTTGAGCCCATTGTCACAGCCACTGTGTCAACCCATCTCATTGAAGGCCTTCTCCTCTTTCATTGACCCTCCACCTTACCAAGCACGACATCCTCCTACAGAGAATGGTCCTTTCTGACAACATGACCAAAGTAGGTGAGACAAAGTCTGGCCATTCTCACTTCCAAGGAGAATTTTGGCTGCACTTCCTCCAGGGTGGATCTGTTATTTCTTTTAACAGTTCATGGTACTTCAATATTCTTTGCCAGACCCACAACTCAAAAGCATCAACACTTCTTCGGCCTTCCTTATTCATTGTCCAGCTCTCACATGCATATGAGGCAATTGAAAATATCATGGCTTGTGTCAGTTCTCAAGGAGACATCTTTGCTCCTCAGCACTTGAAAGAGGTCCCTTGCAGCTGACTTACCCAGTGCTAAATGTCATCTAATGTCCTGACTGCTGCTTCCATTGACATCAATTGTAGAACCAAGCAATGTGAAGTCTTTGACAACCTCAATCTTTTCTCCATTTATCGTGATGCTGCTTAAAGGTCCAGTTGTGAGGATTTTTGGTTTCTTTATATTGAGATGTAATCCATACTGCAAATTGTATTCTTCAATCTTCATCAGTAAGTGCCTCAAGTCATCCTCACTTTCAGCAAGCAAAATTGTGTCATCAGTATATCACAGATTATTAATGATTCTTCCTCCAATCTTGATGGCACATTCTTCTTCATATAGTCCAGCTTCTTGGATTATTTGCTCAGGATATAGATTGAATAAGTATGGGGAAAGGATACAACTCTGAAACACTCCCTTCTTGATTTGAAACCATGCAGTGTTCCCTTGTTCTATTAGAACGACAGCCTCATGGTCAATGTACAGGTTCTTCATGAGTATAATTAAGTGTTCTGGAATTCCCATTCTTCTCAATGTTATCCACAATTTTTTATGATCAACACAATCAAATGCATGATATTAATGATATTGTTCAATAATTTCCACATTGTCTGGGATCATCTTTCTTTGTAATGGGTATAAATATGAATCTCTTCCAGTCAGTTGGCCAGATAGCTGTTTTCAAAATCTCTTGGCATAACTGAGTGAGGGTCTCCAGTGGGGCATCCATTTGTTGAAACATCTCAATAGGTATTCCATCAATTTCTGGACCTTTGTTCTTTGCCAATTCCTTCATTGAAGCTTCGATTTCCTCCTTCAGTACCATTGGTTCTTGATCATATGCCACCTCCTAAAATAGATGAAGATCTACCAGGTCTTTTTGGTACAGTGACTGTGTATTCCTTCCATCTTCTTTTGATGTT
>NW_006921639.1:7122934-7137748 GCF_000298275.1 Orycteropus afer afer | reverse complement strand
TAAATATTTGTAAATTATTTAGTGTCTGGCAATAGTAAATACATATAAATAACATGAATTAAATAAACTTGTAAGTTTGCGAAAAGGTACATGGGAGGAGAGTCTAGAAGTAGTGTGCAAGGGAGCTGAGTCATTAGATTTCATTGTGAATGCTTGCCTAAGGTTAAAAAATAAGAAATGGAAATATTTTCATGTTTCTAAATTTATAAAGAGATACACTAAAAACAGAAAAGATTAAAAAGGATATCTTTGGGAACAAGAACTAACTGTGGAGGTAGTAGATTGATTTCTTTATTACTATTTAGAAAAAAAAATACTCACACACACTGTCAAGCATAAGATCAAGGCCTGACAGACTTAGGCTCATTATTCGGTAAAGGAATAATGAACCCTTTTTAGATAGAGCCAGTTTATTACTTACATAAACAGCAGAAAGAAGAGTAGCCAAAAGAGCCAGCTTCCTATGGCCCTCACACAGGGTGACACCAAACCAAAGTGTCTAGATGATTGCAACACAAGGGATAGTACATGTTTTGCTGAGCAGGCAATTCTAGTGGCAGCTAAAGGATTTCACAGTCTTCAGCTGTATCCCAAGGGGGTGATGCAGAAGGTGTCACATCTCATCAGATTCCCAGAAACAGTCTCCCAACAGCCTCCAAGAGTGACAAAGAGGTGAGTGAAAGATGGCTGGCTGCAGCTCCTCACAAACCCCCCATTCTCAGCTGTTCCGGGAAGATCACAAGGCCTCCGCCAAGATGGATCTATTCTTACCTGTATGACCTTTGTGGATACATGCAAGGTTGTCAAAGCCATTCTTCTGTGTAAGTATGTTTGTATATATTTGTCTGTATGTGTGTGTGGAAGGAGTGGGCATGTATGTATGTATGTATGTATATGTGTTTTTACATTTAAGTATGTGTGTGTGTGTGTGCATACTTATGGGTGAGTGCATGTGTGGTGAATGGTCTGTGTGAGTGTGTGTATGTACATGTATGTGTTTGTGAGTATGTGGGTATGTATGTGTTTGTGTGTATGTGTTTTTGTGTGGTTTATTGGCTGTGTGTTTGTGTGTTTGTGTGTGTGGGTATAAGGAGGAATTCACATCAATGTCCAATAGCTGGATCAGATAGAGAGAGGCCTATGGCTGACCAGTGTTTGAGGAAGAGAGTAGTAATATCCTCCTATCTTGACCAATAAAAAACTGTCCTCAGAGCTGAAATTTATAGCTGAAGTTCAGAGAAAATACAGAACTGTAGATGGTTTCAAAATGAACAATGAAAATGATGAAGCTAATCTGATTCATTTCAGCAATGCCCCTTCTACAGGGTCATTGAAAATGATCATTGTGAGAGCAGTGGGGATAACAGCAATAAGCAGGGGCCTTTAGATGACTTAATATTATTCCAAGCCCGCAAGATAAAACTATTTCTTATAGAACAGAAATTGGCAGGAGCTGGGTCCATTCAAGAGGGAAGAACTACTGATATATCAAAAGAAAACTCTCAGAGCCCCAGATTTTCCATCTCTAAAACTAGGATCGGTGCTATGAGTGGTTATGTCACAGGTTGTTGTGTAGAACAATTGAGAGTGGAATTTTTAAATGCTGTATTGCAGCCGTTCCTCAGAAGGAAGGTTAGGCAATCTACTTTCATAGTGATACCACCTCAGAAACCCAAGGAGGGGTCCCTATGAGTCAGATCCGACTTGATAGCAATGAGTTATATATATTGCATTGCACCACTAGTCCCTATACAATGTATATTATCGCCCAGGAACAGTCTGAGTGGGAAAGAGATCGTTAAAGAGCTGCCCTTAGCTGCGGCATCTTACACAAGTTTTTTTTTTTTTTTTTTTAACCTCATTAAATATCATTTTCTTCAGATACAAAAATCATCTGATGATACTTCTTTATAGATTGTGAGGGTTAAATGCATTTAAATGGGAGCTCTGGTGGCGTAATGCCTAAGGCATCTGACTGCTAATACTTAGCACAGTATTTAACACATTCAAAATAAATGGCACTATTAAAAGTACAGGAAACTTCCAAAAAAAAAAAAAAAAAAACAGAACCTATGTAAGATGGAAACTTGTCAAAGAAGGAAAACTCAAACATTTTCCACCAATAGACGGTGATAGAAAAGTGGTAACACTGCACCTGGTCAAAGGCAGAAAACTTGTGAGATCTAGAAAGGTATTTCTGTTGAATTCCAACTCCCACAAGTTTCACTGTGTATGATTGTATTGCTGGCCCCAATATAGATGGTACGTTGATTCATGGTAGACTGAATAGGGCAAAGCATTTTGATTCTACAAATAATAACCCCTCACAGATGTATAGCATTTCCTCTGCCACACTGTTCTTACTCCTGATCTCCTTTAGTTCCTCATGTCAAGGCCAGGTAAGTGTTATAGTTCCAACTTCATTGAAGTAGACACTGAGGCTCAGCAACTTTCAGTAATTTACCCTTGTCCACATAGCCAGGAAATAATGGGAATTTTCTATTCCTCAGTCTCATGGCCATTTCATGCTCATTCTGCAGTATACAAATGCCTAATTTCCTCTGATATTTCATTAAATCTTTCCCTTAATAATGAATTCACAGCATCAAAAGTTAGAACACAAACAAAGAGACAAGGAGGACAAGCCATAGATAAGACAGGATTATTCAGTCAACATTGAACACTGAATTATGCATGATTGCATGTATTGCTCACTACAGAGAGATTGAACAGCAGCAGCCACACAGTCCTCAGTCTAATTGCTGGCTTCTCATTGACCCACAACAACTTCAGATATTTAACAGAGGAGTCAGGGACCTTAGCATCATCATTTTAATAAGACTGATGTCCAGCAGGCTGGTATTATAAGCAACAGCTCTCAGTAAGTGCTATGGAGGGGACAGACTAAAGCAGTTGCTTTCATGTTGACTCTGATTCATGGCTGCTCTGTGTATGTCACAGTAGAACTGTGCCCCATAGTATATTCAGCCCAAGAGCCTCTCCTATGTTCTATCAAGAAGCTCAGGGAATCAAGGGGACTGTTCCAGTGAGTACAAGGTGTGCAGCTTGGAGATAATTCAGGATGGGCCACAGCTAGGTCAGTGGCAATCAATACCTATTATGCAGGCAGGTGGAAAGAAGAGAGCTTTTGGCTGGGATTTATTTTCTGCTATTTTTGCTTTCTAATTCTTTAATTCCAGTGTTTGTTTGTGTAAGTTCTATTCCTCCTGTGATTAATATTATTATCCATTTGAAAGTATCAGCTTACCTCTGTTTCCTTGATTAACTAGAAGACATAATATTTAAACAATTTCAAAAACAGCTTTGAAAGTACTTATTAATAGATACAGAATCTAAAAAAAAGAAGGTTGTATTTCAAAAACGGCTTTGAAATTATTTTATTAATAGATACAGAATCTTAAAAAAAAAAGAGTTCTAAAGAAAAAAGTCCTCTGTTTTGTCTGAATTACAAGTGGACAGATAATTTCATGTTTATGGATTTTTTTAATCTAGATATTAGCCAATATTCTCTAGCTAATCTACACATTGAGCTTCTTGAAGTAAGACATATAAAATGCATGCTGGTCATATATTATTCATTCTGACCTTGAGATATTTGTACATTTGTGCATAATATAACGTTTACTTACTTATTTTTGTAATTTGAAAACGTTCAATATATGAATTGTTTAATATTAGTTTCATTAGAAATTGTACACAACAACTCAGAAGCTCCTGCAAGACTTCATGGATTGCCTGATGGTCCTTAGCTTTCACCCCAAGGCCAGATGACTTCAAGCCAGGCAGAGTGGTCAATCCATCCCACTCTAATAAACAGCCAAACCATTAAGTGTGGCTCTATATGATTAATAAACCCTAGATCTCAGTTTCTCATGCCACTTTGAAATTGTCTGCAAGTCTGATTTTATGATGAGAGATATATTCCAGATTTTAGTTTTTGATGTAAACTTCCTTATAGATTTATGAAGAGCATTGCCAAGAAACCAAGCTCGAATGAAATGTCATCCTTTGGGGCGAGTCTCACCTTGGGAAAAGCCCACTGCAAGGATGCGCTTAGAGGAATTCAGACATCTCTAGATCTCTGGACACTGTCCAAGTTGCACACAGGCCCATTTGGCACCAGCTGTGCTCCAGCTTTCCCACACAGCTCTGGACAGGCTCCAGCAGCTCACTTAGGCTTTACTATAGATGTGGTTTTGAGCACCAGAAATGACTCTTAGAGGAAACCAGTTGCAGCCATAAGAGTAACAGAGGAGACCTTAGGAGATGTGAAGGGATAAGAGTATTTGCTTTGGTATCTTATACATCTAGGGCATCATATAAGGGACAGGAGCTTTTCTTGGATCACAATGAGAAAGGAGCCAGATGTTCAGCAGGGGTTCCAGGTGCCATTGTCCAGGGAACTCTGGTTTCCAGTGTGCTCTACAAACTGAACATGATTGCTGGGGAAAACCAGAAATATATGTTCATCTCCATGTACCTAACACATAAGAACTATCATAGAAAGAAGAAGTGTTTGTTACTCAACAGCCAGTGAGGTGATGGAAGGAAAAAAGCCTGATTTCTGAATCCCATACACTAATTGTATGACTCCTAGCAAAATTTTAACATCCTCTGTGCCTCTTTTCCCATCTGTACAGTGAAGAGGCCAGACTAAGGCAGACTCAGAAGGAAAAAAAGCCCATCCAATCTCAAAGAATTGGCCAGTGAAAACTTTATGAATAGCAATTAAACACAGTCTGATATACTACTGGAAAATTTTATTAATAACCCTAGAACATTGTCTGATATAGTGCCAGAACATGAGCCCCTCATGTCGGAAGGCACTCAAAATACATTGTGAGAAAGAGCTGCCTATTCAAAGTCGAGTCAACCTTCATGACATGGAGGGAGGAAAGCTTTAGGGACCTCCATTTGCTGGTGTGGCATAACTAAAATGTGAAGAAACAGCTGCAAATATTCATCTATAATCAGAACATGGGATATAAGAAGTATGAATCTAGGAAAATTGGAAGTTGTCAAAAATGAAATGGAATGCATAAAGATCAATATCCTAGGGTTAATGAGCTAAAATGGACTGATGTTGACCATTTTGAAACAGACAGTCATGTGATCTACTATGCTGAATATGACAAATTGAAGAGGAATGGCATGGATTCATCATCACAAAGAATTTTTTAAGATCTATTCTGAAGTGCTTTGCTGTCACTGATATGATAATATCCATATGCTTACAAGGAAGACCAGTTAATAGTACTATTGTTCAAATCTATACACAAACCACTAAAATCAAAGATGAGGAAACTGAAGATTTTTATCAACTTCTGAAGTCTGAAATTGACCAAACATGTGATCAAGACATAATGATTATCACAATAAATTGGAATATGAAAAGTTGGAAACAAAGAAGAATCACATGTAGTTGGAAAATATGGCCTCGGTTATAGAAATGACACAGGAGATCATATGATAGAATTTTAAAAGAACAAGGACTTATTCATTGCAAATACCTTTTTTCAACAACATAAATAGTGGCTATAAATATTTATCTCACCAGATAGAATACACAGGAGTCAGATTGACTACATCTGTGGGAAAAGGTGAAAAAGGGGAAAAGATGGAGAAGCTCAATATCTTCAGCCAAATTAAGGCCAGGAGGTGACTGTGCAACAGACCATCAAGTGCTCATATACAACTTCAAGTTGAAGCTGAAGACAATTAAAACAAGTCCAAGAGAGCCAAAATATGACCTTGATTAATCCCACCTGAATTTAGAGACCATCTAAAGAATAGATTTGATGCATTGAACATCAGTGACTGAAAATAAGATGAATTGTGGCATGACATCAAGAACATCATACATGAAGAAAGCAAAAGGTCATTAAAAAGATAGAAAAGGAAGAAAAGACAAAAATGGATGTCAGAAGAGACTCTGAAACTTGCTCTTGAATGGATAGTAGCTAAAGAAAATGGAAAATAAAATGACAAGATAAAATAACTGAACAGAAGATTCCAAAGAGCAGCTTGAGAAGACAAAGTCAATTATAATGAAATGAGCAAAGACCTGGAGTTAGAAAACCAAAAGGAAGAACACACTCAGTATTTCTCAAGCTGAAGGAACTAAAGGAAAAAATTCAAGCCTTGAGAAGCAATATTGAAAGATTCTGTGGGCAAAATACTGAATGATGCAGGAAACGTCAAAACAACATGGAAGGAATACACAATCACTGTGCTGAAAAAAATTAATTGGTCAATGTTCATCTATTTCAGGAGGTGGCATATGTTTCAACCAATGGTATTGAAGGAAGAAGTTGAAACTGACTGAGGAATTGGTGAACAACAAGGAACCAGGAATTGATGGAATAGCCATTGAGATATTTCAATAAATGGATGCTACGCTGGAGGCACTCACTTGGCTATGCCAAGAGATTTGGAAGACAGCTACCTGGCCCACTGACTGGAAGAGATCCATATTTGTATCCATTCCAAAGAAAGGTGATCCCATAGAATGTGGAAATTACTGAACAATATCATTAATATCACATGCAAGTAAAACTTTGCTGAAGAAAATTCAAAAACAGGTGCAGCAATATATTGACAGGGAACTTCCAGACATGCAAGCTGAATTCAGAAGAGTACATGGAACAAGGGATATCATTGCTGATGTCAGATGGATCTTCGCTGAAAACAAAGGATACCAGAAAGATGTTCACTTGTGTTTTATTAACTATGCAAAAAGATTTGGCTGTGTGTATCATAACAAATTATGGGTACCATTGAGAAGAATGGGGTTTGCAGAACATTTAATTGTGTTCATGAGGAATCTGTACATAGACCAGGTGGCTGTTGTTCAAATATAACAAGAAGATACTGCATGGTTTAAAATCAGCAAGATAGTGTGTCAGAGTTTTATCCTTTCACTATACTTATTCAATCTATACACTGAGCAAATAATCTGAGAACTGGATTATATGAAGAAGAACACAGCATCTGGTTTGGAAGAAGACTCATTAACTACCTGTGATATGCAGATGACACAACCTTGCTTGCTGAAAGTGAAAGCACTTGAAGCACTTACTGATGAAGATTAAAGACTATAGTCTGCTTTATGGATTATGCCTCAGTATAAAGATGAAAATCCTGACAACTGAACCAATAAGCAGCATCACGAAAAATGGAGAGAAGATTGAAGTTGTCAAAGATTTCATATTACTCAGATCCACAATCAATGTCAATGGAAGCAGCAGTCGAGGCATCAGATGATGCATTGCATTGGGCAAATCTGCTGCAAAAGACCTCTTTGAAGTGCTGAAGAGAAAAGATGTCTCTTAGAAGACTAAGGTATGCCTAACCCCAGCCAGAATACTCCTTGGAAACGAGAATGGCCAGACTTCATCTCATCTTCTTTGGTCATGTTTTCAGAAGGGACCATTCCTTGGCGAAGGATATCATGTTTGGTAAAATGGAAGGTCAATGAAAAAAGGGAAGGCCCTCAAGGAGATGGACTAACACAGTGGCTGCAACAATGGGCTCAGGTATAGCAGGGATTGTGAGCATGGCATAGGACTGGACAGGGTTTTTTTCTATTTTACATAAGGTCACTATGAGTCAGAGCCAACTTGATGGCACCTAACAACAACAAACAAACCAAGGTATGGTATCTTCAATCACCTCACATGTATGTCAAATCTAGACGACAAATAAGGAAGACCAAAGAAGAGTTGATGCTTTTGAGTTGTGGTCTTGGCCGAGTACTGACAGTACCATTGACTGCCAGAAATACTAACAAATCCATCCTGGAAAAAGTGTAGCCAGAATTCTCCTTGGAAATGAGAATGGCCAGACTTCATCTCACCTACTTTGGTCATGTTTTCAGATAGGACCATTCTCTGGAGAAGGATGCCATACAGGACAGGACTCCACAGGACTGGGAAATGTTTCATTCTGTTGTACATTGGGTTAATATGAGTCAAAGCCAACTCGATGGCACCTAACAACAACATTTTTAAATTAATCAACTTTGAAAAACTCTTCAGCAGCACCTGCTCTATCTTAACATAAAATTTCACTCCTAGCCATATACTCAACAAAAAATGCTTATCTATGTTCATCAAATTTTATACTATACTTTATTCTAAAATATTCAACAGCTGGAATCTATCCAAATGCCCATCCAGAGCAGAATAAATAAATTAATTGTGGGATGTACCCTTAACGGAATGCCACATCACAGCATGAATGAACAATTTGCAAGAGCAAGAAATGATTCTGATGGACCTCATGACTGTTGTGCTAAACTAACTGAAAGGAGCAAGACAGAGAAGAATACTTTTTTTTTTTTTTTTAATGATTTCATTTACATAAGGTTCAAAATTGGGCTAACTTAATCTAAGGTATTAGTTACTCAAGGAGGATAGTTCCTCTAGAGAGGTGGCAATGACTGAAGGTACAAGGGGATTTCTAGAGTGCTGTAATGTCGAGAGAGTCGTCTGAGAGTTCCCACTTGGTGAAAATTCACCAGACGTACATCTCTTTTCTGTCCATTAATTATACTTCAATAAATGCTTAAGAATAAAGTAATAATATAAAGTGGTGGGAAAAGATAGGAAGAGAAAAGGAGTAAGGATGGGACCAAATTTTGCCTGGATGCCTGAGAGATAGTACCTCTCACAGTGAAGGAAAAAGTGGCCCACCAAGCTCTAACCTGCAGTTGGCACAACAGCCTTGGTTAATGGTCCTGATCATTCTGCCACACTTTTCTAGCTCACTCCACTTCAATGACATTCTTACCATCTCTGCATTTTTACCTTGCTTATCCTCTTATCTGGAAGACGTTTGCTCCACTCTTATTCCACTTAGGTCTTAGTTCATTGTCACCTTTCTGAAGTGTCATTCACTGACCACATCTTTTAAAATAAATAACTTCCCACCAATCTTACATTCACCCACTAATCCCTGATCCTGATTTATTTTTCCTTCTAAGGATTATTGCTCTGTGTACTTAACACATACACACATATACACATACAAGTACCTATAAAGTGGAGTATATATTAAATACTCACTGCCGTTGAGTCAAATTTGACTCACAGTGACCCCTCCTTGGGTTTCTGAGGTGATGTCACTATGGAAGTAGATTGCTCAATCTTCCTTCCAAGGAGTGGCTGGTGGGTTTGAACCACCAGCCTTCTGGTTAGCAGTCAAATGCCTTAGGCACTATGCCACCAGAGCTGCTCCCTATTATATAGTAGAATGCATATATGTTTATATGTGTGTGTGTGTGTGTGTATATATTTGCATACATACTCACATATGTATGTGAGTATGTGTGCCTGTGTGTGTGTGTGTGTGTGTTTATGTCATAGTATGCTGTTGAGTCTATTCTGACTCATAGCAGTCCTGTAGGACAAAGTAGAACTGCCTCATAAGGTTTCCTAGGCTGTAATCTTTATAAAGGAGCTCTGGTGGCATAGTGCCTAAGGCATTTGACTGCTAACTAGGGAGTTGACAGTCCAAACCCACCAGCCACTCCTCAAAAGGAAGAGTTGGCAATCTACTTCCATAGTGATAGTGCCTCAGAAACCCACAGAGGGGTCACTATGAGTCAGATCCAACTCGACAGCAGTGAGTTTTTTAGTTAATCTTTACAAAACACCAGGTCTTTTCTTCCCTAGAAGCTGCCGATGTGTTCAAACTACTGACCTTTGGATTATCAGCTGAGTGCTTAACTACTGCACCACCAGGCTCTCTCCCTCCACAGATAGAAAGACAGAGAGATATAGATACAGATGTAGATATATAGATATAACTCTGATGGCATAGTGGTAAGACCTTTGGCTACTAACCAGAAGGTCAGTGATTCAAACCCACAAAAGTACACAGAAGAAAGATGAGGTAATCTACTTCCATAAAGAAGATTTATAGTCTCGGAACCCAAGAGGGATCCCAATGAGTTGGAATTGACTTAATGGCAATTATATATATATATATATATATGTATGTGTGTGTGTGTGTGTGTGTGTATTCACCTCACTAGAATGCAAGCTCTACAGGGACAGGCACTTTATCTTGCTCTACTTTCCTTCCCCTAATCCCTTGAATAATTTTGCAAAACATCAAACAGTTCAATAAATATATGTTGAAACAATATTCAATCCCTTTGATCTCCATTTCTCATACAGTGTGGTCTATTATTCCCCGGCCATACTTATGAAGTATCAATGGCATCATAAATGAAAATGCCCCTTCTTGGTGACCTCTAGCTCTTTCTCTCCATGGAAGCCCAATAGTATTTTGGACAAAGGGTGAGGATATGGTTGCAGCTTCCCAGGGTAATTGGAAACAGACATAGCAACTGCACACACTAAAGTGAGGAAAGCGGTTGTTTGGAGTATGGCAGAGCTCTAAGTGTTTTTGTATTTTTGTTTAGTAATCTCAGCCACTGGGAACTCCTCATGCAAAAGGTGAGTCCTATGGTTTTCAAGATCTCCCTGGAGAAACAGTAGACAAAGGTCAAGATAATTTTAGTCCATATAGACCACTTCAGTCCAGGGAACTATTGTACAATGTTGAAAAGCATTTTCACAGGCTTGTGTGTAGCTGAGATTCCCAAATTCTCAGAGTGTTTGGTTCACATGTGATTTCCTTACTCCCATATTGAATTACAGCAGCTCAAAGGCAGCGTTCTGAAGTCCTCATTGCAGCTGACAGAGCTCAACTGGTCTGGGATATAATATTGTAATTCACCTATATGTCTACTTTGTGGCCCAAATGGGCTACTTCATATGATCATTACCTCAGCCTGTTGAGTGAGATAGGGCAAGTTTTAAAAGCATTCCCTTTTGCAGATTTGGCAGCTGAAGTTCACAAATGGTGGCTGTTGCTTATGAGTTTGTTAATGTCATCCCTATTAGGAAGTTGCCCCATGTTGCCAGAGATACTATTTTGATCATCACCCATTACAATCAGGTGACTATTAAATGTTACAGTTGGACCCCAAGTCTTTCCACTTTAAGATAATAAAATCTTTAATATGTTTTTCTTTTTTCTTATCCCATCTGTTCTTCCATTTCATAGTCTGATTCCTAGATGGTGCTTGTATATTTCAAAAGTTCCCACAGTTCCCATGTATCTGGATCTCCTTAAAACAGTACATAAACAGGAGTGGAATGGACAGACAGAGAATCTCACTTTTCAGTAAGACTCCAACCTTAATCTTATTAAGTCTATCTGGGCATCATTTACTTTTATGGATCTGCCAAATAGTTGTGTGGCTAATAGTGTGGAAGAATCAGTGAAGTTTCCCATAGTGCTGAAAAGTTTCATTAGGTGCCATGAATTTGGGGGTGTTTGACTTGATAATGAACATCTGGGCTACTTGACTATGTATATAGAAAATCTTTTAACATTTTAATAATCAATTTCCTTAAAGAATTAATTCTTTTTTGTTTGGCTATCAAATGCTCCATTTTTGCAAACAGGCAAAGTATTCTTTAGTTATTCCTGCTAAAAAGGGCTCCTTGTTTTATTTCCTCCACCACTCCTCTGTCCTCCTGAAGCTATGTCGCTGTCCTGCTCCATGAGATAGGCTTTGCCTTCCACTCAACTACTGGCCTGATTTGACCTTGTTTCGGCCCATCCCCATATGGACTCTGTCATGGCTCTTTACCTGAATGCTCTTTGTCGTAGATTTCTAGTCATAGGAGACTTTGCCTCTTTTGAATAAGCCTCATCTTTCTTTCCAATAACCCTAAAAATAGTGCAGGAGGTCACGCAGGCTGAGTGTTTGGTGAGAAGTCTTTGCATTGAGTTAAAGGATCAGTAGACACTTTGACTTGCCATATGCAGTGTTTAACCACTCCTAATCAGATTTCTTTTCTCATTAATGTTTTGTTATTTACTCCTCTACACAGGAGCAGTACACTTAAAAAGCACTTAGATCCTTGTATAAAACATGCTGGTGAAAAATATTCATCTTTTAGGTAATTTCTCGAGATCAGATCTCGTTCTTGAGAAAGATGATGAATTCAGGATGTTGTTATCTGAGGGTTTTGACCCACTAAAGGTTTTATTACCTTTAGAAAGTTGGAAATAAATAAATAAACACACGTCTGTTTCTACTTAGAGCTGCATGGTTGATCTCCTTATAAAACAGCCCATTGGCAATCCTTCTTTTACTATGTAGTACTTGTAAGCATTGAAGCATTTCTCCATCATTAAATCAAACTGCCTGACTCTTCCTGTTGTGTTTGCAGGACACAACAATAGGAGCTCTGGAGGGGAACTACTCCTCTCTACTCCAATTCTATGCTTAAGCCACCTCAACTGGGTGAACACATCAATTATCTATCAACATGGGATGTAATCTCTTGATGAAAAGGACAGGCTGAATGGATGCCACTCATTTAAATAAATGCAATAATGGAAGCAGCCACTGTGACACTGTGGGTTTCAGCCAGAGTGACCCAGCCTCAAATTAAGATAACCATGGGTTTTCAAAAGAGGGTGTCATTTATGCACTCTGTGTGTTTGTTGTCCCCAGCCCATACCTTGATCCACACATGCAGACCCAATTATTTCAGGTTCTTGACGTGGTCTATTCATCTTACTCTTCTGTTTTTAGCCCTTTTGCAACAGACTTAGTACATCTTTCCACAAACTGCTCTGTCTTTTAAACATTACTTTTTCCAATTACCCAGCTAATACACTCATGAAATATATTTCAAGTTCTCTGTTTGTGATTTAACATATCTATATCTAGTTCTGCTATCCAATGCAAAAGGCACTAGTCACATGCAACTATTTAAATTTAGTTAAAATTAGATAAAATTAAAAATTCAGTTATTCAATCTCACAATAGACACATTTCAAGTGTTCCTTAGCCACATGTAGCTAGTAGCCACAGTATTGGACAGGACAGATTACAGAATATTTCCATCATCACAGATAGTTCTATTGGACAGCATTTATCTACAGAAATATATAGTTTCATGCATGTGAGATGTATGTCTGTTTTTTTTGCATGAATTTATATAAAATGGTGCACATATTGTACTGTAATATTTTTGTCACCAATAATATATCTTGCGGATCTTTTAAAAATGATGTATTGAGTGAAAGTTACATAACAAAAATTACTCTTAAACAATTCAATGTCAACATTCATGATGTTGTCCAATCATCACCAATATCTAGTTCAAAAATATTTTTATCACCCCAAAGTAAAACTCCTTATGCATTGGGTAATTTCTCTCCATTTCCCTTTCCCCAGCCCCTGGAAACCACCAATCTGTATCTGTCTCTATGAACTAATCTAATATTTTATATAAATGGAATTATACAATATGTGATTTTTGTGTCTGGCTTCTTTTACTTAATATAATGTTTTGCAGCTTTATCTCATTGTAGCATATATCAGTACTCATTCATTTTTTCATGGAGAGTAATATTCCATTCTATGCAATTTGTTTATCAGTTCAGCCTTTGATGGATATTTGGAGTGTTTCACCTTCGGCTGCTATGCACATGCATCTACATATAATTGTTTTCAGTACCTGTTTTCAATTCCTTTGCACACATATTGAGGTGTAGAATTGCAAGGTCATATAATAACTGTATGTTCAGCTGTCAAACCACTGAACTGATTTCTATTGTGGCTGAATCATTAACCATTCCCACTAGCAATATATGAAGATTCAAATTTGTCCACATTTTCAACAAGACTTTTTTTATTATTATTATTTAATTTTGTCATTCTAGTGGATACAAAGTGGTACCTCACTGTGGTTTTGATTTGTAGTTCCTTAATAGTTTTTTTTTTCCTTTTTTTAATGTAGGCATCAACTGCTATAAATTTCTCTCTGAGCAATGCTATCACCATATCCCTTAAGTTGTGGTATGTTGTGTTTTCATTTTTATTCATCTATAACTATTTTGTATTTTCCCTTGTGATTTATTATTTGATCCTTTGATCACTTGATAATGTGATATTTAAATTCTACATATTTGTGAATTTTCCTGTTTTCTTTCTGTCATTGATTTCTAGCTTCATTTTATTTTAGTCAAAGAATATACATTGCAGTATATTTATGCTTATTCATAAATTACTTCATTCATAAAGATTCATTTTCTACTAGGAGTGTTCCTAGGTATCATATATGTTTTGTTACTATTGGGAATTAATTTTTCCAATTAGTTACTGCAGACTTATTGAAAGGCCATTATTTATGCTGCTCCTTTTATCTGGTCCAATTGATGAGATAATGTATTAGTTTTAAATATTCTATTTGGTTTTCTAGGTAGACAATCATATCTGAGAAATAATGTTAGTTGGAATATTACACTTTGAGAAACAATACCTCTAGACCCACAGAATCTAAATTTGCAGGGACAGAAATCACAAATTCACCATGTAGGTCACAGAAACTGATGGCTACTACTAATTCTACCCCCAGGTTCTAAACCACTGTAGTCTACCTATTGGAGATATATTACTATAAAGTCAGCAGTGATTTATTGTATACTGGAGGATGGTGTGCCATTCTCATAGAGAATCATACCCAGACTAGTATATTTTCAAGAGACTATTTCACTGCTCAGATAGGCTGGTGACTTCTGGGAAGTTTTGTGTGTGAAAGGGTGCAAAAACGGCAAGGAGGCCACATGTTCTGACCTCCTCTAATCTCACAAGAGGAAGACAGCAGTAACCCAAGGCCTATTACTGCAAGGC
The DNA here is from genome assembly GCF_000298275.1 of Orycteropus afer afer. Lineage (NCBI taxonomy): Eukaryota > Metazoa > Chordata > Mammalia > Tubulidentata > Orycteropodidae > Orycteropus > Orycteropus afer. The sequence continues at coordinate 7,122,999 of NW_006921639.1, read as the reverse complement.
CAAACATGCTGCCTCCCTCCAGCCCTTTCACCAACCGTTCCTCCCAAAGCACCCACCACCTCTCT
>NW_006921639.1:7120944-7122699 GCF_000298275.1 Orycteropus afer afer | reverse complement strand
AGCAGCACGTGTCTCTTTCAGGGGCGCATGTCTCTTTCAGCAGCACGTCTTCCTCCACCAGCAGTCAGAGAGAGAGTTCTGCCTCCAGGAAGTCTCCACTTGAGCCCGGCAGGGTGGTCAAACTAGCCAATCACAGCATCAGAACTCTAAGTACGTGAGAGAGAGTGGGAACCTCCCAAAACATTGTATTGTGCCACGCCCAACAGAAATAACCCAGGTGGATAGCTCCTCAGTTGCTCATAGAAAATCCCACCTTGGAGTTTACAAAGATTTATGGGTAGAAAAGCCACACTAAGTAATTTACTACACTGCAAAGGGCCAGTGGATTCCACTGTCATGTGACCACTCCTACACCTCCTTTTCTGTAAAGTGCTTGACTGAAGTGATATCATATGGGATCACATGTTGGTGGGAAAAAGACTGTAAGTTCTCAGGTATTGGTGATGGCCAAGGTTCTGCAGGCAAAAAGGTAAACTAATATCTAGAATAAATGTCCATGATGGTCAAGATGATGTGTAACCCCTTCCAGGTTGAAAATGACATGATGTAATTAACTGGTCACAATGTAGCTGAATAGTCTCCTTAATGGATGTTTTTGGTGCCACATTGGTATTCCCTTTTACTGGCAGCTTGAGCATTCATCAGTGGCATTACCTATATTTTCTTTGATGATAATCTATGCCTGTAACTTACACCTCTAAAACCCCTATCCCTGCTATCATGACCACTCTGCTCATGTACCTTGTGTACCAGAACTAGGGTGGCTGGTGTCAATTAACTGAGTCATTCTAACTACTTTGTTGTTTAGTGATTTGGACACACTCTAGTAGACATTGACATGTAATATAAAAATCTTCACATTTTCCTCTTACATAATTCCATCCACAAATCTGTTCCCCAAATCTCCTCTCTAAATTTCCACTATTTCCCCTTTGAGGTCCTTGACCAACAAGCTAAGTAATTTGGCACTAACCATTTGTTTATGTATCTCCTTACCTTGGACTATTGCTCTTTCTACTCATAATGAATGATAAGGTACACTGTCCAAATTTTGCCCATGGGAGAATTTTCCCTCACATTCATCTCTCAGGCCTTCCCTGAGTTGGATGGCAGTAGCAGTTCATTTTTTACTTTCAAAAACATACCAGCTTTATTCCTCTTTTGTTAGCTGGGTCATAAGTGACCTCTCCCTCCAAGCAGCTATGACAGAAAGGCACCAGTGCAACAGTAGCAGATGGCATGAAGGCCTGGGCCCCTGTTCAGGCTGCTTACTTGTATTCTCTGGCTGTGCACATGTCCAATTCTATATGTACCACTTCATCTTACAGTAACTTGCCGCTAGTAGATATATGTGCTGATTGTCATGAAATCATGTGCCTTGGTGGCTCTGACAAAACCCAGTTCATAATGGACAGCTCTGGTTGCATATTATCTTGATGTGCAGTTGTCAGGGACTCCTTCTGTATCAATTTCCAGCAAGCCAGAAGCTACTTTTTGCATAGTATTTCTTTCTTTGCTACATATGGCATAATTAGCCTACAGAAAATAATGGATTTAAAAGTGCTTGTGATTTAAAGAAAACAAAACCTATCAATACACTACCTACAAGAGACACACCTTAGAGATAAAGACAAAAGTAGACTAAAAATCAAAGATTAGAAAAAGATATATCAAGCAAATGGCAACTGTAAGAGAGCAGGAGTGGCAATACTAATTTCTGATCAAATTGACTTTAAGACAAAAACCACCATACGA
>NW_006921639.1:7106831-7119939 GCF_000298275.1 Orycteropus afer afer | reverse complement strand
ATTGAACAGGTCATCAAAAAATTACCAACTAAAAAAAGTCCTGGCCCAGATAGTTTCACCAGAGAATTCTACAAAACATTCAGAGAAGAACTGATACCAATCTTACTCAAACCATTCCAAAACATAGAAAAAGATGGAATCCTCCCTAACTCATTTTATGAAACAAGCATCACCTTCACACCAAAACCAGGCAAAAGGTGACTAAGCCTCCTGATGGATATAAAGTAGGCAATTTTAACAATTGATCTAAAATTCTTTTTTAATTGGAATGTGTTGAGGAATTTCCTGATGTAATACATCTCTTATAATGGGATTCAAGAGGAAATTTTTATTCAATGTACATAAATTTGATTAGAACATTCAACTTCTAACTTATGTTCCCTGAAAAGTGTTCTGATTAAACTCACTGCCAACCAGTCGATTCCAACTCATACCAACCCTCATTGGGTTTCTGAAGAAGTAAATCTTTACTGAAGTAGATTGCCCCATCTTCCTTTCACACAGTGGTTGGCAGGTTTGAACTGCCAACCTCTGGTTAGCAGTCAAGTGCCTTAGGCAGTGCACCACCAGAGCTCCTTATTACCTAATTACAACAAACTTAGTGCTTTAAAATAACACAAATGCATGCATTGCTGTTCTGTAGATTTCAAATTTGATCGGTCTTACTGGGCTAAAATCAAGGTGTCAGCAGGGCGGTTTGTCCTAGAGGCTGTGAAGAAGAATCTTTCCATGCCTTTTCCAACTTCTAGAGGCTGTCTGTATTCCTTGGCTTCTGGCCCTTTCCTCCATATTCAAAGCCAACAACATTACCTCTCTCTGATCTTCCTTCTGTCATCACATCTTTCTCTGACCACAGCCAACAAAATTCTCCACTTTTAAAGACTTTGTGACTAAATTAGGTTCACTCAGATAATCCAGTATAACCTCCCCATCTCAGGATCCTTAGCTTAATCACACCAACAAAGACCCTTTTGTCATGTAAGGCAACATGTTCACAAGTTCTAAAGATTAGTACATCAATTTCTTTGAGGTACAAATATTCTGACTACCATCATTCAATCAGGACTTTATGGTGAGAATGAAAAGACAAATAACTATTGCACCCTGGTATTAAATGCAATGCAAAACACAACCACTGCTGTGGAGTCAGATCAGAATCATAGTGACCCCTCCTTGAGTTTCTGAAGTTATATCACTATAGAAGTATATTGCCCAACTTTCCTTCCAAGGAGTGGCTGGTAGGGTTGAACTGTCAGCCTACTGGTTAGCAGCCAAATGCCTTAGGCACTATCTAAACTAAAGAGATTCTCTGAACATTCTGGTCCATCAGTACACATCACAGTGCCTTCTCCAGATTCTTCAGAACTTCCTGAATGCCCTCTCCAGGTCCATACACTATATCATCACTGGAGTACATCATTTGGATTCATCTGTCCACTGAGGAATCTGCTGTAGATTTGTGCTGCAAATCAGGAAGTGCCAAATGGAAAGGGTTCTGAATAAGGCCCTCTGTTAAGGAGATTCTGAGGCTAGAAATCAGTAATTAGGAAGCAGAATGTCCAGCTTCTTACAGTGGCTGAGAAGTCAGCCAGTTGGAGGGGAGGTTCAAGGCTGAGACATATCACTCTGAGCTCTGAGGTTGAGGGCAAGGGTCATTAGTGAATGAGAAGCTTGCTCCCTCATGTTCTTCCTCTTCCTCCACCTCCCCTATCTGGGTCCTTATCAGCTCTGTGTTGCTGCTGTTAGATGCCATTGAGTCAATTCTGACACATAATGCCCACCATGAGACAGAGTAGAACTGCCCCATAGGGTTTTCTAGACTGTAATCTTTATGAGTGGATCACTAGGTCTTTTTCCTACAAAGCTGCTGTACAGGTTTGAACACCAACATTTTGATTAGCAGATAAGCACTTAACCATTCACCACCACCAGAGCTCCTCAGCTCTATTAATCTCAATAGCATTTTATTCCACATTTTCTTAGAATAGTTAGTCATCTTTTCTCAGACACAATGCTGCCTCCCAAGACTACTAGGAATGCAGAAAATTTTGTTATTCCCATGTGATGTATGCAAACACATGCCCAATAGTAGCTTGTATTTTTTTCTTGGAAAATGCTGGCCAGATCTGTTTGCCCCAAAATGGATATTCCAAGCATGGGTGCTATTGTTTATTATTATTATTATTCAGTTTAGTTTAACTCCCTCTACAAACAATTAAGCACTGGGTCACTGATAGAAAGGTTGGCAGTTTGAAGCACCTCAGAAGAAAAGCTGAGCAATCTACTGCTGAAAAGTAACAGCAGTGGAAATCCTATGGAGTGCAGTTCTACTCTGAAGCATATGCCATCACCATGAGTTGGAAATGGCTCCATGGCAACTGGTCACTGACTAATATAAATCATAGACAACTGGATATGTGATTCTTAAACACTTTATTGTGGATCTCCAAAAAAAAAAAAAAGAACATTTTCTGAGAAAGTCCAATATCTACATTTTCATATGTAACTGTTAGATATGATTCCTTGGTATCGACTAATACCCAGAGACCATCTGAAGAATAGATCTGATGCATTGAACACCAGTGACTGAAAACAAGAAGAATTGTGGGATGACATTAAGAACATCATCCATAAAGAAAACAAGAGGTCATTAAAAAGATGAGAAAAGAAGAAAAGACCAAAATGAATATCAGAAGAGACTCTGAAACTTGCCCTTGAATGGAGAGTAGCTAAAGCAAATGGAAGAAATGGCAAGATAAAAGAGCTGAGCAGAAGATTTCAAAGAACAGCTAAAGCAGACAAAACCAATTACTATAATGAAAAGTGCAAAGACCTGGAGTTAGAAAACCAAAAGGGAAGAACACGCTCAGCATTTCTCAAGCTGAAAGAACTGGAGAAAAAAGTTAAGCCTCAAGTTGCAATATTGAAAGATTCTATGGGCAAAATATTAAGGAATGGCTGGTGGGTAGGGTCACTATAAGTCAGAACTAACTCAACGGCACCCAACAAGAACATGAACAAAATATGGAATGATGCAGGAAGCATCTAAAGAAGATGGAAGGAATAGACAGAGTCATTGCACAAAAAAGAACTGGTCAATGTTCATCCATTTCAGGAGATGGCATATGATCAAGAAACAATGGTATTGAAGAAAGAAGTCAATGCTGCACTGAATGAATTGGCAAAGAACAAGGATCCAGGAATTGATGGAATACCCATTGACATGTTTCAACAAACAGATGTCTCACTGGAGGCACTCACTCAGTTATGCCAAGAGATTTGGAAGACAGCTACCTGGCCAACTGACTGAAAGAGATCCATATTTGTACCCATTCCAAAGAAAGGTGATCCCATAGATTGTGGAAATTATAGAATAATATCATTAATATTGCACGCAAGTAAGATCTTACTGAAGATAATTCAAAAACAGTTGCAACAGTATATTGACAGAGAACCTCCAGAAGTGCAGGTTGGATGCAGAAGAGGACGTGGAACAAGGGATATCATTGCTGATGTCAGATGTATCTTGGCTCAAAGCAAAGAATACCAGAAAGATGTTTACTTGTGTTTTATTGACTATGCAAAAGCATTTGATTGTCTGGATCATAACAAACTGTGGATAACATTGAGAAGAATGAGAATTCCATAACACTTAATTGTACTCATGAGGAACCTGTACATAGAACAGGAGGCTGTCATTCAAACAGAACAAGGAGACACTGCATGGTTTAAAATCAAGAAGGGAGTGAGTCAGGGTTTGTACTCTTTCACCACACTTATTCAGTCTATATGGTGAGCAAATAATCCAAGAAGCTGGAATATATGAAGAAGAATGTGGCATCAGGATTGGCGTAAGACTCATTAACAACCTGCCATACGCTGATGACACAACTTTGCCTGGTGAAAGTGAGGGTGACTTTAAGCATTTACTGATGAAGATTGAAGAATACAGTCTGCAGTATGGATTATATCTCAATATAAAGAAAACAAAAATTCTCACAACTGGACCGATAAGCAGCATCATGATAAATTGAAGTTGTCAAAGACTTGGTTCTATTGGTACAGAAGCAGCAGTCAGGACATCACACAATGGATAGCACTGGGGAATTCGGCTTCAAAGGAACTCTTTCAAGTGCCGAGGAGCAAAGATGTCTCCTTGAAGACTAAAGTGTGCCTGACCCAAGCCATGATATTTTCAATAGCCTCATATGCATGTGAGAGCTGGACAATGAATAAAGACTGAAGAAGAATTGATGCTTTTGAGTTGTGGTGCTGGAAAAGAAAGCTGAAAGTACCGTGGACTGCTAAAAGAACTAACAGATCTGTCCTGGAGGAAGTGAAGCTGGAATGCTCCTTGGAAACAAGAATGGCCAGACTTCATCTCACCTACCTTGGTCATGTTGTCAGAAGGGATCATTCCCTGGGGAAGGATGTCATGCTTGGTAGACTGGGGGGGTTGATGAAGGAGGGGAAGACATTCAACGAGATGGATTGACATGGTGGCTGTGTCTATGGGATCAAGTATAGCGGGGATCGCGGAGCTGGCACTAACTGGGAAGTGTTTCCTTCTGCTGTGCATAAACAGGGTCATTATGAGTCAGATTCGACTCGATGGCACCTAACAACAACAACGGGCTTCAGCTCAAGACTGCATGTTGCATCTGACTGTAATAAACCATAAATAAAAACCTTCTTTGTGTGCAGAATCTTTGGATGGTGCACTTACTGCTAGCTGAAAGAAATGTTGGAGATCTGAATCCATCCTAGAAGAAAGACCTGACAATCTACTTCCAGAAAATCAGTCACTGGAAGCCCTATAGATCACAGACCTAATCTGACACACATGGAATCAACTCTAGGGCAACTAGTTTGGCTTGGGTTTGTTTGTGTATTAAAAAAAAAAAAGAAAGAAAATCACTGTCATCAAGTTGATTCTGACTCATAGCAACCCCCATTGGGTTTCTGAGGTGATAAACCTTTATGGAAGTAAATTGCCCAGTTTTGCTTCTGCTGAGGGGCTGGTGTGTTTGAACCACCAACCTTCTGGTTTGCAGTGTATAGATGTAGTGAAATAAATTTATGTGACTTTTTGCTTTGGTTCTTTGGGAAAACAGCTCAAGAGATTTTTCCTCTAATCCCTGAAGAGTTAAAGTTTGCCCTGATTTTCTACCTCAGAAGGTTTATTACTTTTGTCCAGGTTGATTGACATTTCGTAGGTAAGCAGTAAACAAGGATGGTTTAGTACTTTTTTTCTGGGTTACAGCTTACACTGTGACTGGTATGCACTTTTCAGGGACTGGTCAATAGACTATACAAATGAAGTGTCTGTGGCCTACTGAGAGGGGATTGGTCAATTTGTAGCCCCACAATGGGAGGGGCCATGACTTGAAATTGACAAGGAGTTATGTATATAAGCAGCCAACCACATAGAGATTTTTCAGACAGGAAGAAGCAGGAAGAGAAGCAGCAGGAAAAAGCAGAAAGAGGAGGCAAGAAACCCTCTAAAAGAGCTGTAACATGGGACAAGGGTTGTAACACTGAAGACACCTAAAGGCCCAGAAGGGACACAGTGGCAAAGCCAGCCTGTGGCAAGAAGCCCTCAAGGGGCCCTGAAGCAAGGTCAAGAAGAGCCTGTCCTGAGGGGGCTGAAAGGAGGCCTGTGTGGCTGAAAGGGGTGTGCACAGAAGAGAGAAGGTCCTGCCTGCTGGCACAATGGACTGATCTTGATTTGCATTATCCCCTCTGAATCTACTACTACTACTTCCACTAGAATTTTACCGTAGTATTTGTTCCATTTATATTGGGTTTGTGCTTGCTGTGGAGGGGAGTGCAAAGAGAATTGGTGGAGACACTCTGAAACATCTCAGAAGCTGTGTTTTAATCCTTTTCAACAATGTAGCGCTTCTGATTGGGATCTGAGATGTTTTAAGAGTCTTTTTTAATAGTCACTAAAATAAGGACATGGTGCTGTTGGATTAATAACTGATACACAATCATTTCTGAACTGTACTGTTAATTAATCTTTAGTACTCCTTTCTCAATTATATATTCCTGTGCAGCCACCTCAACCCTGGGGTAACAAATGTTCCATCTGGAGTTTTTTTCTGCATCTTCTAATGGTGGCTATGCTTATGACAAAGAGGGATGTTCATTGCTAAGTCCAGGGTAGCATGGGTAACTTTAAGAAGAATCAGCTGGCATAAGACATAGATATACAGGGAATTATGACCAGAAGGGCTTTGTCCCAACAGTTTTGCATTTGATATGGGCCAGGGGTACAAATCACAGGGAGGCACTAGAAATGGATGGAATGAGTATATGAGAAGAGAGCAGGTGCCTGGAAAGAATGAGGTCTCACCCACTTCACCTGCCAATCCAATTTGTGCATCTGGGAATAGGGTCACAGGAGAAAGAGGAATGGAACTTCTAGACATGAGACAGTACTCTGGAAAAGAAAGTATATGGACTGGGAATCAGAAGATGGGGGCAATCCAAGTCTATCACACCTCCAGCTGCCAGCTCTCCCAATCTTTAATTTTGAGAAGATACAACATATCTGCCTGTCACCCAGGGATGCTGTAAAACATCAATCAGAAGAAGCATGAGCCAGGTCACAGTGGGAAAAAATGCCTCACTGCAATCTAAGGATTTCTGCAGGATGCAGTTCTATAGTGATGAATGAACACCACAAATTTCTCTCTTGGCCTTATGCTTCTCTGACCTTCCACCCCAGGTACACACATTTGCACAAACAAAAGCACACTTGCACACAAGCACATACATCCATGCCACTTACACATACATACACACAACTTGACTATATTCTGTTAGCATGTTCTATTGACTATCTCAATGCATTTTTGTTAATGTGGAAAACACAAACACTGTGTCTAGCTGTAATTACAAAATCAGCATGTCTGTGTATATGTGTGTACATACAAAATAACAGAGATATTTTACAAAGTAAGAATGTAGTCAGAAACAAATACTTGGGCATGCATTCTAGCATGCATAATGAAAAAAGAGTGCCAAAATTTTATTCTAATTGAGTATCTGTAGCTCATTTCCAACTGGCAAAAGATACCACACAGGAAAAAAAAAAAAAAAAAAAGATTAGAGATAAAGTTTTCTCTCCACTGGAATTGGATGACACTCACAAAATCTGTTTCTTATATACTCAAGCAATGACATTTAGGATCTTTACTTTTTAGTCTTGCCACTTGAAAGTGAATTGTTTACACATATGAAAGTTTGGAATGTTTATCATTTGAATTAATAATTTTTTCACTTTTCAGAAAAGTTTTCTACTGATCCTGCATGTCAGTGTTTGGATTGAAAGTTCCCTCTGAGTGCCAACTAGTACGAAAGAGAGAATATTTTCAATAGCTAGATGAACAAAAATGTAAATAAATGTAGATTGATATAGTCACTTAAACCCTGATAGCAAGAGTACCAAAAAAGAAGAAAACATGGCTGCTGAGTCCCTCCTAACTCATGGTGAGATGCCATGCATGTCAGAGCAGAGTATACTGCAGAGGGTTTTCAGTGGCTAATTTTTTGGAAATAGACCAACAAGCCTTTATTCTGAGGTTCCTCTGGGAGGACTGGAGCCTCCAAACTTTTGTTTGGCAGCTTAGGTTGTTAACTGTTTGCACCTCCCAGAGATTCCAGCAGGAGTATGTTGTGTGGATTGGAGTCGAATCCACATCATAGCGACCCTGTAGAATAATACAGTAGAACTGCCCCTATAGGGTTTCTTAGGCTGTAATCTGGTGAGATCATATTATCAGGTCTTTCCTCTCACAGAGTCCCTGGTGAATTTGAACCACCGACCTCTTGGTTGGCTTAACCATTGTACCACCAAGGCTCCTTAGGAGTGTATATCAGTATAATCTTTCTGGAAAACAAGAGCCTTAAAATTTCCATTTAATTTAGCACCTTAATTGTATTTCTAAGAACCTAGAAGCTTAATGTATTATATGCAATACTAATCTGCTCCTTAAAATGATGAACTAGACTATAGCTTTTGAAAGGGATATTTTCATATTTTGATAACCGAGAAACACCACTAAGATACAAAAACAAGCTACAAAACCTGAAACCCTTATTCTATAGGTACATGTGTGAGTTTGTATTTGTCAGTATGTCTCCTTTATACATAGAAGTATAATGAAAGCAACTGGAAAGATAAATAAAATTCCATTAACATTCATTTTGAAATCAAAGGTGATTTCCGCTTATTTCCAGTGTTTCAATAGCTTGTGATTTTAATCAGAAAAAAAAAAAATCTATTTTCATTTTGAATACACTCATTGTTGAAAATTCAGTAATAAATGAGAAATACAGAAATTAAAATCACTAAAATAGAGGTTAACATTTTCTTATGATTTCTGTGTTTCATTCCAGATTTAGGTGGATTAGAAATAAGTGTATATATACATCTAAGTAGGGATAGAGACAGAGATACACATACAAGTATATATAATATTTGAATTTTTATTTTAGAGGATACTTGATAGTGAGTGACTGCCATTATTCATGTAAATATTCTCTTAAAGTTGAACATTTAAGTTGTTTGCTAATGTTTTGGTTCTAAAAAAAAAAACATACTGGTCAATAACTATCTTTGCACATGACTCTGCACACTATCTGATAAATACTTTTGGATTAATTCATAAAAATAAAATTGAAAAGCTGAAGTACACGCACATTTAAATTTTTAAACACATTGCCAGATTTTTCTTTAGAAAAGTCCTATCAATTTAGGGTCTTATCAATAATGTGTTGCTAATAATAACAATAATAATCGTTACTAACAATTTTATTAGTAATAATAATTTCTACATGTCAGGCACAATTGTAAGTACTTTGCCTATTGACACTTCCATCCTCACATCAACACTTTGAGGTATGTACTATTATTAAGCTCATTATAGAGATGATAACACTGTGACACAGAGCAAGGTGGCAACTAGCCAGTGATGGAGCTGCCTTTCAAACCCAACCAGAATGACTTGAATCAACACCCTGAGTCATTCTCCTCTAACCCTTCTCACCATTCAGGTCCTGTCATCTCTCCTCCTCTGCCCTCACTATTATTAATAACTTGCAGAGAAAATATCCTATTATTTACATGTATATTTACTCTATTACAAAAAAAACTCACTGCCATTGAGTCAGTTCTGACTCATAGAGACCCCCATTGGATTTCCAAGGCAGTAAATCTTTACAGAAGTAGATTGCCCCATCTTCCTTCTGCAGAGCAGCTGGGGGGTTTGAACCACCAAACTTCTGATTAGTAGTCAAATGCCTTAGGCCCTGCACCACCAGAGCTCCTTTACTTTATTATAAGTGAGGTTAAATATGCATTTCAAATCTCCATTGGCCACTTATACATGACCTTGACCTACATTTTTTCATAAGGATCAAATTGATCCTATTTTTCCTATTGACTCTGAAATACAATATCTTTGTAGATTTAAAGATAATTATTGTTATTTTTGTTGTTGTTGTTGTCATGTACCATTGAGTTGGACCTGACCCATAGCAACCCCTCCTTGGGTTTCCAAGGCAGTATCACTATGGAAGTACATTGCCCAACCTTCCTTCCGAGGAGTGGCTAGTGGGTTTGAACTGCGCGCCTTCTGGTTAGCAGTCAAGTGCCTTAGGCACAGCACTCTTTATTTCATGTTGCGTTTTTCTCCCCTTGCTTTGCTCTTTGTCTTCAGTATTATGTAAGTATGTCTTACTACACAGAAGTTTTAAGTTTTGTGTGATTATTATTCAGTCTTCTTATTTATAGTTTCTGCTCAGATAATACCCTATATTTTTTGTATATGTATTTTATTCTAATACATGATTGTTTTAAAAAAGAGTTATTTAAATTCCTTTTAATATATATTTCCACCACTTAGCTGTTCGTTTGCTGTACTAGTGCAATTTATATGTTGCTATGATGCTGGAAGCTATGCCACAAGTATTTCAGGTATCAGTGTTGTCACCTGTTGCTTTTGTCTGGGTTCTCTAAAGAAGCAAAACCAGTGAAGAATACACATAAATATATACAGAGAGATTTCCTTCAAGGAAATGGTTCATGCAATTGTGGTGGCTGACAACAAGACCCAAACTCATGGGACAGGTGGGAGAACGGAAGATCTCTACTGGCTCACATGGTTGCAGGTCAACTTGCAGGCTATAGGCATCTGCTGGATCATAGGGTTGTGGAGGCTGGCAAATCCAAAATCTGAAAATCAACTGGCAGCTGAACACTACTGCAGGAGTGGTTCCAAGAACCAGAGGTCAGGTGATGAAAGGAATGCAGGGTTGAGAGAGGGTAAATTTTTCAAGAACATTCATTTATATACTGGGGATAGGCCACACTCCTAAGGAAATGCCTTTTTTAACTGGTTGGCCACTCACATCAGGTCACAAATTGGAAGGGGCCTACATTACGGAAGAACACATGCCAAACCACTGAGAATCATATCCTAGCTAAGTTGATACATAATATTAACCATTACATCCATGGTGGACAGACAGGCTTCAGCCAAAATGTCAAAGTAATAACTGACCTATTTAAATACATATATAGAGAGAGAAGAAATAAATTGTATTGTAAAGTGAATGACAACAATAAAACAGAGAGGTGAGAAAAGCACATGTGAAGAAAAATTGTAAGGAAACAGTAACTGCTTTAAATTCCTAACGCATAAAGTATGCTCCAGAAGGAGTGTTGCTGAAAGGTGACCTCTAATCCCCAAATCTATCTTTTCCTTGGAGTCTTTCATCTGACTGTGGTGAAACCCAGAGCTCACCATCCACTCACATGGGACACCCTTTAGTTTTGTGATAGCAGCCTTTTCCTTCTATTTGGATTTGACTGGCATTTTCAATAAGAATGTGTTAAAAAGAAAAAAAAAAGGAAGAAAATAAAATATTGCTATTGTTGTTGCGTGTCATTGAGTCAATTTTGACTCATAGCTACCCCATAAGGCAGAGCAGAATTCCCAATAGGATTTTCAAGGCTGTATATAATCTTTAGAGAAGCAGATCCCCACTCCTTTCACCTGCAGACCCTCTGGTGTGATTGAACTACCCACATCTGGGTTAGCAGCCAAGCACTTAACCACTCCACATCAGGACTTCTAAAAGAAAATATAGACAGCAAAATAATTGCATGTTTCCTGAGAGATGTGTACACCTGTTTTAAGAATCCTACCCATTCCTATGCCCAGCTCCACACCCAGGCTTTCGGTCTGGGACACTGGCCCACATTTGCTGTCTTAACTACTTCTTGGCTACATGGCTGCCAGCAGTGTCCTTGTCTTCTGGTCCCAAGTCTACTTACCTACTCATCTTGCTTTGTTCCCTTGTTGTACACATTCTAAAGACTGGAAGTCCTTCCCTACATATGACTCGTTACCTCAGCACAGCCTAGAGAAGAAGTCAGGTTTGTGTGAAATAGTTCCATGTTGGACTGTTGTAGGGGAAAAGCTGCAGCAGCAGCTGGTGGCCTGTTGCTACCCTCTGGTCCTCTTCTAAGGTGTTACATTCCACATTTATTTCTAGTCGACCTTCTCTCTCCTTCCCACATTCTTTGCACATTTGTTTCCGATCATTTTCCTGTTGCAAACCTGTTTCAACTAAAAAAAAAAATATATATATTTTTCATAGACCAGGCTCCCTAAAATGTCTTGACTCTTTATCATAGTTTTGAGTACCAAAGAATACCGCCCCCCCCCAAAAAAAAAAAAAAAAAACTTACTGCCCTAGAGTTGGATCCGACTCATAGTGACCCCTCCTTGGGTTTCTGAGGCAGTATCACTATGGAAGTAGATTGCCCAAACTTCCTTCCATGGAGTGGCTGGTGGGTTTGAACTGCCAGCCTTTTGGTTAGCAGTCAAATGCCTTAGGCACTACCTGTCAGAGCTCCTAAAGAATACCCAGCTAAGTTAATTAGAATGTACAGGCTTTGAATCCCAACCCATGTATCATAGGAAAATAATTTCTCTTGAAATAGGAATGATACAACCACAACATTTTTAGTCAAGTACCCTCTATGTGCCAGACATTTTAAATACTATTTCATTTAATGATCAAAATATTTCTCTGGGTAGATATTACTCTTAATTTACAGATAATGAGCACTGAGTTCAAAGAAGTTAGTAACTCAGCCAAGAACAACAACCTTCTAAGTGGTAAAGCAAGGATGAAAACTAGAAGTGACTTTCTCCAAAGTAGATGCTATTTCCATTACTCAACATTGCTCTCTGAATGAACCTCACCTTATGGCAACTTGGCTAGATTTTATTTATGACAAAGAAGAGAAAGGCATTGATATGCATTATCTATTACAGAAAGATAGCACGAAATTCCATGCCCTTTCCCTTCATGAATAGAATGTTCTTTCAGTGCATTTAAAACCAGGTGTCATTGAGTCAATTCAGACTCACTGACCTCATGTGTGTCAGACTAGAACTGTGCTCCATGAGGTTTTCAGTGGCTGATTTTTTTGAAGTAGATTGCCAGGACTTTCTTCCACAATGTTTCTGGGTAAGCTTAAACCTTCAGCCTTTCAGTTAGCAGTGAAATGTGTTAACTGTACCACCCCAGGACTCCTTTCAATGTATTTGTTGTTGTTGTTATTTGCCATCGAGTGGGACCTGACTCATAGCGACCCCTCCTTGTGTTTCCGAGGCAGTATCACTATAAAAGTAGATTGCCCAACCTTCCTTCCGAGGAGTGGCTGGTGGGTTTGAACCTCCAGCCTTCTGGTTAACAGTCAAATGCCTTAGGCACTATGCTACCAGAGCTCACAGCAGTCCCATCTATTTCAGAGTAGAACTGTGCTCCATAGGGTCTTCTTTCTTTTCTGTTTTTACTTTTATTGTGGTGAAAGCATACATAACAAGACATTTCCCAACATAACAACTTCCACAATTACAACTCAGGGACATTGATGGCATTTTTCATTTCGTGCCACCATTATTACTATCCTTTTCTGAAATATTCCACCACCATTAGCATAAACTCAATGCTCCCCAAACAAAGGCTTCCCTGTTCCCCCTCCCTCCTACCCCTAGTAACCACTAATAATCTTTAGTTTATA
>NW_006921639.1:7094172-7106066 GCF_000298275.1 Orycteropus afer afer | reverse complement strand
CTACTTCCGTAGTGATACTGCCTCGGAAACCCAAGGAGGGGTCGCTATGAGTCGGGGCCGACTCGACGGCACATAACAACAACAACAACAACAAGTATTCCATTGTGTGTATGTACCCATAGTTTTGTTATCCATTCTTCTGTTGATGGGCATCTAGGTTGTTTCCATCTTTTTGCTCTTGCGAATAGTGCTGCAATGAGCATGGGTGTGCATATACCTGTTCTTGTCCTGGCTCTCAGTTTAGGATATATACCTAGTAATGAGATGGCTAGATCAAATGGTAATTCTAATTCCAACTTTTTAAGGAATTGCCATACTGCTTTCCATAGTGGTTGTGTCATTTTACAGTCCCACTAGCAGTGTGTGAGGGTCCCGATCTCACCACATCCATTATTTGTTATTTTCTGCCTTGTTGAACTTTGTTATTAATGCTGGAGTCAGATAGTATCTCATGTTGTTTTGATTTGCATCTATCTAAAGGGTAATGATCGAAAGCATTTCTTCATGTGTTTGTTGGGTGCCTAATTATCTTCTGTGGTGAAGTGTCTGTTCATGTCTTCTGCCCATTTTTTAACTGGATTGTTTGTCTTTTTGTGTTGAAGTGTTGGAGTTTTCTATAAATTTTAGAATAAATCCTTTGTCTGATATGTCATCACTGAATATATTTTCCCAATCGCAGGTTTTCTCTTTTACTCTTTTGTAGAAGTCTTCTGATGCACAGAAGAATTAAAATTTTAGAAGGTCCCATTCATCTAGTTTATCTTCTGCTACTTGTGCATTTTGGGTTATGTTTGATAGTCTATTAATGCCATAAATTAGGGCCTCTGAGTTTGCTCTTTTTTTTTAATGAACTTTATAGATAGATTTAGGTTCACAATTTTAGGCTTTAATCTAACTGGAGTTAGTCTTTCTCTATGGTTTGAGGTATGGATCTTGTTTCATTTTCCTGCAAATGGATATCCAGTTTTGCCAGAGCCTTTTGTTAAACAATCTCTTCCCCATTTCATAAATTTAAGCCCTTTGTCAAAGATCAGCTGACCGTAGGTCAATGGATCTATTTCTGGGTTCTCAATTCTGTTCCACTGGTCTATATGTCTGTTGTTGTACTGATACCAGGCTGTTTTGACTACTGTGGCTGTACAGTAGGTTTTGAGATCTGGGAGTGTGAGACTCCCTACTTTGTTCTTCTTCAGTAGTGCTGTGTTTATCTAAGGTCTCTTCCCTTTCTATATAAAATTAGTGATTGATTTTTCCACGTCTTTGAAGAATGTTGATAAAATCTGGATCGGGATTATACTGAATGTGTGGATTGTTTTGAGTAGTATTGACATTTTCACAAAGTTCAATATTCCTGTCCATGAGCATGGTATGTTCTTCCAGTTAAGTAGATGTCTTATAACTTCTTAAGTAGTGTTTTGTAGTTTTCCGTGTATAGATCTTTTGTGTTCCTGGTAAGATTTATTCCTAAGTATCTTACCTTTTTAGTAGCTATTGTAAATGGTATTTATTTTCTTATTTCCTTTTCAGAGACCTCTTTGCTGATGTAGAGGTATCCAACTGATTTTTGTGTTGATCTTTTGTCCTGTCACTATGCTGAATCTTTCAATAAGCTCCAGTAATTTTCTTACTGAGTCTCTTGGGTTTTCTAGGTGTGGGATCATATCATCTTCAAATAGGGATAGGTTTACTTCTTCCTTACCAACTTGGATGCCTTTGATTTCCCTTTCTTGCCTTATTGCCCTGGCTAGAACTTCTAATATAATGTTAAATAGAAGTGGAGATAGAGGTCATCCTTGTCTGGTTCCTATTTGCAAGGGGAATGGTTTCAGTCTCTCTCCATTGAAAATAATGTTGGCTGTTGGTTTTGCATGTTGTTGTTGTTATGTGCTGTCATGTCAGACCTATCTCATAGAGACCCCTCCTTGGGTTGCCAAGGCAGTATCACTACGGAAGTAGATTGTCCAACCTTCCTTCCGAGGAATGGCTGGTGGGTTTGAACCACCAGCCTTCAGGTTAGCAGTCGAGTGCCTTAGGCACTATGCTACCAGAGCTCCCTGGTTTTGCATAGATGCCCTTTATTAACAAAAAGAACACCCTTCAGTTGAGTGCATTATCCAATTGTACCATCTAGGAAACCAGGAGATGACAAGTAGGTTTCAATCTCCACACCAATTCCGAGCACTTGCTTATACCTCTCCAGAATACTGTGTTGAGAAGGGCTCTAAGACACACACAAAAAGGGAGACCATGACAAATGACAGAATTCCATCTGCTTTGGGCACAGATCAGAATGGTATCAAATGTGTTTCGTATTTTCCATTTCCTAGTTCAGGAAACCTCTAAAATTTATTTAAATTATGACATTTATGACTACATGCATCTGCCCTTTTGGTCAGTAGACAATTATAAGGCCATGACACAACTCAATAGGTGTAAATCCACCTGGACCATCATGAGATATCCTGGAACGTGACATAGTGGAATGGTCACACTGGTCTATGATGGGAGGGTGTAGGCAAGTTAGAAGGAGAAATGCTTTAGGACTCTGTGGAAATTAAGTTTGTGTGTCAACTTGGCTGAGCATAGTTTTGAGTGGCTTGGCAGCTGGTTGTAGTTATTCCCCATGATGAGATTGTAGTCATCTCCATGGTGGAATCTGCTATGAGTAGCTAATCAGTTAAAGTAGACCTGGCTTTGGGGTATGGCCTGACTTTTTGGCACATCTTGATCATGCATTTGGCCAAGTCATCATCTCCAATTTCTGTACTTGAACCAGTGACCCACTCTGTTGCCTGCTGATCTCCATATTGTTCCTGGAATTGAACCAGTGGCCTGCCATGTTGTCTACTGATCTTGGAATTATACCATTTTACCTACCAACAGTTGGTTCAATCAGCTTCAACAGTCAGTAGCTGCCTGAGTTGGGAGACACCTCTAGCTCCAGTGTGCCTGGAAGAAGAGGCAGAATTGAAGCCCAAGGTCAAGGTATCGTCACCTAGCCCCTAGAGCTGGTACTCTGTACTTGGACTTCTAGCATCCTAAACTGTAGAAAATAACTTCCTGTTTGTTAAAGCCATCCACTTGTATCTCTGTTATAGCAGCACTAGAGAACCAAGACAGACTCTATTCTCCAACTGGAAGCTGAATTGGAGGAAAGGTGCAACTTCTAAGCTACAGAATACACATGTATCAGGAATGCCTATTTTCTTTAATGGGAAAATAATTTAAGCTTTGGGCTTTTACATTGAAACAAATATATCTTAAGAATAAAACATATTCATATGACTTTTAATAAGGAAATTTCAAAGAAACTCAGTGCGTGCTCCAACTTGCTTCCTTCTTTTGCCATTAGTATAACTCTGTGAAAAACTTCTAAATTCCTAGTGAGAAAAGCCCCTAAAAGGTGAAGTACAAATAGAAGTGAAACGTGGAAAGGTCAAAGTAATGGAGATCCCAAGGACATGTCTCTACTCTTAAAGGAAGACCCAAAACCTTCCAAAGGGACCTGTGGGACATGTTACCATGAATTCCATTGAATGCTTTTCCTGAAAGGGCACCATTTGTGCTACTTGTGATAGCATGGGGAGAAAATGTCTTTTATCCCTTGTTTTGCATTTTCTCCTTGGTCAAACCTATGGCTATTCATTAGCTACAGTTCTTCACAATGGCCTTCAAACCAATTTATTCATTTAATATATATTTATTGAGCACCTACTATGTGCCAAGCATGGTGTGCAATCAACAATCTATTTACTATTCCATGCATCTTCATCTCATTTTGTCCATGAGTAAACATTGTAGTTTTCTTCAAACCTGCTCCTGCTCTTGAATGCCCTATGTTAGTAAGTGGTACTATCATCACTCAGTGATGCAAGCCAAAAAGGGCATCACTGTCTTCCCCCTGATAGCTCACTCTCCATCACCTAGTTGATCTGTAAGTCCTTCTATTATAATTTATAAACATCTCTCAGATCCGCTTACTTCTTATCACATCTTTCACCACTACCCTGACTTCTACTCTTCATCAGTTCTTCCCCAGACTACTGAAACATTCTATTTTACTACTTGTTTTCTTTATCTTTTCTCTTTTAATTCCCTCACCCATCTTCAGTGGTATTACAACAGTTGTTCTTGTTGTTAGCTGCTATTGAGTCAGCCCTCAACTCATGGAGGCCTCATGCACAATTTAACAAATGCTGCCTAATCTTGCACCATGCTCATAATCAGTAGAAGATTGTACCATTGTGACCCATAGAGTTTTCATTGACTGATTTTTACAAGTAGATCACTAGCCCTTTCTTCTTAGTCCATCTTTGTCTAGAAGTTCTGCAGAAACCTGTTAAGCATAATAGCAACACACAAGACTTCACTGACAGATGAGTGGTGGCTGTGCTTGAGGTACATTGGCTTGAAACAAAATATGGTCTCCTGCATGGAAGGTAAGAATCCTACCACTGAACCACTGATGTCCTCTATCACAACAGAAATTCCTATAAAACATACATCTAACATCCTTTCTGGACAAGATCCAGAAAGGATCTGTGGATCTGATCCTATACAGACAACACTGATTTCACATTGTTTTCCAAATAAATCATACAACCCTTTGCATGACGCATGAGACTTGTCGTAGTTGGCCAGTAGATTTTTATTTGCTCTAATCCTTTGCCACGATTCTCTAAAACCCCACGTGAAGGTTCATCAAACTCCAAACTCCCAAGTTTCATGCTTTTGTGCCTTGATAACATGATCCCATTTTCTAGCAGTATGTTCCTCCCTGCCCACCCATTCCTTAATTCTCTGCCTGTCAAACAACTAGAAATCCTTACAAATCCAATTCAAACATTTTTGCCTTTATAATTTGAGATTATTTTGTGTTCTAGCAATACCTCAATGTATGGCAACCATTGTTTTATATGTTGGTTTATTCTGCTGAAATGTAGATTGCAGTCACTTTGCTGAGTCATTTTTTATCCCTAACACCTAACATAGGGCTGTCATATAGTAACAATTTGGTTAAGTTTTGTTGACTGTTCCAATAGAAACATTTTTCTAGTAAGCCATGTATATGTATAGAGGAGTGCTCAAAGGGGTTCTATATGGCGGAAGGTTAGAAGGGAAACAGGGGTTGAAATGGTCTACACCTGGGTTTTGGATGCCCTCTGAGTATTCACAAGCTGCCAGTGTCATATTCTCCTAAGATTTAAGAAATTTGGTTCCTTTTCAAATACTCTTGGCTGTCAAGCAGATCCTACACCTAGGGATTCTTTCATTCTACACTAAAATATTTACAATCCATATAGATGAATCTAACAACACTGTTAGTCTTAGTTATTGTATGAGTAACTTCATATATAAGAATCAGTACAAAGCCAAATCGTATGAGGTGGAGGCCAGACATGCCTCCACTCTCCAAACTTTTTCCCAATACTGTCACCAGCTGTTCTTCCCACGAGACTCTCTACTTCTCTTCTGGGTTTGATAATTCTTTCAAATGAACACATAGAACTCATAGACCATACCAAAAAAAAAAAAAAAACCTCACTGCCATGGAGTCAGATCTCACCTATAGCAACCTCTCCTTGGGTTTCCGAGGCAGTATCACTATGGAAGTAGATTGCCTCATCTTCCTCTCGAGGAGTGGCTGGTGAGTTTGAACCACCAGCCTTCTAGTTACCAGTCAGATGCCTCAGGCACTACACCATTATACTTACAGGTAAATGGTTTATTAAGAAAGTAACAGGATCAAAAACCATGTAGACAAAGTCTGGAAGTCTCCCCTAAAGCAAACAGCACATCACTCTCTTTTTCGGTGCAGAAGAGCTCTCCCAGATCCTCTCAGCTGTGCCAAAGCAGACCTTGTCTATGCCATGCACACCCCTCTCAGTCATGTAGGCCTCCTCTTGACCACCTCAGAACAGGCATCTATCTTTGCCTTGGGCCTTGCTGTTGTTGGCCACTCAAGTGTTAACGGACCCAGCTCATAGCTAGTGTAGCAGTTTGGTTAAGCTCTCTTAGTTGTATTCCTAGCATCAGACTTCTGCACTCACCACTACCTATGTCACATGGCCTCTTTCTGGCCTCTCACTGTCTTCAGTGTTATAGCCTTTGCCCTGTATTAGCTCTTTCAGTGGTTCCTCACTTTCTCTCTCCTGCTACTCCTCTCTTCTTCCCTTTCTTGCCTTTTCTCCTTTATGCTTCTTTCTTTCTTCTTCTTCTGATTACCAACCTTCTGGGCGGTTGGTCATATATAAGCAAACTCCCAGTTAATTTCAAGGCATGGAATTCCCACCAGAGCCATGAACTGACTAATCATTTCTTCATAGTCCACCATCACTTTATTTGCATAGTATGCTATAGTCACCTCATTTGTATAAGTATATTGACCAATTCTTGCAAGGTGCATAAAATAGATCAATCAAAGAGTAAGATGCAGCTTAGGGTCTCAAAAAAGTATCAAACCATCCAGCTGTTTACAACTTACTCAGGAAATGTCATTCAATCTAGACAAAAGTATCAAATTCTCTGAGGTGGGGCTTAGGGGAAAAATAATCTCTCAAACTGTTCGGATCCGACTCATAGCAACCCCTTCCTTGGGTTTCCAAAGTGATATCACTACAGAAATAAATTGCCCCATCTTCCTTCTGAGGAGTGGCTGGTGGGCTTGAACTGCCAGACTCTGGTAAGCTGTCAAATGCCTTATGCACTATGCCACCAGAGCTCCTTAGGGAAAGGGTTTCCTCATTCTGTTAGCTCTAGAAAAAGTTCCTCTTTTGGTATTCCGTTCCTTGGTCATTTTCTTTTCTTTCTTTTTATTTTATTGAGCTGTAGGTGCAAATTTACAGAACAGAGTTCGTTTTGCATTCAACATTTCATATACATTTGGTTTCACTCCCCCATTACCATCCCCAACCCTAACCAACTTTCCTCCCACCCTGTGCCCCTCCCTCATAGTTATGCACTCTTTTGTGTCCTGCATTTCCTCCGTGTGAATCTTGCCCTTCTGGAGCCCTGTGGTCAATTGCTCTGAGGATGCAACTCCATAGAGTATGTGGGTGCATCACCCTGGGTTGAGTGGTCTGCATGTACATCTTATTCACTATTGGACTAAGAGCCAGCCCCTGGGAGTGAGTTTATTCCAGACCCAATGTGTATCCCAGGGCCATAGTATTGGGGGTCCCACCAGACACCATCTGACCTGTAATTCTGGCCCTTATTGTGTTTTTGGATTTTGTTCCACGTTTTTCCTCCCACTCTATCCAGGATCTCCAGTTTTACTACTTTCCCAAGTGGTTGGCATTGGTAGCTGGGCATCATCTAGTTCTTCTGGTCTCAAGGTCCATCATGTCGTAGGGCTGATTTTCCCAAATATGCTTGCTTTTTTTTTTTTCCACTCTTCTTTGCTTCCAACGATAGGAGAACATTATCTGCATCTTAGATGGCCTCTTGAAAGGCTTTAGGAGCCCAGTTGCTACTCACCAGCATAGGTTGTGGAACAAGATTTTTGTGTATTTTATTGTGCCAATTGAGTCTGGTGTCCCCCAATACTATGGTCCTGAGTCAGTAGTCTATTGGATCTCTCTCCCAGTGTCTGTATCTGTGAGAGATTGCTCTATGTCTGTCTTCTGTTGTTTCTATAAGGATTGTGGGTATTTTGTATCACTGGTATCTGTACAAGATTAGCCTCAGCTGAATCTATCCTTGTTCTAGAGTATAAACCTGTTCACTGACCCTCATCTGATACTCTTAGATGTTTATGTGTTTATGGTAATGTGGTATTGTGGATATACTAGTATTAGCCTCTGTCATCTATAAATTATGTGCACAATTCAATGTCCTCCCTTTCCCTAATGCTTTCATGGTGATCATAGACTCTTTCCATACCATCCCTCCCCTCATGCACCCACCTCAGCATGTGACTGCCAGCTAGCCTGAAATTATTCCCTCTTCTTCCCTCCTACCCCAGTAACATACAAAGTGAGTTCCCTTCCTTAAGCAAACTCTTCTTTGTCTTTTTACAGTAACGGGCTTATACAATATTTGTCCTTCTGCAATTGACTTATTTCATGCCACATAATATCCTCCAGGTGCATCCACATTGTGAGATGACGCGCATATCCTTCATTGTTCTTTAATGTAGCATAGTAGTCCATTGTGTGAATAATTTGGTTATCCACTCATCCGGTGATGGGCATTTTGGTTGTTTCCATCCCTTTGCTATAGTGAATTGTGAATTGTGCCTATGTCTGTTCGTGTACTTCCTCTCACCTCTTTAGGATTTATTCCAAGTAATGGAATTTCTGGGTCAAATGGTATTTCTATTTTCAGTGTTTTAATGAAATGGCATACAGTTTGCCATAGTGGTTGCACCATTTTACAATCCCACCAGCACTGTATAAGAGTTCCAATCTCTCCACAATGTCACCAGCATTTGTTATTTTCTGTCCTGTTAAACTTTGCTATTATTGTTGGGATGAAATGATATCTCATTGTTGTTTTGATTTGCATCTCTCTAATGACTAAACATTGTGAGTAATCCCTCATGTGTTTGTTGGCTGCCAGCATATCAGCTTTAGTGAAGTGCCTGTTCAAGTCTTTTAGCCATTTTTAAATTGGATTGTTTGTCTTTTTGGCGTTGAGGTGTTCATGTTTTCTGTAGATTTTGGAGATAACTCCTTTGTCAGATATGTCAAAGGCAAATATTTTCTCCCAACCTCTAGGTTTTCTTTTTACCCTTTGACAAAGTCTTTTGATGTACATAAAAATTTAATTTTTAAAAGGTCCCTGTCATCTAGCTTCTCTTTTAGACCTCCTGTGCATTCTGGGTTATGTCTGATAGTCTGTTTATGCCATAAATTAAGGCTTCTAGATTTGTGCCTATTTTATGCTTGATGAATTTTATATTTTGGGGTCTTACATTTAAGTCTTTGATCCAACTTAAGTTTGTTTTTGTCTATGAGGTGAGGTATGGGTTTTGTTTCCTTTTTCTGCAAGTGGATATCCAGTTTTGCCAGCACCATTTGTTAAAAGAGGCTGTCTTTTCCCCCATTTAAAGGGTTTTGGACCTTTGTCAAAGATCAGCTCTCCATGGATGGATGGATCTATTTCTGGACTTTTGCTTCTGTTCCATTGGTCTATCTACCATTGTACCAATACCATGCTGTTTTGACTACTGTGGCTGTATAGTAGGTTTTAAGATCTGGGAGTGTGAGACCTCCCATTTTGTTCTTTTTCTTCAGTAGTGCTCTGCTTATCTGAGGTCGCTTTCCTTGCCATGTGAAGTTAGTAATTGTTTTTTCCATGTCCTTAAAAAATTTTGTTAGTATCTGGATCAGGATTGCATTAAATGTGTAGATTGCTTTATGTAGTATTGACAGTTCCACAATATCCAGTCTACTTATCCATGAACAAGGCAGGTTCTTCCATTTATGTGGAGTATTCCATCTTTTTCTATGTTCTGGAATAGCTTGAGTAGGATAGGTGTCAACTCTTCCCTGAATATTTGGTAAAATTCTCAAAAAGCCATCATAGCCAAGACTTTTCTTTGTGGGGAGTTTTTTGTTTTGTTTTGTTTTAAAAGTCCTGCTCAATTTCTTCTTTTGTTATAGGTCTGTTCAAGTATTCTATCTCTGAGTGGGATAGTTTAGGTAGGTCTTGTGATTCTAGAAACATGTTGATCTCTTCTAAGTTCTCAAATCTGTTGGAGTACAGTTTTTCATAATATTCTGTCAGTATCATTTTTATTTCAATTAGTTCTGTTGTGATGCCACCCTTTTCATTTACTAATCTTGTAATTTGCATATTCTCTTTTTTTCTTTTGTTAGATTTGCCAATGGTTTGTCGATTTTGTTAATCTTTCTGAAGAACCAGCTTTTTGTTTTGTTGATTTTCTCTATTTTTTTTTATTTCTGTTTTATTTCTTTCTTCTCTGATCTTTATTATTTCCTTTCTTCCAGATATTGTAGGATTCTTTTGTTGTTCTTTTTCTAGTTGTTGACTTAGAGTGTTGTTATTGTTTCTTTCCTCTTTCTTGATATATGCATTCATTGCTATAAACTGACTTCTGAGTAATGCTTTTGCTGTATCCCATAGGTTTTGGTATGATATATCTTCATTCTCCTTTGTTTCTAGGAATTTTTTATTTCACTTTTTATTTCCTCTATTACCCAGTAGTTTTTGAGCAATGAATTGTTCACCTTCCACATTTAATGTTTTTTCCTTGATCTTCCTATTATTAATATCTAATTTTATAGCATTGTGGTCTGAGAAGATGCTTTGTAAAATTTCAATGTTTTTGAATTTATTGAGGCTTGTTTTATGTCCTAACGTATGATCTATTCTGAAGAAGGATCCGTATGCACTGAGAAGAATGTGAATTGTGCTTTTGTTGGGTGGAATGCTCTGTATATATCTATGTGGTCAAGTTGGTTGATTGTGTTGCTGAGTTCTTCTGTATCTTTGTTGAATTTTTTTCTACTTGATCTGTCCCTCCTTGAAAGTGATGTTAAAGTATCCTACCACTGTTGTAGAGTTGTAGAGTTGTCTAGTATCCCTTTTAATTCAATTAATATGTGCTTCACTTATTTTGGAGCACTTTCATTGGGTGCATAGATATTTATTATCGTAATGTCTTCATCAATTGACGCTTTCAGGATCATAGATTGGCCTTCTTTGTATCTTATGCTGTTTTTCACCTTAAAGTCTATTTTGTCAGAAATTAATATTTCCACTCCTGCTCTTTTTTGGTTACTGTTGGCTGATTGTGTATTAATCTTGTTATTTTGCTCTTGAATGGTTTTCCTGAGTTCTTCCAGGATACTGTCTGTGTTCTCCTTGTTTCTGTTTGGGGTTTCCTTAAGCTCTTGCAGAGTTTTATAAACATGCATAAATTCCTTCTCAGATAATTCTATTGCCTTCTCTTCCTCCATGTTTGAGTTTAAAAAGGAACAGATCAAGAAAGGAGAGATGAGAAAAATAGATCCCAAGCAGCTTTGTCAAAGATCAAAGCAGAACAAAGAAAACTTATTCACAAATAGCATTATAACCACAGGTATAGGTAGGAGTTAGGATTTTCTACACATTTTTTTTGGAACACAATCCAATACGTAACATTCCACCATTTGGCCCTAAAAATTTATGTTCTTCTTACATGTAAAACTCATTCACCATATTACCCCATCCCAAACATCTTAAATCAACTCCAAGTACAAAGTTTCATCTTCTAAATCACCTAAATTAAATAAGGGTCAGACTTTAGGTGTATTCTATCCTGAAGCAAAATTCGTCACCTATGAACCTTTGGAATCGAGGCTACAGTTAATGTGCTTCCAAAGTACAATAATGGTCTAGGCACAAGATAGACATTTTCATTACAAATGGGAGAAATTAGAGGGAAAGAAGAGCTAATAGGCACCAAGCAAGTCCAAAACTCAGAGGAACAATTACATTAGCTCTCAAGACTTGAAAATATTCCTTTATTCTCTAAGACCATTGGTGCAATGGCCCTATCGTACAGATTATGGGTGTTTGCCATGCTGTCTCTATTCCGTGTGAAGGCTCATAGGCCCTCAGCTTCAGATCTGCCTTTCAAGACCACTGGGACGTCAACACAAAACCTCTTTAGCAAGCCCCATTTTCCTGTTGTTGTTGTTGTTTTTAGGTGCCATAGAGCCGCTTCCAACTCATAGTGACCCCATGCACAACAGAATGAAATGCTGCACAATCTCGCGCCAGCTCCATGACCCCTGCTATACTTGAACCCGTCATTGCAGCCACCATGTCAATCCATCTCATTAAAGGCCTCCCCCCTCTTTCGTTGACCCTCCACCCTACCAAGCATGACATCCTTCTCCAGGGAATGGTCCCTTCTGACAACATGACCAAAATAGATGAGA
>NW_006921639.1:7072246-7091652 GCF_000298275.1 Orycteropus afer afer | reverse complement strand
AGGTCTTGAAAGCTTTACCTTATCCATATGAGTAAGGCTGGGTTTACTCAGATGATGCAGCTCTTTCCCTGTCTTATTTTGAGAACCTTCTAACCTAACCAGACTATTCATAAAGTTGCCCGGTAATGTATCAAACAGTGTTTCTTTGCTATTCATAGGGTTTTCCCTGGCCAAATCTTTGAGAAGTGGATGGCCTCTTCCTTCTTCTTAGTCTGTCTCAGTCTGTAAGCTGGGCTGATACCTGTGCACTATGTGCATCCCACTGGGTTTGAAACACCAGTGGCTCAGCCTCAAAACTCACATCAACACAAAACTTCTTGCCCCCAACAAGCTCCATTCTTTGGTCCCTTGTACATGAAAGCCCCATCCCCTCAGCTTTGGGCAGCTGTCCCATCCTCTTGGTGCATCTAAAAGGCAGCTCCACACTCAAGAACCAAGTTGGTGGAAATCTGACTCTTGAAAACTAGAAGATTGTGGCTCCACCCTTTGAAACCCAGGACACCATGTATCCACCCTTTGGAACTGCTCTGCTTCCAGTGCTCCTGCCAACAGTTTTACTGATATCTGAGTTGCTCCAGGTATGGTCTTTTCCTTTTCTTGGAGAAATATAGATGTAGTTCTTTTGGCTTTTTTCATGCCTGCTGAATTCCAAGAGGCAGATAGCTTTCCTTCCTTCATCTTATCTCTGCCCCTTTAAGTCTAGGCTGATCTACCAGTCATAGGCTTAATCACAAACTTAATCTCTATGCATAGCAGAAATAAACACTGCCCAGTCCTGTGCCAGCCCCATGATCCTTGCTATACCCGTGCCTATTGTTGCATCCACTGTGTCAATCCTTCTTATTGAGGGCCTTCCCCTTCTTCATTGACCCTCACTTGAAAGAGGTCCTTTACAGCAGATTTGCCTAATGCTATACAATGTCTGATATCTTGACTGCTGCTTCCATTCATATTGATTGTAGAACCAAGTACTGTGAAGTTTTAAGAGTTATAAGAGGTTACAAACCATGTCTGCATTCACCTATCACTGTGTCCTCAATGTATGTCACATGTTGTTGTTCTTGTTGTAGTTGTTAGGTGCCATTGAGTCATCTCTGACTCATAGCAACTCTATGCACAGCAGAAAGAAACACTGCCCAGTCCTGTGCCAGCTTCGTGATCCTTGCTATACCCGAGCCTACTATTACAGCCACTGTGTCAATCCTTCTCATTGAGGGCCTTCCCCTTCTTCACTGACCATCACTTTAGCAAGCAAGATATCCTTCTCCAGGGAATGGTTCCTTCTCACAACATGACCAAACAGATGAGACAAAGTCTGGCCATTCTTGCTTCCAAGAAGCATTCTGGCTGCACTTCTTCCAGCACCAATTTGTTAGTCCTTTTAGTAGACCATGGTACTCTTAGCATTTTTCTCCAACATCACAACTCAAAATCATGAACTCTTCTTCAGTCTTCCTTATTCACTGTGTAGCTCTCACATGTATATGAAGTGATTGAAAATATCATGGCTTATGTCAAGCACACCTTAGCCTTCAAGGAAACATCTTTGCTCTCCAGCACTTGAAAGAGGTCCTTTGCAGCAGATTTGCCCAATGCTATACAATGTCTGATATCTTGACTGCAGCTTCCATTCGTGTTGATTGTAGAACCAAGTACTGTGAAGTTTTTGACAACTTCAATCTTTTCTCCATTTATCATGATGCTGCTTATTGGTCCCATTTTGAGGATTTTGGTTTTTTTTTAATATATTAAGGCATAATACTGCAGACTATAGTCCTTTATCTTCATCAGTAAGTGCTTCAAATCATCCTCACTTTCAGCAAGCAAAGTTGTGTCATATGGGGATCACAGGTTGTTAATGATTCTTCCTCCAAACCTTATGCCATGGTCTTCTTCACATAATCCAGCTTTTCAGATTATTTGCTCAATATAAAAATTGAATAATTATGGTGAAATGAGACAACCTTGATGCATTCCCTTCTTGATTTAGAACCATACAGAATCCCCTTGTTCTGTTCAAATGACAGCCTCCTGATCTACATACAGGTTCCTCATGAGTACAATTAAGTGTTCTGGAATTCCCATTCTTCTCAGTGTTAGCCATAATTTGTTATGATCCACACAATTGAATGCTTTTGCATAGCCAATAAGACATAAGTAAACATCTTTCTGGTATTCTTTGTTTGCAGCTAAAACCCATGGGACATCAACAATGATATCCCTCATTCTGAATCCTCTTCTGAATCCAGCTTGCATTTCTGGAAGTTCTCTGTAAATATAGAGCTGCAACTCTTTTTGAATTATCTTCAGTAAGATTTTCCTTGCATGTGATATTAATGGTATTGTTCAATAATTTCCACATTCTGTGGGATCACCTTTCTTTGGAATGGGTACAAATATGTATCTCTTCCAGTCAGTTGGCCAGGTAGCTATTTTCCAAATCTCTTGGTATAGCTGAGTGAGTGCCCAGCAGGGCATCCATCACATAGTAAGTGCTCAATAAATATTTGTTCAATCAATGTCTAAGAGGGGAAAAATAGATTGTTACAATAATAACCAATGTAGTTGTTAATATTCCATCCTCACATGAAATAGTCATGTTTTCCCTTGTCTTACAGTTGAGAAATTTCACACTTAATTAAACCAGTTGCTATCAAATCATTTGACCTCATGGTGACCCCATTTGTGTCAAAGTAGCACCATAGGGCTATTGATGGCTGATTTTTCAATAGATCTCCAGGTCTTTCTTCTGAGGTGTCTCTTGGTGTACTCAAAGTTCCAATCTTTCAATTAGTAGCCAAGAATGTTAACCATTTGCATCACTCAGGGACTCCACACTTAATTAAAAACAAGTTCTGACCCATAGTGACCTACAAGGGAGAGCTTAATTGTCCTATAGAATTTCCAAAGCTGTAATGCTTACAAAGCAGACTGCACATCTTTCTTCCACAGAGAGGCTGATAAGTTTGAGCCGCCAACCTTTTACATTAGCACCCTAGTGTTTAACCACTGCTCCACCAGGGCTCCTCTACATTTAATTAGGCCTTGTCATTTGTCCAAAACCATGCAGTTTGTAGATCATGTTGTGAACATGACCTGGGTCTATCTTCACTGCTGTTCCACATCCTCTTACCAGCCTATAAACTCAGGGTTTAATGTACTGCAAGCGGCCTAAGACTTAATGTTAGATACTACACCTTTCTACTGGTTTAACTTTTGACAAGTGGGTCTACTGTTCTAATCCACAGACAAAGCAGTTAGTCTACAGTAGGGAATGTGGCGGTGGTATACAGCCACACACAGGGCTGGTCTTTTGGTAGGTTTTTTTGGTCACTTCTTTGTTTTATTTGAGCTTGAAAGCCTTCAACAAGAAAAAGCACCAAATTTTGAAGTTACTTAATTCACCCAATGGTTTGTTTTTGCTTCTCAGAACCCAATCCAAGCCTTTATGTTATCTACATAGAGTTTGTAGGCTTTTGAGCCTTGTGCCCCTGGACAAGTTGGCTCCCATATGTAATTATGCAAGGTTCTGTTCTTGTTCCTTTCCTTTTCCCTCACATCTTGTTGAACTGAAGGTATGCTGGGAAGTCAGTCCCAAGGCCCAGTCAGTGGACAACCAATTTACAGTATGAAGGTCTCGTTTGCTGTGTCAGTGTATCTAAGGATTATTTAGAGTATATATATGTATAGATATATTTTAGGTTAACCACTCAAAGATGTGTTGAAACCATCAGGAACAAAAAGAGTGGGGGGAGGCCTACAAAAATACCTCATATTATTCAGAAGAATTTAAACCACATGTTTCTGCTTTTTTACTGATTCTTTTACAAGTAAACCATTAAAATGCAGTCTTCTATAGCTATTTGATGTCCCAAGAGCTCCCAAAGATTTTACAGGCTGTTTTCCTTAGAACTTAAAGGATATGTAGAGCTTACCTAAAAGGTGTGAAAGGCACCCAAATCTGAAAGATTTTATCATAGCCATTAAATTGGATGCAACTAATTGCCTGCTTCTAAATCTCCATGACTGATGAAATATGTAATAGTCATGGTGAAAGCACTCTGATTTGGTTTCTGTGTACATTGAAGAAAATGTCCATGGAGAGAGCCAGAACCTTAGGAGAGCTATGAAGTTCATAAATGTGGCTTTTCTGACATTGGTTCTTATTCTCTCAGTTGGAAATTACTACGCAGTAGATTAAAAACGGTTTAAGAGTGATGTCCATAACTTGTTCCTCACAAGGACCGTCTTATTATTATTTTGGCAAATATGTATGCTACAAAATATTTGCTATTTCAACATTCTTAGTGTATACAATTTAGTGGCATTAATTGTTGCTATGGATTGAGTTGCATCCCCCTAAAACATATGTTGTAAATCCTAACCTCTATGCCTGTAGTTATATTGTCCTTTGGGAATGTGTTGTCGGTTATGTTAATAATGCATAATTAGTGTAGGATATGTCTTGAGTCAATCTCTTACAAGATATAAAAGGAGCAGATTAAACAAGCAAAGATGAGGAAAGAGAGATGCCACACCACAGGAAGATCACCAAGGAGCCAAATAACAGAAGCTGAAGAGATATGTGGTAGTTAAGGTTGTTGTCAGCTTGGCCAGGCCTGGTTGAGTATCTGGGCAGCTGGATATAGTTATTTCCCATGGTGAGTTTGGTAATTAACTCCATGGTGGAATCTACATTAGCAGCTGAGTAGCTGCTTTAGGGATGTGGTCTTCTTCCAGTGTATAAGAAGTAACTTTGAGGGAGGTCTCCAGCTGACGGCACACTTGAACCCTGCATGTAGCCACATCATTGTTCAGTGGCCTGCCATGTTACCCTGATGATCTTGGGACTTTTAATGGACTTGAATTAATGGCCAGCCATGTGGTTTGGTAGTATCGGTACTGTGCCTTTTCACTTGTCAAACTTGGGTTTGTCAGCCTCAGCAGTTAACAGCTGCCTGAGTGAAGAGATGCCTCTAGCTTCAGTGGACTGGGAGCAAGAGACAGAGCTGAAGCCCAAGGTTGAGAGGTTTTCACTCAGCCCCTAGAGCCTGGCACCTAGTACTCAGACTTCTAACCTCCAAAATTGTAAGAGTATAAACTCCTGTTTGTTGAAGTCATCCCATTTGTGGTATATTCCTGTCAGAGCAGCACTAGGTAACCAAAATGAAGGAAGAGCCTTCTCCCATAGCAAACAGAGAAAGCCTTCCCCAAGAGCCAGCAGCCTGATTTTGGACTTCTAGTTATAACAGCACTAGAAAACTAAGACAATTACATTCATTATGTTGTGCCACCATAAGCATTACACATTTCCAATTTTTCCATCACCCTTTACAGAAACTCAATGTCCCCTTGCAGTGAATGCTCCGTTCCCTCTCCCTCCCACCTGCCTCTAATAATCACAAATAATCTTAAGTCTGTATATAGTTTCCTGTTCTAGGTATTTCATGTAAGTGGAACCATACAATATTTGTCCTTTTATGACTGACTTGTTCTAGGTATTTCATGTAAGTGGAACCATACAATATTTGTCCTTTTATGACTGACTTACTTCACTCAGAATAATGTTTTCAAGACTCACCCATGTTGTAACAAGTATTTGAACTTCGTTTCTCTTTATGACTGAGTAGCAGTCCATTTGATAGACATTTAATTTCTTTCTATACTTTGCCTATTGTGAATAATACTACAGTGAACATTGTTGTACGCATATCTGTTTGCAATCCTGTTTTCTATTCTTTTGGATTTATACCTGTGGTAGTTAAGGTTGTGTGTCAGATTGGCTGGGCTGTGGATTTGAGTGGTTGGGTAGTTAGATGTAGTTCTTCTCCATGATGAGATTATAATCTCATTCATGATGGAATCTGTTGCAAGGAACCTAAGTGGTTGCCATTGAAGAGTGCCCTGCTTCCATTATATGAGGAAAATCTTTGAGAAAGGTCTCTTGATTTTGGCACATCTGGATCCTGCATTTGGCTGAGTCTCCTTCTCCAGTTCCTGGACTTGAACCATTGGCTTGCTGTGGAAACAGTCACGTGTTGCGCCATTGGTTCTTGGGATTGTGTCATTTTACCTGCTGACCTCGGGTTCATCAATCTCAGCAGCCAGAAGCTGTCTGAATGAGAAGATGCCTCTAGCTTCAGTTGACCTGGAAAAAGAGGCAGAGCCGAAGCCCAAGGTCAGAGGGTCTTCACCCAGCCCCTAGAGCTGGCACTCTGAATTTGGATTTCTAGCCTTCTAAACTGTAAGAGAATAAATTCCTGTTTGTTAAGCCATGCTCTTGTGATATTTCTATTAAAGCAGCACTAGAGGACCAAGAAGGAGCTCTGGTAGCATAGTGCCTAAGGCGCTTGACTGCTAACCGGAAGGCTGGTGGTTCAAACCCACCAGCCACTCCTCGGAAGGAAGGTTGGGCAATCCTACTTCCGTAGTGATACTGCCTCAGAAACCCAAGGAGGGGTCGCTATGAGTCAGGGCCGACTCGACGGCAAATAACAACAACAACAGAGGACCAAGACAATACTTATAAATAATTGCTGGATCATACAATAATTGGCATTTGACTGCTAACCAGAAGCTGGTGGTTCAAACCCACCAGCCATTCCTTGGAAACAAGATTGGGCAATCTACTTCTGTAATGATACCACCTCAGAAACCCAAAGTGGGGTCGCTATGAGTCGGATCTGGTTCTGTGGCCGTGAGTTTGGTTTTTTGTACAGTAATTCTATATTTAACTTTTTGAGGAACCACCAGATTTTTTTTTCTACTGCAGTTTTTACATTTCTTTTACAAGTTTGTTTTTACAAATAAGTGGTATTTGTTTTTTAATATCTGTTGTTGTTGTTGTTTGCCGTCAAGTCAGACCCGCCTCATAGCGACCCCTTGGGTTTCCAAGGCAGTATCATTATGGAAGTAGATTGCCCCATCTTCCTTCCGAGGAGTGGCTGGTGGGTATTTAATATCTAGCTGGTTCAAATTAGCAGGGAATAATCATCTTACCTCATGGAGTTGATATAACTTCATGTCCAGCAGAAAGCAAGGACAGTTTATGTCCTCATTAGCTTATACTCACTTGTTGAATAGGTATATAATTTCAGTGGGGTTCATGCAAAAGAGATTGTGATTCTCTCATCTCCTTTTTTGGGGGAGGGGTCTCAAAAGACATATTTCCCTCTCAATATATTACTTTTTAAATTTTAAACAACACACACATTAGTATAATAGTAACATAATCATCTGTTTTCACAGTGGTTTACTGTTTACAAATTATGTATCATTAATTACCTAACTTAATTCTTAAAATATCCCTGGGACAACCTTTCACCATCCCTATCAATCAGATGAGAAAACTGAGGTTCAGGGCAGAGATGTGATGTTTCAGCTGAGAGGTTAATAAAGAACAAATCTGGAACGTGGGTAACTCAATTAAAAATTTGCTGTACTTTCAGAAAAACTATGAAGACAGTATAAAGATCAGAAGTTGCCAAGGGCCCAGGGGATGGGGGGATGGTATGAACTGGTGAAATATAGGGCATTTTTAGGACCGTAAAACTATTCTGTATGATACTGTAATGGTGGGCATTTGTCAAAACCCAAAGGCCAGCATAACACAAAGAATGAACCTTGATGTGAAACATGGGCTTTAGTTACTAACAATGCACCAATATCAGTTTGTCAATTGTAACAAATTTAACCACAGGAATGGATAATGTTAATAATAGGAAAAATAGTATGTATGGAGGAGGAGGATATACAAGAGTGCTCTGTTCTTTCTGTGCAATTTTTCTTTAAACCTAAAAGTGCTCTAAAAAATAAAGTCGATTTAAAAAAATTAGTGCACTCTCTACATTGGAGTTTTTAATAACAAAATGTTTACCTGAGCAATATAGCTCAACTAAACATAGCTCATCATTGCCTAATGATTGAATTAGTGAACAAATGAATGAATCTCCATCACTAGGGAAGTTATTCTCAATAATTTAAAGAGGCACTATGTTGTCTGGGGAAAGATGAATGTCCTAAGAAAATGTGGGATAAATGCTGAGGCTACTGAGGCTATTAGAGCTAGGGATCCCTGGCAGTGCAATGGTTAGCTCTACTGCTAACTGAAAGGTTGACAGTTCAAATCTACTCTGTCACTCTGTGTAAGAAAGACCTCGGGACCTGCTCCCATATAGAACACAGCTTAGAAAAAGACATGGGGCCATTCTACTCAAAAACTGATTTGACAGCAATTAACAGCAACAAAGAATCCAGGGTACAGTGGAGGCTGCTTGAGAGATGGTTATCCAACCAGTCTACTGTAGGTTAGTCCAACAGAAGAACCAGAATCTCGGGTGAATTGACAAGAACCTGTGAAACTGAAGGAAGAGTACTTGTAGGGCTGATCAGATTAGCCATAGTTCAAGAAAAAGAACAAAAAAAAACTAGTCAAAATTAAGAGACTTAATTTGATTAATTGTCTAGAGTGAAAAATAGCCTGGGCACCTGGTTCTTTTCACAGTGAAAGAGATGTTTAGAGAAAAGCCAGTACTTTGTGTAATTACTGGTTATTCAATACTTTGCTAAGGCTTCAGTGTTTCCAATGTTCAGGTTATCCAGTATGAATGCATTTTATGTCATCCTTTTGGACAGTGTGACAAAGAACATGGGTACCCTCTCTGGCTCTGAGAACACTCCCACCTTCCTCTATGTCCAGAGGTGGGATAGAGGGGATTCAGTGGAGTTGTAAGTTCCAAGATCCTGGAATGTGTCCTTTTAGGCCTAGAGACAAGCATTAACAAGCATGGAGCTCTTTTACAATTACTCTACTCAACTTGAGCTTCAGTTTAATATTCACTTGGCCCTTTTTTAGTCTAATATCCCTAGACAAAGAAAGAGAAGCATTACAGGAAATGAAGAGCTCTGCTTTCAGTTTGTTATCCATTGTTTTGGTTACCTAGTACTGCTCTAGCAGAAAATACCACAAATGGGTAGCTTTGACAAATAAGTGTTTACTTTCTTACAGTTTAGGAGGTTAGAAGTCCAAGTTCAAAGTGCCAGCTTTAGGGGCTGGGTGAAGGCCCCTCAACCTTGGGCTTCAGCTCTGCCTCTTGCTCCTGGACCACTGAAGCTAGAGACTTCTCTTAATTGAGGCAGCTGCTGGCTGCTGAGGTTGACAAACCCAAGGTCGACAAATAAAATGGCACAGTCCCAAGATTATCAAACAACATGGCAGGCCACTAGTTCAAGTCCATTAGCAGTCTCGATATCAGCAGACAATATTGCAGGCTGCTGGATGAAGACTCACCTATATGCAGGGTCCAAGCATGCCAAAAAGCTGCAGAGACATTTCTGAAAACTTCTTATATACTGGAAGCAGACCACATCCTAATCAGCTACTCAGTTACTCCAGTAGATTCCATCATGGAGTTGATTACCAGTCTTATCATGGGGAATAACTACATCCAGTTGCCCAGTCACTCAAAATCAGACCCAGCCAAGTTGACACACAACTTAACTATCACATCCATCAAAATTTCCTTCTTAACAGATCTAGATGGTGCCCAACTACCAATGCCAACCACTCGGGAAGGGATCGAAACTGGAGATCCTGGATACAGGGAAAATGTGGAACAAAATTCAAAATCACAATAATGACAAGAATTACTGATTGGATGGAGTCTTGTGGTACCCCCAAGACTATGGCCCTGGAATACCCTTTGGGCCTGAGATAGGACTCACTCCCAAGGACTGGCTCTCAGCCCAACAGTATAAAGACTTACATGCAGAAAACCCAACCCAGGATGATGTACTCACCTACTCTATGGAGATACACCACCATGGGGCAGCAGATGGGGAGCTTTCACATGGAGGAAGATCTGGACAGACAGAAGTGCATAGTTAAGAAGGGCATGGGGTGGGGGGTGTCATAGGGAAGGGAGGGGAAGAGAGTGGGTTGAGGATGTTAATTGTGGTGTGAAATCAAATGTGCATGAACTGTTTAATGTGAAACAAATTTTGCTCTGTAAATTTGCACCCAAAACACAATAAAAATAAAAAGTTAAAAATTGCATACTTAACATTGAGAAACAGGCCTATGACTTTCTTGAAATTCTTATGCAAAATGCCACTTAATAAAAATGAAAAAGAGTTTTTGACATCCTTAACATGATCATGAGGGCAGCATTGGTTCACTGTTAGAATATTTGCCTTCCATGCAGGAAACCCAGGTTTGATTCCCAACCAATGCACCTCATGCACAACCACCACCCATCTGTCAGCTTGTATGCTGCTGTGATGCTGAATGGATTTCAGCAGAGCTTCCAGACTAAGATGACCTAGGAAGAAAGGTATGGTGATCTACTTCCCAAAATCAGCCAATAAAAAACCTATGGGTCACGATGGTCTGATCTAATTGTGCCTGGGATCTCCATAATATAGAAGGTGACTTGACAGCAGCTAACAACAGCAACAACATGGTCATATCAGATTACCAGAAGTTCAATATTGCCAGTGCCATCTGGAAAGCTACAGGTACACATCCACTTCCACCTCATGGGCAATCTCTCATGGAACAGCATCTCAGAAACTCTTTTGCTGTCCTTGACCTCAGCCTTGAATGCCCAGCCTCCTGTGTCTGGTATTATGCTTCTCAAGCGCTGCCCTGTTCACTTACCACCCATATTTATTATACTTTCTTCTGTAGGACCTTACTCTTACCTTCCTATTGATATCCCCTTCTATGCATGTGCACATACACACACGCACACACTTTTCTTGGATTC
This sequence comes from Orycteropus afer afer, assembly GCF_000298275.1. Taxonomy (NCBI): domain Eukaryota; kingdom Metazoa; phylum Chordata; class Mammalia; order Tubulidentata; family Orycteropodidae; genus Orycteropus; species Orycteropus afer. The sequence goes on along the minus strand of NW_006921639.1, from coordinate 7,080,886 downwards.
CATCCTTCATGTACATAATTCAGTCTCTAACTTCTTATAGTGATGCTTGTTGATCAGAGAGAGCTGTCACTATTTCTTCCTAGTATCAGAAAATAAACTTAGGTCAAAACATGTTTTCTTCCAGATTTTGCTCCCATGTGGTACCCCCCAGCCAATAATGGGGCCTAAACTCTCCAGTACTGCATACTAATAACAAGCATAAGGTTGAGCAGTCAGACAAGCTTGCCCTCTATAAGACCTTAAGAAGTTTCTTGATTCTCTGGCCCAATTTTAACATGAAGACAACTCACTTATCTCAAATGGTTGCTGACAAGCATTAAATTAAATTATCAATCCTGGGATACATACTAAGTATAGTGTCCTTTGTTGTTGTTGCTGTTGTGTTCATCCATGACCTTATATTTCAGCATCCATCTTAAGAAAAAAACATTTTAAACATTGGAAATGTGGCTGCTATGGTTTGTTAAAGACAAAGCAATCCCTGGAAATGATGAACCATGACAGAATCTTCCAGATTAATGGAATCTGCTCCCCTTCTCAAGATATGTTCTACAGAACCAACACCAGCAGTCTAATTCCAGAGCAAACTCCCTTCCTTACACCTCTGTTGTTGACCTGCCTGGCTCAGGCTAGCCTGCTTAATTAGCTCAGTTCCCCTAGCTCCACCCTCAACCCAGTATTGCCAGCTTTGAATTTTTCATTTGGGGTCACAGAAAGGATCATTTCTAGGGTGACTGAAAAAGAGACTCATATTTATGGTTCCCGAGACAAAGCAGAATGACCTATGAGATGAACAATAACACCGAGAGTATGCACTCCTTAGAACAATTAACCATAAGAGATCAAAAAGTAGCAATTGTCCTGGGATAAAAATCAGAAGGCAGGGATGGATAGGAAAGAAGAACAAAGGGAAATGGTAAGCACAGGGAGGAAGTGGTAAGAGTGTGGTTACATTGTGGGAGTTGCAATCAGTGTCACAAAACAAAATGCGTATGAACTGTTGGATGAAAAATCAATTTTCTCTGTAGACTTTAACCCAAATCACAACAAAAAGTTAAACAAAAAGTAAGTTCTATTAATTTGATTCCATTACATCAAAGAAAAATGAGGGGGCTGCATATTTGATCGTAAGAAATATTCACAATACCCCTTATCATTTTTCCCAATGCCTGCCTACCCCATCCTCATACCAGTAAAGGTCACATTGTCCCTGACCTTCATTTCACCCTCAGCAGTATCCCTGATTCTTGTCCCTTCCACAACTCTCACCCCTCTTATTTGTCTTCAAAATATCTCCTACTCCAAATTCTTGCTTCTCAATATAATATTCTCAATATTTCATGGGTTGAATCAATTCCCTGCCATAGTATTCAGAGAAAGAACAGCACTGGGGGGCTGGTCACCAGCCCAGACATCATACAGCTGGAAAGGAGCTGGACATTTAGGAAGCACCAAGGGTCAAAGCTGCACACACAGGTAGTAGCATGAGTAAAACTGGAAGAAAACCTGAGATGATGAGGTCGGTAGAAGCAGGGATTCTCCAGAGATCAGTTTGGTAGGTCTGAAGGTATGTGCCTAGAAGCCAGGAAGCACAGGATGAGAGAGAGAACACACTGCAGCCTGCAGGCTCCTCCATGCCACGTGCTGGGGAGCTCTGGTGGCGTAGTGCCTAAGGCACTTGACTGCTAACCAGAAGGCTGGTGGTTCAAACCCAGCCACTCCTCAGAAGAACAACTGGGCAATCTACTTCTGTAGAGATGTTATTGTTGTTTTTAGGTGCCATTGAGTCATTTCCAATTCATAGTGACCCTGTGCACAGCAGAACAAAACACTGCCCAAACCCACGCCAGCTCCATGATCCTTGCTATACTTGAGCCCAACATTGAAGCCACCTTGTCAATTCATCTCGTTGAAGGCCTTCCCCTCTTTTATTGACCCTTCACCTTACCAAGCATGGCATCTTTCTCCAGGGAATGGTCCCTTCTGAAAATATGACCCAAGTAGGTGAGACAAACTCTGGCCATTCTCACTTTCAAGGAGAATTTCGGCTGCACTTCCTCCAGGGCAGATCTGTTAGTTCTTTTAGCAGTGCATGGTACTTCAGTATTCTTCAAAAGCACCACAACTCAAAAGCATCAACTCTTCTTCGGCCTTCCTTGCTTATTGTCCAGCTCTCCCATGCATATGAGGTGACTGAAAATATCATGGTTTGTGTCAGGTGCACCTTAGTCCACAAGGAGACATCCTTGCTCCTCAGCACTTGAAAGAGTTCCTTTGAAGCCGACTTGCCCAGTGCTATAAATCATCTAATGTCCTGACTGCTGCTTCCATTGGTGTTGACCGTAGGATCAATGTGGATTCTTTGACAACCTCAATCTTTTCTCCATTTATCTTGATGCTGCTTATTGGTCCAGTTGTGAGGATTTTTGTTTTCTTTATATTGAGATGTAATCCATACTGCAGACTCTATTCTTCAATCTTCATTAGTAAGTGCCTCAAGTCATCCTTACTTTTCAGCTGAGTGAAATAAGTCAATCACAGAAGGACAAATATTGTATTAGTCTGCTATTGTAAAAAGTCAAGCAAAGGTTTATATATGGAAGGAAGTTTTCTTTTTTGGTTACCAGGGGTGGGAGAAGAGGGGAGGGAACACTGTTAGATAGGTAGAGACAAGTATTGATTTGGGTGAAGAGAACGGCAGTGTACCAAATATGAGTAATCAGCATGGTGGCACTGAGGAAGAGGAAGACAGAGAGGTACATAGGAGGTGCAGACAACAAAGATGAAATCTTGTGTACATACAGTACTGTGTTGTCAGTGAAGGTAAACAGGGGTATATGGGTGGATAGATGGGATGGACAGGCTGAACTATTAGGTATGTCAATGCAGCAGGGAGTGTCCCAAGACCATGTATAAGGTTGGCAGACAATGGTTCTATAAGTATATTGTAGTTCTATAAGAATTCCCAGTTGTATAGTAGAGCTGACAAGAGACAAGGTTATAGTCACTTCTTGGTCACAGGCAGCTACCTAGAGGGAGCAAGTAGTTGAACCTGTGGGCTCAGGACCATCGTCACAGGGAACATCAAGCTCAACTGGCATAACATACTACACAAAACATTGTCCAACCTCCTACTTTGGTGAGTAGTGATTGGGATTTTAAAAGCTTGCAAGCAGCCATCTACTTGCAATGATGGGTCTCTTCTCGTCCAGAGCAAAGAATGAAAAAAACCAAAGATTCATGGAAACAAGTAGTCCAAGTGATTGATACACCATGCGATCTTCAGCCTATACGACTATGAGACCAGGAGAACTAGATGGTGCCCGGCTTCCACTGTCAACCACTCAGAGGGAGATCTATGTAGGGGATCCTAGATAGAGAGGGAGAACAATGTGGAAAAAACTCAAAATCAGTTAAAAAAAAAAAAGGGGGGGACCAGGTTTGCTGGTCTGATAGAGCCTGGTGGAACCACTGAGACTATGGCCCCTAGCTGCTCTTCATGTCTGGAATTGAACCCATACCTGTGGCTTCCAGCCAAACAAAAGACAAGCATATGAGTTGAACATTTACCTGAGGTAGATACACTCCCTGGAGAGAACAATCACGGGAGAAAGAAGGGCTGTTTATGCACAGGGAGATAGCTCAGGGAGCAGGAGAGCATGGAGAGATGGACACAGGGAAGAGATAACTATCAGGAGGAAGTGGGAGGGGAGGTGTTGCATTGGGGCAAATTGTAGTCAATATTATGAGACAAAGTGTATATGAACTGCTATTTGGAAAGTGAATTTGCTCTATAAACTTTCACCCAAATCACAACTAAAAAAAAATTAAAATACAAGAAAAAAAAAGTGATTAGGTTTATATGTGGAACAAAACCCAAAATCATTAAAAAAAAAAAAAAAAAAAGGGACCAGGTTTGCTGGTCTGATAGAGCCTGGTGGAACCACTGAGACTATGGCCCCTAGCTGCTCTTCATGTCTGGAATTGAACCCACTCCTGTGCTTCCAGCCTAACAAAAGACAGGTATATAAACTGAACATTTATATTAAGTGGATATACTCCTTGGAGAGATCAGTCATGGGAGAATAGAAGAGCTGCGTATGCACAGGGAGACTGCTCAGGGGGCAGGAGTGCATGGGAGGGAAGGACACAGGGAAGAGGTGGCTATGGGGAGGAAGTAGGAGGAGAATTGTTGCATTATGGAAGATTGCAGTCAATGTCATGAGAAAAAGTGTATGTGAACTTTTGTATGGAACATGAATTTGCCCTGTAAACTTTCACCCAAATCACAATACAATTTTAAAAAAGAAAAAAAAAAAAAGTGATTAGATTTAAGACACACATGCCCTACACTGATATGGCCTCATTAACCTAACAAAGAAAGCCCTATTTCCAAATGGGATTACTTCTGCAGATATAGTGGTAAGGATTCCATCACCTCTTTTGAGGGGACACAATTACATACACAAAGAGCTCTGGTGGCATAGTACATAAGGCATTTGACTACTAACCAAAAAGTTGGCAGTTCAAACCCACCAGCTGCTCCTCAGAAGGAAGATTGGGCAATCTACTTCCGAAATGATTTATCACCTTGGAAACCCAGTGGCGGTTGCTATGAATCAGAATCAACTCGATGGCAGTAAGTTTTCATTCAATCCATAACACACTCCAACTACTGGCTCCCTGCCCCACAGAGCACTCAGCTCCTCCCCAGGTGGCAAGCCTTCCCCAAGTGCAAAATAATAATAATAATAATTGGAGCAATTTTGGTGGTGGTGTATGTAGGAACTCTTTGTACTTTCTGCACAATTTTTCTGTAACTTTAAAATTGCTCTAAAAAATAGTCTATTAAAAAGAAAAAATCTAGCAGAGTAGCAGGAGTGCTGAGAGGGACCATGTGGCTTACCATGGCATTGAAACAACTTTGCTCTTAAAGACGGCTAAGTGACTGTGTTGGTAAACCAAAGGATATTTTTCACTCTTTCTGTTTTACTTTTCAGTGATGTGTGATGTTGTTGAAAACTCTCTCTTTATTAAATAAACATCTCTGTTTCTGTGACATAGCAGCCCCTTAGCCTGCCACCAATTCTGGCCCCTGCTTTTTCTTCCTCAGCCCAGACACCAGAGTTGGCATTGCTCAAAGGGGAGCTCCACGTGTTTTCTCTGATTACTCTTTGGTCTCGTCTCCCATCACAATGGTGTACCTCCAGCTAGACTTCTCTGAGCTCTGGATCTAGGGGTATTGTTCTCTTCTGTAAGGGCAGCCATCTATGTCCTTGATATAAACAAGATGCACAGTTGAATCCAAAGCTGTGTGGTTCTTTCACTTTTACCACCCTTGCTGCACTCAGGCACTCATCAAAGCCATGGTCATAACCTACCACTTCTTAAATCATGGCTGAGAGGATCAGAGTTTACAGAGAATTTAGAGAATGTTGTCTGTCCATTCTTCTAGATCCCCCAACAGACTGGCCCAAGATTAAGCCAGACAAGGTAAGGCAGCTCCTGGCCTATGTGTGCACATTCTATGTACCCTCCTCACACAGTTCTGTAGAGAGACTGGCTTCATAAACTGAGAAGTGGCCTGTGCCATCAGTACATGTAGTAGGGCCCAGCAAGGAGCAGCATCTGAGAAGCTGAGAAGACTGGGTCCACAGATGGGCATAACTGTAACCATACCTGCAGTTTTGTTGGAATTGTGGGTGCCTTAGTCAGTTTCCTAGAGAAACAGAACCAGTAAAAACAAACAAAACAAAATATGTGTGTGTGTGTGTATGTATATAGATATGTCTGTATGTGTATATATGTGTGTATGTGTATATACACACACAGATTATACATATGTGTGTGTATGTATGTATATATATATATATATATATATGAGAGAGAAAGAGAGAGGGAGAAGGGAGAGTGAGTGAGCTCTAGTGGGACAATAGATAGTTAAGCACCTGGCTGATAACCAAAAGGTTGGCAGTTTGAACCCACCCTACACTCCTCAGGAGAAAGATCCATAAAGTTTACAGCCTAGGAAACCCTAAGTGGCAGTTCTATGCTTCCACAGGGGGTCACCATGAGTTGAAATACACTTAATAGTACCTAATCACAACAACAAATATGTGTGTGTGTGTGTGTGTGTGCATTTGTTGTTGTTGTTGTTGTTATGTGCTGTCGAGTTGGACCCAATCCATAGCGACGGCTCCTTGGGTTTCCAAGGCAGTATCATTACAGAAGTAGATTGCCCCATCTTCCTTCCGAGGAGTGGCTGGTGGGTTTGAACCAAGTGCCTGTGCATTTGTATATATCTATAAATACCCCTGGGTGGTACAAATGGTTTGTGCTCAAAAAGACAAACCAAAAGATTGGCCGTTTGAATGCACCAAGTGGCACCAGGGAAGAAAGACCTGGTAATCTGCTTCCATGAAGACTGCAACCAAGAAAACCCTATGGAGCACATTTCTACCTGTAACACGAAAGATCACCAAGAGTCAGAAGCAACTCGACGGCAGCTAGTTGGCTTTTTGATTTTATTGTTCTCTCTCTCTTTTCCTCTAGGAATTGGCTCATACACATGTGAGGGCTGGTAAGGCCAAAATCCACAGGTCAGGAGGCAGGTTAGAAATTTCATCAATCTGAATCAATAGGTCAGATGGTGGGAGAGACAGGGAGATTATAGAGGTGTCTATTTACAGTCTGTAGACAGAATCTTCCCTGGAAAAAACTGCAGTTTTGTATTTAAGGCGTTCAATCAATTGGATAAGTCTCCTCCACAGCATGGAGGGTATTCTGCTTTTCTTAAAACCAACTGATATGAATGTTGTCATTGTTGTTGTACATCATAGCCTCCTGATGTACAACAGAACAAAACACTGCCTGGTCCTGCACCTTCCTCACAATCTTTGCTATACTTGACAACATCATTATAGCCACTGTCTCAAACCATCTCATTAATGGTCTTCCCCTTTCTCTCTGACCCTCTGTTTTACTAAGCATGATATCCTTCTCCAGGAACTGCTCCCTTCTGACAACATGTCCAAAGAATGTGAGACAAAGTCTGACATTCTTGCTTCCAGAACAGATTTGTTTGTTCTTCTAGCAATCCATGGTATTTTCAGTATTCTTCACCAAGACTATAATTCAAAGGCATCAATTCTTCTTTGGACTTCCTTATTCACTACCCAACTTTCACATGCATATGAGGCAATTGAAAATACCCTGGCTTGAGTTAGGAACAACTTAGTAGTGACATCTTGCTCTTCAACACTTTGAAGGGGTCTTTGGCAACAGATTTACCCAGTGCCATATGACATTTGATTTCTTAACTGCTGCTTCCATGGGTGTTGATTGTGGATCCAAGTAATCTGAAATCTTTGACAGCTACAATCTTTTCTCTGTTTATCATGATGCTGCTTATTGCTCCAGGTATGATGATTTTTGTTTTCTTTATATTAAGGTGTAATCCATACTGAAGACTGTAGTCTTTGATCTTCATCAAGTTCTCTTCATTTTCAGCAAGCAGAGTTGTGTCATCTACATATCACAGGTTGTTAATAAGTTCTCCTCCAATCCTGGTGCACCCTTCTTCTTCATATTATCCAACTTCTTGGATTATGTCCTAAGCATACAGGTTGAATAAGTATGGGGAAAGGACACAAACCTGATGCACAATATCTTCACTCATTTTAAACCATGCAGTATTTCCTTGTTCTGTTCAAATGACTGCCTCTTTGTCTATGCACCAGTTTCTCATGAGCACAACTAATCATTCTGGAATTCCCATTCTCCACAACGTTATCCATACTTTGTTATGATCCACACAGTCAAATGCCTTTGCAGTCAATAAAACACAGGTAAACATCTTGCTAGTATTTGCTTTCAGCCAAGATCCATCTGACATCAGCAATGATATCCCACATTCCACATCCTCTACTGAATTCAGCTTGTATTTCTGGAAGTTCCCTGCCAATATACCGCAGCACCTGTTTTTGAATTATCTTCAGCAAAAATTTACTTGTGTGTGATATGATATTGTTCAATAATTTCCACATTTTGTTGGATCACCTTTCTTTGAAATGAGCATAAATATCAATCTCTTCCCGTTGGTTGGCAAGGTAGCTGTGTTCTAAATTTCCTGGCATAAACAAGTAAGCACATTCAGCACTGCATCCACTTGTGGAAACATCTCAGTAGGAATTCCGTCAATTCCTGGGGACTTGTTTTGTTGCCAATTCCTTCAGTGCACCTTGGATTCTTCCTTCAATGCCATTGGTTCTTGATAATATGCTGTGTTCTGAAATTATTTTTCATACAACGACTCTGTGTATTACTTTTGATGCTTCCTGCATTTTTCATTATTTTACCCACAATATCCTTCAACACTGCAATTCAAGTTTCAGTTTTTTTTCTTCAGTTCTTGCAGCTTGAGAAATGATGAGTTCTTCTCTTTTTATTTTCTAATTCCAGGTCTGTGCACATTTCATTATAGTATTTTACTTTGTCTTCTGGAGCTGCCCTTTGAAATCTGTTCAAACTTTAATTTCAGCATCTAAATGTTGTTGTTGTTGTTGTTGTTGTTGTTATGTGCCGTCGAGTCGGCCCCGACTCATAGCGACCCCTCCTTGGGTTTCCGAGGCAGTATCACTA
>NW_006921639.1:7045501-7071291 GCF_000298275.1 Orycteropus afer afer | reverse complement strand
AGAAACCCAAGGAGGGGTCACTATGAGTCAGGTCCAACTCCATTGCACATAACAACAACAACAACAACATATTAAAGTCAATAAAAATGGTTTTACCTCTCCTAATATCAAATCTAATATGAAAAAATAAACATAAAAAATTCTGTCCATAACAGTAGTGTCTCTCGTTACATAATGACAATATTAAACAAATTACAGTACTTACCTTTGGTAGTTAAGTTATGTATCAACTTGACTGGACCTGGTTTTGAGTGGTTGGGCAGCTGAGTGCAGTGATTCTCCATGATGAGACTGGTGATCATCTGTATGGTGGAATCTGCTGTGAGGAGCTAAGTAGCTGCCTTAGGGATATGGTCTAATTCCAGTATATAAGAATAAGCTTTGAGAAAGGTTTCTGAGATTTTTGGGACATCTAGATCCTGCATTTGACTGAGTGTTCATCTCAGTGACCTGTCATATTGTCTGATGATCTTGAGACTATTTCTGGACTTGAACTAGTGACCTGTTGTGTTCCTTCATAATTTTGGGACTGTGCTTTTTTCCTTGTCAACTTAAAGTTTGTCAGCCTCAGCAGCCAGCAGCTGCTTGAGTCAGGAGACATCTCCAGTTTCAGTGGGCCAGGAGCAAGAGGCAGAGCTGAAGCCCAAGGTTAAGGGGCCTTAATCCAGGCCCTAGAGCTGTCACTTTGAACTTAGAGTTCTAGCCTCCTAAACTATAAGAAAATAAATCCCTGTTTGTTACAACCACCCACTTGTGGAATTTCTGTTAGAGCAGCACTAGAGAACCAAAATGCTACCCACATGAAATACTGTGAAGTAATTTAAAGTATTGTTTAAGAAAACTATGTAAGGACAAATATTATATGATACCATTAATATGAAATATGTAAAATAGGTAAATTCATCAGACAAAAGATCAGTAGTTATAAGAGGATACCCACTGCAATCGAGTTGGATCTGACTCATAGCAACCCCTCCTTGGGTTTCTGAGGCAGTATCACTACAGAAGTACATTACCCAGCCTTCCTTTGAACCACCAGCCTTCTGGTTAGCAGTTAAGGGCCTTAGGCACTATGCCACCAGAGCTCCTATAAGAGGTTGTTATTGTTGTTGTTGTTATGTGCCATTGAGTCAGACCTGACTCATAGCAACCCCTCCTTGGGTTTCTGAGGCAGTATCACTATGGAAGTAGATTGCCCATCTTCCTTTCAAGGAGTGGCTGATGGGTTTGAACCGCCAGCCTTCTGGTTAGCAGTCAAATGCCTTAGGCACTATGCTACCAGAGCTCCTTATAAGAGGATAGGAGGACAAAATAATGAGGAGTTAGAAACATTTGTTATTGATGGATGGAGTTCGCTGTCAAATAATCCCAGAGATAAGGGTTTGATATTAAACAGATTATTAATATGAATTTTAAAAAAAACTGAATAGCAACATAGAAAAAACTAATTAAATAAGAAGTAAAGTCAAGGATTTAAAATTTATATATGTATATACAAAACATGAGAAGAATTATAAAAAAAATTACTGGAAGAAAAGAAGACAGAAGACAAGGTGACAGTGTGCTGAGATTGGGAGTGATTATGTGATCTTGCCTATATTTTCTAAAACACTTTGTGATGTAGTCATATTCTTTCATTATTTCATTTCAAAATTCATATTAAGTAAGTTTAAATTGTGACCACTGAAGGTGAAAACTCAAGTTCTCAAAGAAACCAACAGGCAACCCACGGGCCTAGGTCAGATAAGAAGACAAGTGCAAAGTGGATGGAAGTCACAGGAAAGCAGACACGTTGCTCCTGTGTGGGCAGCAGCTTTCATGGGGCGAGTCAAGGGGAACTGATACCCAGTATAGCAAGAAATCTGTGGTAGTTAAATTTGTATGCCAACTTGGCTGAGCCTGGTTGAGTGGCTGGGCAACTGGTGATAGTTATTCCCCATGATGAGACTGGCAATCATCTCCATGGTGGGATCTACCAAAAGCAGCTGAGTAGCTGCCTTTGGGATGTGGTCTGTTTCCTGTATATGGAGAAGTCTTGGAGATAGTCTTTAGCCTATGGCACGCTTGAACCCTGCATGTAGCTGTGTCATTGTTCAGCAGCCTTGCCATGCTCTGCCAAACTCGGGACTTACAATCAAACCAAAAACCAAACCCACTGCCATGGAGTCAGATCTGACTCATAGAGACCCCTCCTTGGGTTTCCGAGGAGGTATCACTATGGAAGTAGTTGCCCAATATTCCTTCTGAGGAGTGGCTGGTGGACTTAGAATAGAATTGAATTAATAGCCTGGTGTGTGGATTAGTAACAATGGGACTGTGCCATTTTATTTGTTGACCTTGGGCTTGTTAGCCTCAGCAGCCAGTAGCTGCCTCAGTGAAGAGATGCCTCTAGCTTCAGTGGACCAGGAGCAAGAGGCAGAGCTGAAGCCCAAAGCTGAGGGGCTTTCACATAGCCCCTAGAGCCTGGCACTTTGAACTCGTACTTTTAGGCTCCTGAACTGTAAGAGAATGAACTCCTATTTATCAAGGCCATCCTATTTGTGGTATATTCTTGTCAGAGCAGCACTAGATAACCGGAACAAAATTCCAAATGTTTGTGGGTCAAATTTGACACATCAGGTGTTGTTTCAATATTTTTGGTCACAGACACATAACTTCTTAGAACATTTGGTCCTGTCCTTCAGCTGCTGAAGTTTTCTGACTGGGCCATGCTCATAGAACACATGAACCAGCCTGCAAATGTGTCTGAAATCTCACTTTTGAAAGTGGGGTGCAAATTATCCCAAACTAGGATAATTCACCACCCTTTTGTCAGTTTGTCATACTGTGGTGGAGTCCATGCATGATGCTATGATATTGGAAGCTATGTCACCAATATTTCAAATAATAGCAGGGTGACCCATGATGGACAGGTTTCAGTAGAGCTTTAAGACTAGCACAGACTAGGAAGAAAGCCTGGTGGTCTACTTCTAAAAATTAGAAAATTAAAACTTAACAGAATTTTGTCTCACTGAACTCAAAGGAGTTCTGGTGGCTCAGTTGTTAAAGCATTTAGCTGCTAACTAAAGGTTTGTAGTTCAAACCCACCAGCCACTCCATGGGAGAAAGATGAGGCAGGCTGTTTCCTTAAAGATTTACAGCCTTGGAAACCACATGGGGAAATATAAAACCATAAAATTCAGCTAAGAAATCATATGGGGCAGTTCTATTCTGTCCTATAGGATCACTATGAGTCAGAATCAACTTGATGGCAGTAAGTTTGGGTTTTTTTGCACTCAAACATGCCACCAATCATGGAGATGGTGCACAATGGGTGGTATTCCATTCTGTTATACATGGACTATCATGAATTGGAGCCAACTCAACAGCAACTAACAATATTATGTTCATGAACTCCTCTTTTTTAGTATTTTCTCCTGCTTTTCACTAGTACAGTAACTTCAGATTAATTTTGTTTTGTTTTAAAAGGAAGCTCTTTGCTCCGTGGGAAACTCACAGTTGGGAATTGACTCTCCTGAATGATTCTGAGTGGGCTGGATACTACACAATTCCCTAGACCAAACAAAAGTAACTAATTTACAGGCATATTTATTAACCAAGATTACCCAATAGTTATAGGTAATTGTTACGCAACAGGATTAGTGTAATCAATGTCACTAAGTTGTACAAGTAAAACATGTTGAATTTGGGAATGGAGACAAGATAGTGTGCTGCTAACACACTCCTCCCAGTCCCTCTACAACAGAGACCCAGGAAAATTGAGTGAAACAAATAGAAACAATGATCCTAGAATTCTGAACATTTAATAAGAAGGTGAAAAAATTAGATTGCATTTAGATTGGAAAGGGAAATGAAGTGAGGTCAGTGATGGGAAAGAAAAGAAGCCAGGGCTGGCTAAAACACAGCCGTTTTAAACAGAGATATCAGGCTCATCAGACATGGCTGAGGTATATTAAAAAAAATTTAAAAAAAAACCTGCACAGAATTCACACAGTGATAAAGACACAGTATAGACAGACCAGGAGGAATTCAAGGTGAACTGAAGTCATGTGGGAGCTGGGAGAGGAACTGGAAGGAAAACGGGTCAGACTTACAGGGTCACAGGTGGCTACAGAACAAGGAGTGAGCCAGAGAAAGGGACCAATAGACCATGGGAACTTCAGCCTACATGACCCTGAGAGCAGAAGAACTAGATGATACCAATGGCAACCACTTGGAATGGTACCAAAACTGGAGATCCTCAATAGAGTGGGAGAAAAATTGTGGAACACAATTCAAAAATATAAAAAAGTCTTGTCAGAAAGAGAATGGTGAAGCTCCTGAGACAAAGGCCATGAGTCACCCTTCAGGCCTGGAACTGGACTCACTTCCATGACTTCACTGTCAACCAAACAACAGATAGGACTACGAGCTGAACAATTACACTAGGGAGATGCACTCCTTAGAACAGTCCACCATGAGAGGTTAGAAAGATAGCATTTGCACAGGAGAAAGCTAGGCAGGCAGGAATGCATATAGGTAAGAAGGATACAGGGAAGGAGTAACCCCACAGAAGAGGTGAGAAGAGAACTGTTGCATTATGAGGATTGTAATCAGTGTCAGGAAACAAAATGTTTATGAACTGTTGAATGTAAAACATATCTACTCTGTCAAATTGCACTCCAATCACAATAAAAACCTGGAAAAAAGTTCAAAAGTAAAAAATGTTGAGGTGGCAAATGTTGTGTCATGCATATTTTTCCCACACACAAGGATGAATGTAGGATGGAAACTCTTGAAATGAAACCAGACTATCTCTGTATAAAAGCCCAATATACCACTAATATCTGGAAAGTTTTCTATGAAAAATTTGACCTCTAAAACTTAAAACTGATCTTAGATTACTTATGTCAATATTTAGTATAAAAGGTTCATGTATACAACAAAATGTTAAGATTTTCCTACCACAAAAAAAAAAAAAGAAAGAAAGAAAGAACCATGACTCCTCATCACAACTTCAATTAAAAGAGAAGCTGGTGTTGGCAGGTCTGGGAAGCCCAAGCCAAAGATAAGCTCTTGGCAATGGCAGAATTTTCCACGGGAAAATGAGAAAAGACAGAGAAGGGTTCTCCTAGTGGAAATAAGTCTGATGCTGCCTGACCTTGAGAAAGAACAGAAAGCATAAATTCGCAGTGACATTCCTAGTCAAACCAGGCTCCATGAGCCAGTTTCATTCTATATTCACTCAGATCCCTTAGAGCCAAAGGTTGAGGCTCTTAGTTAGAGCTTCTGAAAGTAGAATATCACAAGCATCTGCTTTTTTGGTTCCCAGCTCCTCTGTGCTACTTGGAGCCTCATTCCCAGAAGTCAGATATTAGCCTACTCATAACCTCAAAACCAGGCAAAGGATGGATATTGGTCCTGGTTTAAAGATCTGCAAGATCAAGAAATTACATCTTCCAGAAGCATGTCCCAGGGATTCCACAACTGAACTCTGTATCACTACCCCAGGTCGAACTCTACTCCTTAAACAAAAGAAATCTTAGGAGTAAGGGAAAGGCAAATCGCACACTCTCCTATATAACAACTCATTTTCTTGAGGACAAATAGTGTCTTTGCCCATTGTCCCAAACTAATCCCCCAACAACCTAGCCTTTTCTTCTAGGCTTGATTTTTCCAGCTTCTAAATCATTCTGGGGCTCTCCTAAGTCTCTCTGTCTTCTCCAAATTGCTGTTGAAAGCCATCCTTTAGTACTAAATAAAATGCAATTTGCAGTATTCCTTGGACCCAGAAATCTCTGGCTTTGCATAATAAATAAATAAATAACCAAAAAACTTCTTTTAGAAATGAGTCAGAGGTACTAAAGTAACTCCTGGGTCCATGGATTTTCTCCCTATGGGCTTGCTGTCTGGGCTCCAAGTTAGACATTTCACCTCCTGGGGAGAAGTCTGAGATGTGAATGTCTCAGAATTTGCCATAGTTTACAGAAAGCACCTTCACATTCACAAACTTCTGTGTTAATCAGGGGTGATTCAAACCAGGTCCCCGCCAAGGGCATACTCCCACAGCTCTGCATGAGTAAGGAAAAGCAGAGATGATTATCCAGGCAGCTCAATGGAGATTTTCTTCTTTCTGTAAAAATATGCATGCTGACAACACAACAGCTGTAGATTTACAATTTGTCTGATTTGATCACCTTTCAGCACAGAAAGTCCTGGCTTGTATCTCATTCAATTAGGAAGGCTGCTGTGAGGTTTGTCCGTGGAAGAGGAGGTCCAGCCCAGGACCCAGGACCAAAGATGGCTCAGATATCACCCTGAATGGTACCCTCAAGATGCAACTTAAATGCTCCCACCCTTAGCCAGAAATTTTCCTTTATTCTCTGTACTCCTGCAACCCTGGATTAGATCTTTTGCTGCACATTGTGGGGTCTGCTCTGTGTGAGTTTCTTGTATCCTCAGAGTCTCTTGTGGCACAAATGGTTAATGTGTGTGGCTACTAATCAAAACACTGGAGGTTTGAGTGCACTCAGAGACACCTTAAAAGAAAGGTCTGACAATCTACTTCTGAAAAATCAGCCATTAAAAATCCTGTGGAGTACAATTCTACCCTGACATGTGTGGGGTCACCATGAGTAAGAATCTGCCCAACAACTGGTGTGTATGTACTTGAATCTTCAGTTAAACTTTTCATTAATCTTTTATCTTCATTAAACATTTCCTGAGTTGCTAATGACTTCTCCCTGAAAAACCAGAATGCTTGCTCTTTTTTAAAAAAAGAAAATTGGTAGATCTTAATAGGGGAAGATAGGTATATTCATATTTGTCTAGACATAGCAATGCTCATCCAGACTACTGACAAGGTAATTAATAATAAGATCAAAGGGCACATTTTGTCATCACTTTGGCTCAACCAAAGCCCCAACCATATGGAGGTGGAAGATGCATAGAAGCCAGGAAGTAAGAACATCTTCATGTCTGACACCTTCAGGCACCTAATAGCAACTCCCTTCTTTCTTGGAGAGGCCACAGAAAAGAATTATTTCAATTTCACTAGAAATCAAAAACACTTGAGTTCAAACAACAATGAGATGCTGTTTCCAATGTATAAAATTAGCAAATATTTTTTGAAAAATAATGAACAGTTTTGATGAGGCCAAGCTCTATTGGCTAATTTCACACATATTCAGTGAGGGCTGGGCTGCAAATATTGGAACATATTTTCCAAAAAGCAGAATATATTCAAAGATAGTAGTCAGATACATAAACAAAGATACATGCATTGATATGCTCATTAAAGCTTTATTTTAGAAAATAAGAAATAGAATAGTCAAATGTGCAATAAGCATGGTGATGCTTTAGAATGTAATAAGCCATGGTGCCACCATTCATCTGTTAATTTATCCTTCTATGGTGACTTACATGTTGCTATAAGGCTGGAAGCTATGCCACAAGTATTTCAAATACCAGCAAGGTAGACATGGTAGACAGATTTCAGTGCAGTTTCTAAACTAAGACAAATTAGGAAGCAAGCCCTGGACATCAACTTCTGAACAAACTGGCCAGTATAAACTTTATGAATAGCCATGGAATGGTATCTGAGATAGTGCCAAAAGATCAGCTCTTCAGTTTGGAAGGCACTCAAAATATGACTGGAGATGAGCTGTTCCCTTAAAATAGAGGTGACCTTAATGACACAGATGGAGTAAAACTTTCAGGACTTTCATTTGCTGACGTAGCATGACTCACAATGAGAAGAAATATCCATTAATAATTGGAAAGTGGGATGTATGCAGTAATAATCGAGGAAAATTGGAAGTTATCAAAAATTAAGTGGAATGCATAAAGATCGATATTTTAGGCATTAGTGAGCTGAAATGGACTGGTATTGGCCATTTTGAATCAGACAATCATATGGTCTACTTTGCCAAGAATAACAATTTGAAGAGAAATTATATTGCATTCATCATCAAAAAGAACATTTCAAGATCTATCCTGAAGTACAATGTTGTCAGAAAAAGGATAATATCCAAATATCTACAAAAAACACCAGTTAATATAACTACTATTCAAAATTACACACCAATCACTGAAGCCAAAGATGAAGAGATTAAAGACTTTTTACCAAATTCTGCAGTCTGAAATTGATCAAACATGCAGACAAGATGTATTTATAATTCTGGAGATTGGAATGCAAAAATTGGAAACAAGGAACAAAGACCAGTAGCTGGAAAACTTGGCCTTGGTGATAGACATGATGCCAGAGATCGAATGATAGAACTTTGCAAGAGCAACTTTTCATTGCAAATACCATTTTTCAACAAAATAAGCACTGGCTATACGTGTGAACATCACCAGATGGAATACACAGGAATCAACCTGACTATATCTATGTAAAGAGACAATGGAGAATCTCAAAATCATCCATCAAAACAAGGCCAGGAACTGACCACAGAACAGACCATCAATTGCTCATATGAAAGTTCAAGTTGAAGAGAAAACAAAAAATTAAAACAAGATCATAAGAACAGAAGTACTGCCTTGAGTATATCCTACCTTACCTGAGGCCATCTCAACAACAGATTTGACAAACTGAATACTAATGACTGAAGACCAGACAAGCTGTGGAATGATATAAAGGACATACACGAAGAAAGACATTTAATTTCAAAGACAGAAAAAAAGAGAATACCAAAAGGAAGTCAGAAGAATCTCTAAAACTTGCTCTTGAATGTTGTTGTTATGTGCCGTCGAGTCAGACCTGACTCATAGTGACCCCTCCTTGGGTTTCTGAGGCAATATCACTATGGAAGTAGATTGCTCAACCTTCCTTCTGAGGAGTGGCTTGTGGGTTTGAACCACCAACCTTCTGGTTAGCAGTCAAGTGCCTTAGGCACTATGCTACCAGAGCTCCCATAAATGTAGAGTAATTAAAGTGGATGGAAGAACTGATGACACAAAGAGTCAAACAGAAGATTTCAAAGAATAGCTTGAGAAGGTAAAGTATTACAATGAAATGTGCAAAGACTTGCAGTTGGAAAATAAAAAGGGAATAATAAGCTTCACATCATTCAAGCTGAAAGAACTGAGGGAAATATTCAGGCCTTCAGTAAAAATACTGAAGAATTCTATGGACAAAATATTGAACAACAAATAAAGCATCAAAAGAAGATAGCAGAAATGCACACTCACTATAGTAAAAAGAATTGGTTGACGTTAAACCATTTTAGGAGGTAGCATATGATCAAGAACCAATTGTACTGAAGGAAAAAGTACAAGCTGCCTTGAAGGCATTTGTGAAAAGCAAAGCTTCAGGAATTAACTGAATACCAATTGAGATGTTTTAATAAAGGGATGCAATTCTGGAAGCACTTAGTAAGCAACATTATGATAAATGTGGAAAAGATTGACGTCCAAGGTTTCATTTTTCTTGAATCCACAATCAACATCATGGAAAAAGCAGCAGTTAAGACATCAGATGTCATACTGCACTGAGCAAATCTGCTGCAAAAGACTTCTTTAAAGTGTTAAGGAGCAAAGATGTCTCTTTGAAGACTAACTTGCAGCTAACCTAAGCCATGATATTTTCAGTAGCCTCACATGCATGTGAAAGCTGGACAATGAATAAGGAAGACTGAAGAAGAGTTGATGTTTTGAATTGTTGTGTTGGCAAGAAAATACTGAAAATACTGTGGATGCCAGAAGAATAAACAAATTTGCCCTAGAAGAAGTGCAGCCAGAATGCTCTTTGGGAGCAAGAATGGGCAGACTGTCTCACCTACTTTGGTTATGCTGTCTGAAGGGACCATTCCCTGGAGAAGGGTATCATGCATGGCAAAGTAGAGGGTCAATGATAAAGGGGAAGATCCTAAAAAATATAGATTGACACAGTGGCTGCAACAATGGGTGCAAGTATAGCAAGGATTGTGAGGATGGCACAGGACTGGGCAGTGTTTCGTTCTGTTGTATACGAGGTAGCTATGAGTCAGAGCTGACTCGACAGCACCTAACAACAAGAACATCATTAATATCACACACAAGTAAAATTTTGCTGAAGATAATTCAAAAACAGTTGCAGCAGTACATCGACATGGAACTGCCAGAAATTCCAGCCAGATTCAGAAGAAGATATGGAATGAGGGTGCTCATTCATTGCTGATGTCAGATGGCTCTTGGCTGAAAGCAGAGAATACCAGAAATATATTCGCCTGTGTTTATTGGCTATGCAAAGGCATTAGACTGTGTGAGTCATAGCCAATTATGGATGACCTTGAGATAAATGGGAATTCCAGAACATTTCACTGTGCTCCCTGTGGAAACTGTACAGAGACCAAGAGGTAGTCATTCATACAGAACAAGGCTACTCTGTGTGGCTTAAAATCAGGACATGTGTGCATGAGCGTTGTATTCTTTCACTATATTAATCATTCTGTATGTTGAGCAAATAATCCAAGAAGCAGTATTATATTAAGAAGAATGTGGCATCAGGAGCGGTGGATGACTCATTAACAACCTGAGATATGCAGATGACACAACCTTCCTTGCTGAAAGTGAAGAGGACTTGAAGCACTTACTAAGGAAGATCAAAGACTATAGCTTTCAGTATGATTACACCTCAACAAAAAGAAAACTAAAATCCTCACCATGGACCAATAAGCAACATCATGATAAACAGAGAAAAGGTTGAAGTTGTCTAGGATTTAATTTTACTTGGATCCACAATCAACACCTATGGTGGCAGCAGTCAAGAAATCACACTATGTATTACATTAGCAAATCTGCTGCAAAAGACCCTTTTAAAGCGTTAAAGAGGAAAGATGTCACTTTGAAGACTAAGGTACATTCACCCAAGCCATGGTATTTTCAATTACCTCATATGCATGCAAAAAATGGACAATGGATAAGGAAGGCCAAAGAAGAATTGATGCATTTGCATTATGGTGTTGGCAAACAATATTGAATATACCATGGCCTGTCAGAAGATTGACAATATCTGTCTTGCAAGTACATTCAGTATACTCCTCAGAAACAAGGATGGTGAGACTTCATCTTATGTGCTTTGGACACATTATCAGGAGGGAACAGTTCCTGGAAAAGTATATCATGTTTGGTAGAGGATCAGTGAAATACAGGAAGACTCTCAATGATGGATTGAGATAGTGGCTGCAACAATTGTGAGGATGGTACATGACTGGGCAGTGTTTTATTCTGTTGTGCATGAGGTCATTATGGGTCAGAACTGACTCAACATTACCTAACAATAACAACAAACTATAATGGAACAGTGGTTAAGCTCTTGGCTGCTAATCGCAATGTGAGCAGTTCAAATTCACTAGCTACTCCATATGAGAAAGATGTGGCCGTCTGTTTCTATAATTGTTATTGTTGTTGTTAGGTGCCGTTGAGTCAGCTCTTACTTATAGCAACCCTGTGTACAGCAGAACAAAACCCTACCTGGTCCTGTGCCATCCTCACAATCCTTGCTACACTTGAGCCCATTGTCACAGCCACTGTGTCAGTCCATCTTGTTGAGGGTCTTTTTATTTTTTACTGAGTCTCTACTTTACAAGCATAATATCCTACTCCAGGAACTGGTCCCTTCTGACAACATTACCAAAGTACATGAGACCAAGTCTGGCCGTTCTCACTTCTCCAACACAAATTTGCTTATTCTTCTGGCAGTTTATGATATTTTCAGTATTCTTCCCCAACACCACAATTCAAATGTTTCGATTCTTCTTTGGTCTTCCTTACTCATTATCCAGCTTTCATCAGCATATGAAGATATTGAAAATACCATGGCTTGACTCAGGCACACCTTAGTCTTCAAAGTGACACCTTTGTCTTTAACATTTTAAAGGGGTCTTTTGCACCAGAATTGCCCACTGCAATATGTCATCTGATTTCTTGACTGCTGCTTCCACAGCTGTTGACTGTGGATCCAAGTAAACTGAAATCCCTGACAATTTCAATCTTTTCTCCATTTATCATGATATTATTTATTGGTCAGACTTTGAGGATTTTTATTTTCTTTTTATTGAGGTATAATCTGTACTGAAAGCTGTAGCCTTTGAACTTCATTAGTAGGTGCTTCAAGTCATCTTCACTTTCAGCAAGCAAGGTTGAGTCATCTGCATATGCAGGTTGTTAATGATTCTTCCTCCAATCTTGATGCGGCATTCTTCTTCATATAGTCCAGCCTCTTGTATTATTTGTTCAGCATACAGATTTAATTAGTATGGGGAACCCTGATGCACACCTTGCCTGCTTTTAAACCATGTATTATCCTCTTGTTCTGTTTGAATGACTGCCTCTTTGTCTACATACAGGTCCCTAGTGAACACATTTAAGTGTTCTGGAATTCACATTCTTTACAATGTTATCCATAATTTGTTATGATCCACATGGTCTAATGTCTTTGCAATAAGACATGGTAAACATCTTTCTGGCATTCTTTGCTTTCAGCCAAGATCCATCTGATGTCAACAATATCCCTTGTTCCACACCCTCTTCTGAATCCAGCTTGAATTTCTGATTTGTTGTTGTTGTTTGTGAAACTTATAGCCTTGGGAACTCTATAAAGCAATACTACTCTTTCCTATATGGTCACTAGGAATCAGAATCTCCTCAGCAGTAGTGGACAATCTATACACTGGTGATTCTTATCTTCCTTGTGGTAAACTCAAGGTGGATTCCCTGCCAATGTACCTTATGCACAGCTACCATCCATTGGTCAAGAGAGTTTTGTGTGTTGTTATGATGCTGAACAGGTTTCCATGGCATATCCATACTAAGTCAGAAAGTTCTAACAATCTACTTCTGGAAATCAGAAATGAAAACTATGGATACCAATGATCCAATCCACAGCCCGTCATGGGATGGCTAATTTTTTTCTATTGTGTATGGGGCTGCCATTTTTATTGTTGCTGTTGTTAAGTGCCATCAAGTCAGACCCGACTCATAGCGACCCTTCCTTGGGTTTCCAAAGTGGTATCACTACAGAAGTAGATTACCCAACCTTCCTTCTAAGGAGTGGCTGGTGGGTTTGAACAGCCCACCTTCTGGTTAGCAGTCAAGTGTCTTAGGCACTATGCTACTAGGGGCTGCCATTAGTCAAGGCAAATACAATGACAACAACAAGCTATGCAGCAGTAAGAAGCAAATATCAACCAACACCTTGACAGAACAAAAGCTTATTTCTTATTCAAATCTGACAAAAGTTGGACACTTTTCAAGCAGTTTTCCATCAAGCCATAATTGTGGGATCCACACTGCTTTTGACTTGTGGTTCTGCCACCCACAGTGTCTAATAAGAGGAAAGAAAAACCCAGAGGGCTATGCCAGCACAGAAATTACCTTCATCACCTATGCCAACATTTACTGTCTAGAAGAGCTCAGCCTATTGGATGGAGATTTGGAAAGATAGGCTTCCTGAGTATTGCAAGATAAGATATGGTTGGCTGAATCCATAGCATTATCTTTGTCACATCTGGTTAAGTGAAATATTGCACATTGATAGGCAGGATAAAAGTATGCTCTCTGAGAACATTTAATAAGATGGGAAAATCTTCACAATATGCAACATTAAGCAAAATAAGATCAAGATAAATAACTGTCATTTGTTCTTAGTTGGCATTGAGTTGGCTCCAACTCATTTTGACCTTAAGAATAACAGAACAAACATTGTCCAGAACTGTGCCATCATCAAGATGGTAGATATAACTGTAGACAATGCATTATCTCAATAACATGCAAACATGAATATCTGTATGTTCATAATTAACATCATACAGTTACCTGGGTTATTTCTATGTTGATGCAATTTTTCTCTTTATTCTTTTCCAATTTTTCCCCAAGTTCTCTTCAATCAGCCCATGTCATTCTCAGAATAAAAGAAAAGTGGAAGTTACTGATAATAGTGCAACAAATACTTGCATTACATATAATACTATAATGAGTGATAACCTTAAAGTAACTATGAGGCAGATCTAAAAACCAGACTAAACTAACTGCCATCAAGTCAGTAGCAACCCCCATGAGTTTCCCAGGCTGTAAATCTTTAAAGAAGTAGATAGCTCCATCTTCCTTCCACAGAGAGGCTAGTGGGTTTGAACTGCTGACCTTCTGATTAGCAGCCAAATGCTTTATCTGCTATGCCACCATGCCTCCTTGTGAGGCAGATAGAGCTGTAAATATATTCATGCTAATTCTTAGACTAGGGTTGAAAGACTTTTCAAAGTTATACCCTAGCCTCTAAGAATCACTGCTAAGGTGAATGAACAATGATTACTGACGAAAATGTGTGTAGGAAGGAAGCAGAAAGGAAGTCTGGTGGCATAGCCCCTAAAGCATTAGACTGCTTACCAGAAGGCTGGTGGTTTAAACCCATCAGCCACTCCTTGTAAGGAAGGTTGAGCAATCTACTTCCGTAGTGATACCACCTCAGAAGGCCAAGGAGGGGTCATTATGAGTTGGATCCAACCTGACAGCAGTATGTTTGGGGTTTTTTTTATTTTTTGTTTTTGTTTTTTTTTTGAAGGAAGCAGAAAAATCTTAGGGTGAAATGATAGTATGGTATCCTGGTACAAGCAACAACCTTGGGGTTTGAAGCTGTCAGCTGTTTTCCTGTTTTCCTCCTTTTCACATATATTGCTCCAGCACATAACATCAACAACAACACATATATTGCTGCTCATGGAAGATAGCATTTCACCTCTAGTACCCTTTGTTAGAGGACAATTGCCCCATTCTAGAAGAGGTACTATCTACTCAGCTCTAAAAGAGTCGTGTTACACAAGAATTTGGCCCATTGTTGTCAGGTGTTCCATTGTCCATGAAAAGCCAGAAATCCAGATTTGAAAATAAAATCTACTTGTGACAAGTTGAATTCAGAATTTCATCAGTTTTCAGGTCAAGTTTCCTCTTATTCAGTCAAGACCCCTCAGAGTTATCTCTTACTCCTCTACTTCATACTCCACCTACAATCAGCACAGGGTGCCTTCACTATTTTCAAAATACCTCCAGAATATGGCCTTTTCTCATCACCCCTGCCCTGGCCCAAGCCCTCATCGTCTCTTTCTTGGATTTCTTCAATAGTTTCCTAAGTAATGTCTTGCCCTTGGCCCCTGTATTCTTCACTCAACACAACAGATAGACTGATCTTAAGACAAAATCTGGGTCACATCATTCTTCACTCAAAAGCTTTCACAGCTCCCCATTAGATGTAGAGTCAGAGTCAAAGTCCCTGTAATTTCTCATTAGATCTTGTTGTTATGTGCCGTCGAGTTAGACCCGACTCATAGAGACCCCTCCTTGGGTTTCCAAGGCAGTATCCCTACCGAAGTAGATTTGCCCAACCTTCCTTCCAAGGAAGTTAGCAGTCAAATCCCTTAGACGCTACGCTACCAGAGCTACATGATATTATTTATGATATATTGATATATTTGATATATCATGATATATTTATGTATATGATATTGCCACTCCTCCCCCAAAACCATATCTTATCCCTCTCACATTCATTTCCTATCCTTCTGCTCTTTTGTCATTTTGTTCCTTCACATTGTTCTCTTTGTTAAATTTTCAGCATGCTAGGAATGCTCCTAGCTCAGGGAGTAGACATGTGCTATTTCTTCTGCCAGGGATACTCTTTTCCCAACTATCCATAAGACTTTCTATCTACTTTCTTCAGCTTTTTACCCAAAGGACACATTCTCTGACCAACCTGCTTAAAATTGTAACCCTCACTCCCACCCTCCTCAGCCCTCATCTCCTTTCCCTGACATACTTTTCCCCATAATACTTATCACCATCTAAAATATTTTATCTTTTCCTTATTTATTACTTTATGTCTGTTTCAGCCACTCCTCGGAAGGAAGGTTGGGCAATCTACTTCCATAGTGATACTGCCTTGGAAACCCAAGGAGGGGTCACTACGAGTCGGGTCCAACTCGATGGCACAATACAACAACAACATTATGTCTCAAAATATGAGAATCCAAAACTTCATGTGGAAAGAAGTTTTGTTTTGTTCACTGCTGCATTCTTAAACCCTAGCAGTATCACAGGAGCTAAAAAGTATTTGTAGGGAGGGAGGAGACTAAATGAGCAAATATTTAGATGTTGAATTACAGATTTTAAGGAACTCATAAAATGGTCAAAGGATAAAATTCTGGTCAGGGACAAAGTATAGACCCCAACCAAGCTCAGAGGGCAAGAACCAAATAGAGGGAAAACAGATATCTTTTAGTATGAAATTGTCTCCTTCACAGTCCTTTATACAAGCATCCTCCCTCACAGCTCTGGGATCACCAAGCATCGCCAAAAAGCAAAGGTATCCTGGGTATGGGGGAAAAAACTCTGAGCTGGGTGCAGGGTGATCTTGGACCAGACACACTCAAGCCTGTGGTCTTCAATCTGTGAAAAAAGAGCTGAGCTTTCTCAAGTCCCTTTGGCCCCTGATATTAATTCTAAGATTCTTCCAACACTGAACTTTATAGACATGAGTGAGATATTTATATCTGAAAGATGGACTCCATGGAGATGGAGTAAATACATAGTATTTAAGACATATTTTGGTAATAATTTTTGTGTATTACCATACAACAAGAAAAATCTCACTAAGTTGAACAAGCATGACAAACTCATAAGTACTTTATAGATACTGACACATTTTCAAGTGATAATTTAGCTAATCTGGGGTTATTGACAATGAATTCTAGAAGAGGAAATTGAGGAATAGAAAGGTATAGTAAGAGTTCAATAAGATGCGGTACATTAATATTTCAACTCCTGTTTTCTGACTCAATTTGAGTGAATATTTGGACTTGTAAAGCACAGTCTTGCAGGAGATGGTGCTGCTTAAGAAAAAAAATGCCACAACTCTTTGCTGTTTTTCACCAACTGTGGCTGAAATATAAGAGGCCTTTGGAAGACAACAGTACTGACAGACAAGGACCAGGTGGAAAGAATTAACCTAATGTCCTATCAGCCCAAGTTGTATAGGTCTAGCCACTCCATCTCCATCTACCACAACCATTATGATGGATAAGGAAGTCCTGTTCCCACAAAATGGACACTTGAGATTCTAGGTCATGCCCTACTGTCACCTTTTAAAAAGAACCAGCTTGAGGCCAGAAGGTCTCTTTGGAATTATTTTCCTTACTGAAATTGGACCATCCAGGCTCCATCTGGGCTATGACCAATGGGTTTATTTAATATGGAATAGAGTCAGATGATAGTATAATGTTGTAATGTTGTCAGTCCCTTAACTTGCAAGGATTCTCACCATGCCCAGAGAAGGCAAGTGCTTTCATATATCCCTCGAGTCAACATAGTCCACCTATGTTTCTTTTGTCTAAAACTTGGCTTTTGAGTGTTCTTTTAGAAATGCATGATCATGTGGACAAACAATCTTTTCCAAAGAACTGAGTAGGCTGGTATGCTATGTTGTTGTTGTTAAGTGCCGTCGAGTCGGACCCAACTCATAACGACACCTCCTTGGGTTTCCCAGGCAATATTACTATGGAAGTATATTGTCCAACCTTCCTTCCAAGGAGTGGCTGATGGGTTTGAACCACCAGCCTTCTGGTTAGCAGTCAAGTGCCTTAGGCATTATGCTACCAGAACTATGCCATAGCTTCTGTAATTCTAGATGAAAACTGCCTAGGGTCTCAAATATTGACTAGCATCAATGGAGCTCTGAACTTAGTAGCTGTGACTACTTAAGAAACCATTCCAAGTGCAATGGAAGTGCATAATAGAACATTCTAGTAAAGAGATCACAGAAAGGGAGGAAAAATAGAAATGTAACTGATCAAATCAGCAAACTAAAGAAAGAAAAAAAAATTACTAAAAAGCACAAAGGTCATAAGAAAAATACAAGAAATTAATTGCTGTCTATCAGCCTTTGAAATAAATGTGATTCAGCTGAATTTCCTTATTCAAAGGCGAAGATGTCCAAATAGGGTAAATACTAAAACTGAGCAGTAAATTATTTAGAAGAAACACAATAAAGCAAAATGACAGAGGACTTCCACTTCCAGAGATGGAGTAGATGTCCTGTTTTTGTTCTCTAGTGCCACTCCAACAGAAAACACCACAAAAAGGTAGCTTGAACAAATAGGAGTTTATTCTCTTACAGTTTAGAAGGCTAGAAGTCTGAGTTTGACAGCTCTAGGTGCTAGGTGAAGGTCCCTCAACCTTGGCCTTCAGCTCTTGCTCCAGGCCCACTGAAGCTGGAGGCTTCTCTTAACTCAGACAGCTGTTGGATGCTGACTGACCCAAGGTCGACCAGTAAAATGGTACAGTCCCAAAATTATCAAGCAACATGGCAGGCCACTAGTTCGAGTACAGAAACAGCCTCAAGATCAGCAGATAACATGGTAGGCCATTGAGATAAAGATTTGGCCAAACACAGGATCCAGATGTGCCAAAAAACTAGCAACATTTCTCAAAGCTTCTTCTTATATACTGGAAACAGACCACATCCCTAAGGCAGCTACTCAGCCGCTCACAGTAGATTCCACCATGGAGTTGATAACCAGTCTTATCATGGGGAATCACTATATCCAGCTGCCCAGCCACTCAACCAGGCACAGCCAAGTTGTCACACAACCTTAACTACCACACACCCTTTTCCATATTCCTAGAGTACAGATGAATGTTATAAAACAAACATAAAATGATTCTAAAAAGTAGATAGAGGAAGGAAGACCAACTAGAAGCTTTGTGTTTCAATAAACTACACAATGAGTAGCTCTCTGGGTTTACTTTTGGCTTCACAGATCCCCTTCTGGGTACCGGAGAACCTAGCAACCCAGAAACATCAACAGGTTCTGATAAGAAAAGTCTATGTTTTCTTGTCAAAGGACCAAGAAAGGGGTATACTTGAGAGACAGAGAAGTTTTAGGCAATAATGTCGCAGTTCAGGCAAACATCACAGAAAAAAACTGTGGCCTTACAGTTTTTAAAAACCCTCCACAATACTAAAAAAAAAAAAAAAAAAAAGAAAGCCCTATCCCAAATAGGATAGCACAGGGGTTTAGGATTTCTAACACAGACATTTTGGGGACACAAAAAAAAAAAAAAAAAAAAAAATCTCTGGCCCCAGATGGCTTCACTGTAGAATTCTAACAAAAGTTTAAAGAATTAACACCAATTCAACACAACCTCTTCCAGAAAATACAAGATAAAATTTTCCAAACTCATTCTCTGAATCTAGTATCAACATGATACCAAAACCAGAAAAAGACTGTTCTACAAAAGGAAAACAACAGACCAATATTCATCATAAATACTGATGCAAACATTCTTAACAAAATATGAACAAACAGAATTCAACATTACATAAAAAAGAATCTTACACCATGAAAAAGCAGAAGAGTTTATTCCAGGGATGAAAGATTGGGCCAATATTCAAAAGCCAATCAATGTAATCTACCATGTTTACAGGCTAGTGGAGAAAAATCACATGATCCCATTTATTAATATAGTGAAAGCATTTGAAAAAATCCAACACCTATTCATGATGAAAACTTTCAGAAAAATAGGAACAGAAGGCAACATCTTCAACTTGATAAGAAACTACACAAAAGCTATAGCTAACACGCTGAAAGATCGAATTATTACCTCTAAATCAGGAAAGAGGCAAAGATGTCTACTGCTATTCAACCTAGTACTGGAAGTGCCAACCAGTATAATAATGAATAAATAGGAAATAAATGGCACATATTGGAAAGGAAGAAATTAATCTGCCCTTGTTTGCAGATGACATAATGATCTACATAGAAAATCCCAAGAAACCTACAAAAAATAAGAATAAAAAATACAAGAACTAATAAGTGAATTCAGAAAAGTCACAAGATACAAAATGAATACATAAAAATCAATTTCAATATACTAGCAATTAAAAACATGATTAAAAATAAAGTACCCCTTACAATATTATTAAAAAAAAAAAAAAAAAAGAAGCAGTACTTAGATGTAAATCTAACATAATATGTCCAGGGACTTATATGCTGAAAACTACAAAATGCTAATAAAAAACTAAAAGATGATCAAAATAAATGGAGTCATATATTGTGTTCATAGATTAGAAGACTCAGCATAGTAAAGGTGTCAATTCTCCCCAAATTGATAAACAGGTTTAATGCAATTCACAATTCATATCCCAGTAAAATATTTTATACATACATTTCAAAAAAAATTATATGAAAAGGCAAAGGGAATAGAATATCCAAACCAAAAAGAACAAATTAGAAAGTCATTCTTTTTCAAAAGTTATATATAGCTATGTTAATCAATAATGTGTTATACTGTCAGAGGGATAGATGCATAAATCAATGGAAAGGAATTAAGAGCCCCAAAATAGCTTCACATAAATACAACCAAATCTATTTTGACAAAACTACAAAAGCAATTCAACTGAAAGAAAGATAATCTTTTGAACACACACTAATGGGACAATTGGACATCCATAGCCACCTGCCCCTCCACTCCCCAAAAAAAGACTTCAGCCTAATCTCACATCTTATGCAAAAATTAACTCAAAATAGATCATAGATTCAAATGTAAAATATATAACTACAAAACTTTTAAAAGGTGATATAGGAGAAAAAATACAATGCCTAGGGCTTAGGGAAGAGTTCTTAGACATGACACCAAACTCATAATCCAGAAAAGAAAAAAATCCAATAAATTGGACTTGATCAAAATTAAATACCTTTTCTCTACTAAAGATGCTGTTAAAAGTGTAAAAACCAAGGTACAAACTGGGAGGAAATATTTGCAAATTACATATGTAGCAAAGGACTCTTATATAGAATTTATAAAGAACTCTCAAAACTCAATAGTGGAAAAAAAAATCAATTAGAAAAGCAGGCAAAAGGCATGAAGAGCTATTTCAACAAAGTGAATATATATAGATGCCAGAAAGTCCCTAAAACGATTCTCAGCTCACTAGACATTGTTGTTGTTGTTGTTATGTGCCGTCAAGTCAAACCGGACTCATAGCGACCCCTCCTTGGGTTTCCGAGGCAGTATCACTACGGAAGTAGGATTGCCCAACCTTCCTTCCGAGGAGTGGCTGGTGGGTTTGAACCGCCAGCCGTCTGGTTAGCAGGCAAGTGTCTTAGCCACTATGCTACCAGAGCTCCCATCACTAGACATTAGGGAGATGCAAATTAAGACTAAGATGAGATACACTACATGCCTAAAACACCTAAAATAAAAAGTAGTAACAATACAAAATACTGGCAAAAAGTGTATAAACTGAACCTTATATGTTACTGGGAGGCAAGTAAAATGGTACAATCACTCTGGAAAATGGCTTCACAGTGTCTTAAAAAAAAAAAAAAACTAAACACATTCTTACTATTTGTTGTTGTTGCTAGGTGCCATTGAGTCTGCTCTGACTCATAGAAAACTCATGTACAACAGAATGAGACACTGCCCAGTCCCATGCCATACTAACAATTGTTGCTGACTTTGAGATCATTGTTGCAGTCACTGTGTCAATCTATCTCACTGAGGATCTTTCTCTTTTTTGCTGAGCCCTCTACTTTACCAAGAATGATGGCTTTCTCCAGGGACTGACACCTCCTGCTAACATGTCCAAAGTACCTGAAGTGAAGTCTCAGCATCCTCTCTTCTAAGGAACATTTTGGCTGTACTTCTTCCAGGAGAGATTTGCTTGTTGTTCTGGCAGTCCATGATATAATCAATATTCTTTGCCAACATAATTCAAATGTACTAATAATTCTGTGATCTTCTTTATTCATTGTCCTGCCGTTACATACACATGAAGCTCTTGAAAATACCATGGGTCAGGTGCACCTTTGTCTTCAAAGTGGCATCTTTGTTCTTTAACACTTTAAAGAGGTCCTTTTGTATGTTCTGTAAGAATTCCCAGGTATATAGTAGAGCTGACAAGGGGCAAGGTTATAGTCACTTCTTGGCCATAGCCAGCTACACAGAGAGAGCAAGTAGTTGGACCTGTGGGTTCAGGACCATAGCCGCAGGGGACATCAAGCTCAATTGGCATAACATACTACACAAAAATGTTGTTCCACATCCTATTTTGATGAGTAGTGACTGGGATCTTAAAAGCTCACAAGAAGCCATCTGATGCAATGATAAGTCTCTCCTCATCCAGAACAAAGAATGAAAAAACCAAAGACACATGAAAACAATTAGTCCCAGTGACAGGTATGCCATGCAATCTTCAGCCTCTATGACTATGAGACCAGAAGAACCAGATGGTGCCCAGCTACCACTGTCAACCACCCAGAGGGGGATCTCTGTAGGAGATCCTGGATAGAGTGGGAGAACGATGTGGAACTAAACTCAAAATCATTAAAAAAAAAAAAAAAATGACCAGGTTTGCTGGTCTAATAGAACCTGATAGAACCACTGAGACTATGACCCCTAGTTGCCCTTTAGGTCTGGAATTGAACCCACTCCTGTGGCTTCCAGCCAAACAAAATATAGACATATGAGCTGAACATTGACAATAGGTGGATACACTCATTGGAGAGATCAATCATGGGAGAACAGAAGGGTTGAGTATGCACAGGGAAAACAGCTTAGGGTGCAGGAGTGCATGGGGAGGAAGTGGGAGGGGAACTGTTGCATTTTGGTAAATTGTGGTGTGGTGGTTAAGTTTGTGTGTCAACGTGGCTGGGCTTGGTTGAGTGAATGGGCAGCTGGATTCCTCATGATGAGGCTGGCAATCATCTCCATGGTAGAATCTACTGTAAACAGCTGAATAGCTGCTTTGGGTAGGTGGTCTGCTTCCTGTATGTAAGAAACAGCTTTGGTAATGGTCTCTAGCATATGGAACACTTAAATCCTGCATGTAGCCATGTCATTGTTCAGCAGCCTGCCATACACTGCTGGCCTTGGAACTTTCAATGGACTTGAAGTAATGGCCTGCCATGTGGTTTGGTAACATTGGGACTGTGCTTTTTACTTGTGAACCTTGGGCTTGTCATCCTCAGCAGCTGCAGCTGTCTGAGTGAAGAAAATCCTCTAGCTCCAGTCGGCTGCGAGCAGGAGGCAGAGCTGAAGCCTAAAGTTGAGGGGCTTTTACACAGCCCCTAGAGCCTGGTACTTTGAACTCCGACTTAAAGCCTCCAAACTGTAAGAGAATAAATTCCTGTTTGTTTAGCCATCTCATTTGTGGTATATTCCTGTCAGAGTGGCACGAGGTAACCAGAGCATGTAGTCAATGTCATAAGACAAAGTGTATGTGAGTTGCTGTATTGAATTTGCTTTGTAAACTTTCACTCAAATCACAATAAAAATTTTAAATAACTTTAAATAATAATAATGATAATAAAGGGGTCTTTTGCAGCAGATTTGCCCAGTGCAATACATCATTGGATGTCTTTACTGCTGTTTCTATGGGCATTAATTATGGATCTAAGTAAAATAAAATCCTTGACAATTTCAAACTTTTCTCCATTTATCATGATGTTGTTTATTAGTCCATCAATTGCACTCCTAAGCTTTTACCCCAAAGAAATGAAAACTTATGTCCACATATGCAAAAACTGAAAACAACAGAGATATTCTTCAACAGGAAAATGTCTAAACAAACTATGGTATGTGGTACATCCATACCATGGAACGTTACTCAACACTGAAAGCAATGAAAAGAATGAATTATTGATACTTGCAACAAATTGGATTGATCTCAAGAGCATTGTGCTGAGTTGAAAGGAAAAAAAAAAAAAAAAAAGCCAATCTCAAAAGGTTATACACTGAATGATTCCATTTATATAATATTCTTGAAAAGAAAAATTATAGAAATGGAAACATTTTAATGGTTTCCAGGGGTTATGGATGGTGGAGACTGAGGAGATGTTTGTGCAGATTAAATAATTCTCTATCTTGAATGTATTAGTGGTTATATGAATCTGCATATTGATAAAAATGACATAGAATTATACATATGTGTCATAACGCAACACATTGCACTGCCACTGAGTCAGATCCTACTCATAGCAACCCCTTCTTGGGTTTCTGAAGCAATATCACTACAGAAGTAGACTGCCCAACCTTCCTTCCAAGGAGTGGCTGGTTAGCAGTCAAATGCCTTAGGCACTACACCTCCAGAGCTCATAGCAATGTTAATGTCTTGCTCTTTATTATGTAAGATATAACCATTTTGGGAAATTGGGTGAAGAGTACAAGAGACCTCTCTCTGTTACCTATCCAAATTTCTGTGAATTTATAATTATTTAAAAACAAAAAGTTAAAAAATGTCAAAAAAGAATGACAAAGATGAGTTGTAAATAAAGGAACAAGCAAAAATATAATAAGTAAATAAAGATAGCACAATAGAAAAAAGATTGATCAATATTAAGAATGCAAAAAGTGGAACTCAAGGGCAAAATCTTTAATTGAGACTATTAATGACAATAACACCAATAATAAAATATATGCTCCAAAAATATATGCAATAGTCATAAACCTATTTGTACTAAACAATCTAGAAATAAAATAACTAAGATACAACATTCTGGAAATGCTTTTAAAACCTTGATGAACAGCCAAATCATAGCTGAAGGTTTAAATGCATTCCTTTCATGATTTGACAGATCAAGTATAGAAGATTTTAATAATACTATCTATAAGTTTGATTCACTAATATATAGATACTTACAGACTATATTTTCTTCTCTTCATCAATGAAATATTTACAAAAACTAATTATACAATTGATCACACAGAAAATTTCAGTGAATTCCCAGAAACAGAGGTTGCACAAGTCATGGTTGTTAATTATTATTCAACAAAATAAAACACAAGCAAAAGCTGATTAAAATTAAAAAAAAAAAAAAAAAACTGCCATCAGGTTGATTCCAACTCATAGCAACCCCCATTGGGTTTCCAAGAGAGTAGATCTTTGCAGAAGTAGATTGCCCTATCTTCCTTCTCCAGAGTGGCTGGTAGGTTTGAACCACCAACCTTCTAGTTAGCAATGAAATGCCTTGGTCACTACACTACAAGAGTGCCTTAAAATACCCAAAGAAAGTTTTTAAAAATAATGTCTAAACTATCATCTGGATCAAAGAGGAAATTACATTTAGAATGGAAAATTCCTTATAATTCAATGAAAAGGAGATGATTTCATATTAAAAATCTTTGGTATAAAACTAAAACTTTATTCAAAGACAATATTTAGCTTTGGATATTTTTATGTTTTTAAAAAGTAGGCTAAAAGCAATTGAACAAACCACAAAATAATATTCTGTATTTACATGAAAAGGCCTCTATGCATAAAAATAAAACTCTAATGATTACCTCTATGGAGGAAGCTAGGATTGGGGTGATATTTGAGAAAGACCTTAACCAATAAAAAAAACAGTTTCCTGGGAGTTGATTGTGACTCATGAGGAATCCATGTCTGTTAGAGTAGTGTGCTCTGTAGGAATTTCAATGGCTTATTTTTCAGAAGTAGATCACTAGATTTTTCTTCCAAGCCATCTCCAGATGGACTCAAAGGGCCATACTTTTGGTGAGCAGTAAACACTTAACTACTTAACTATATGTACAATCCGGGGCTCCAGGAAGATTTTAGCTAATCTGAAAAGTTCGACATTTTACCATGAGGTTATAATAATGAGTACATCCACTATTTCTGTAAAAAAAATTTTTTTTAATAGTATTTTAAAAAAAACAAGAAGAAAGAAACTAATGAATAAATACCTAGTTGTTGTTATGTGCTGTCGAGTCAGCCCTGACTCATAGCGACCCCTCCTTGGGTTTCCGAGGCAGTATCACTACGGAAGTAGGATTGCCCAACC
>NW_006921639.1:7035662-7045401 GCF_000298275.1 Orycteropus afer afer | reverse complement strand
CCCAACCTTCCTTCCGAGGAGTGGCTGATGGGTTTGAACCGCCAGCCTTCTGGTTAGCAGTCAAGTGCCTTAGCCACTATGCTACCAGAGCTCCCAAAGTCTAATTAAAGCCATAGGGGTTGGCCTCAGGCTTAAGGCAGTCACCTGCCACACACAAAGCAGTCGGTTTGAGCCCTTCAGATAGCAGGGCCATCTCTCTCTCTCTCTGGGAGCTCTGATAGTGTAGTGCCTAAGGCACTTGACTGCTAACCAGAAGGCTGTCGGTTCAAACCCACCAGCCACTCCTCAGAAGGAAGATGGAGCAATCTACTTCCGTAGTGATACTGACTCAGAAACCCAAGGAGGGGTTGCTATGAGTCGGGCCCTACTCAACAGCATATAACAACAACAACAACAAAGTCTAATTAAGGAAAATAAAAAAAAATTAAACACAAAATAAATTAGGAAGAATATACAAAGTCAGGTGGTTTAAAATATTTATATGAGATTATCAAGTAGAGGCCAAATCAACAACAATCAAATTGAATGTGGTGGCCATGACACCTACTGTGTCTCCTTAGTTTTGTATCTGTCCATGTTCCCAGGTTGCTGAATTCCAATATCTCCCAGACCTTGGAGTCAACCAAGGTAACGGTGATACTATAGAAAGGGTGGTTGGATTTGAACAATTATGTTGTTGTTAAAATAAAAACCAAACTCATTGTCATCCATTCGGTCCCAACTGATAGGGACCTGTCCTTGGGTTTCTGAGTTGGTATCTCTAAAGAAGTAAACTTCCCAACCTTCCTTCTGAGGAGTGGCTGGTGGGTTTGAACCACTAACCTTCTGGTTAGCAATCAAAATGCCATAGGCACTACCCCACCAGAGGTCCTATGTTATTGTTAGGTACCTTCAAGTTGGTTACAATTCATAGCGTTCTCATGTATAACTGAACAAACATTGCCTGGTCCTGTGCTATCTTTATGATCATTGATATGTCTGAGTCCATTGTTGTGGCTATTAAGTTAATTCATCCCACAGAGAGTTTCCCTCATTTTCCCTGACTGTACTTTGCCAATCATGATATCCTTTTCTAGCAGTGAGTAATTATATTTATTTTTAAATCCATCACATAGCAGGGTTATGGCCTTGGAGAAGTCAGGTAAACTCCTTAACTTTGATTTGTTCACTTGACTGCTAACCAGAAGGCTGATGGTTCAAACCCACCAGCCACTCCTCAGAAGGAAGTTTGGGCAAACTACTTCCATAGTGATACTCCCTCGGAAACCCAAGAAGGGATTGTTATGAGTCGGATCCAACTTGATGGCAGTGGGTGGGTTCTTTAAAATTAGGATATAAAAATAAGAACACCTCAAAGTGGCTGTGAAGATGAAATGTGACCATTTATGTAAAATAGTAGGGTATATATTTGCACACACATACATATGAATGGTAAGTCCTAAAATATCATTGGCAATTATCTTAAGATTGTGAGAATTCAGGGCATGCTCACTTTCTTCTTTATAGACACATAGATCCAGGCAAGTTCTCTGGTCCTCTGTGGCCTATAACAGTGGTGTCCCACTTCCCTTGGACTCAGGGAAATGATGCTTATAGCTGTCCTACAGGCACATGTAGTACAGACTACAAGCACTACTGTCCTGTCAGAACCACTTGAGCAGTGCTGACAATCACATGGAGACATGTCCCTGAGAAAGGGTGCTTTTTTTTTTATTTTCCCACACCTGGGGCCATGTCAAAAGCATGCATGCTGCCCTTTCCAAGTACCTTGAAGACATGCTGGAGTTATAAACCCATCAGACAAATAGTTGGCTGGCCCCCAGTTTTCCAGGGCATTCCTGTCACCTTGGGCCAAGTTCCCAGAGCCTGGCATCCCTGTGGCCTAGAGTTAGGCAGCACAGCAGTTTTCCCACCATCCCATATCAGAACAACCTGGAGCTGATGTAAGGAAAGCAAACTGTCTCTCTTCAGGTCCCCAGGGTGTGAGATATCATCCAGAGGCCTCCACTGGCACAGTCAATACAATAAAGTCTTATCCAACAAACCATGTTCTATGTATCATAAATCTCTCCCAAAGAATCTATTGACTTCATCAGGAGACCATGGTCTGGAAGAGCAGAACTAAAACTATCCTGGAAGGGAAGTGGGGTATGAACTGCACTGGGTAGAGTGGGGTCAGTACTCTGAGCCCAGCATTAAAGATGACAGACCAGGGCTGTGTCCCTACAATGACCAGGTCTTGAGGATCACCAGGGAAATGAGAATCAGCCAGTTACCTTGGTAATTAGGAACTAGGCCATGACATGGAACCAGGAAAAAGACACATCTGTGAGAGAAAGAAAAAAATAATTTTATTAGTTTGGTAGTGATTATCTTTCCAAGTGTGTGTGTGTGTGTATTTGTTTATGTATGTGTATATATATATATATATATATATATATATATATATATATATGATCCCTGTTACCATCAAGTAGATTCTGACTCATGACAATCCCATGTATGTCAGAGGAGAATTGCACCACAGACTTTTCAAGGATATAATTTTTCAGACGCAGATCACCAGGCCTTTCTTCCAAGATGCCTCTGGGTTGGTTCAAACTGTCAATCCATCAGTAAACAGTCAAGTGCTTAACCATCTGTGCCATGTCAGCTCAAAAACTCGGTTCCATCCAGTCCATTCCGACTCATAGCAACTCCTCCTTGTGTTTCCGAGGTGGTATGTCTACGAAAGTAGATTACCCAATCTTCCTTCCGAGGAGTGGCTGGTGGGTTTGATCCACCAGCCTTCTGGTTAGAAGTCAAATGCCTTAAGCATTATGCCACCAGAGCTCTCTTGTAACACCTAGGGTCTCTAGGGTCTCCTATATAATTTTTACAACCTAGTTTTTTTTTTTTTTTTTTTTTTCACTGAATTAAATATATAAATAAGTAAATAAGCCACCGCCATTGAGTCGATTCTGACTCATAGTGACCCCATAGGGTGTCCAAGGCTGTAAATCTTTATGGAAGCAGATTGCCTCATCTCTTTCCTGTGGAGTGGCTGGTGGGTTTGCATCACCAACCTTTTTTGTTACCAGCCACATGCCTTAGCCATGGCACCACCACAGCTCCTTTTTTCCACTGAATACTTGATTTTAATCACCTTCTCTTGTTCATCCTTAGCTTATTCTACCTCAGCTGCCCCAAAGTCCTTGGAGTAGTGTTTCCAGAGTCAGCTGAGATTCCTTGTGCTCTGCCAACACAAGCTCAGAGCTTACAGACATATCATCCGTCTCCCTGGCCTGTAGCTTGTACAGGAAGAGAAGCTTGGGTGTATTTAGTGTAGTTCCCAAAGTCTTCCCCTCCAACCCTGTTTCCTGCCAGGGCCCCAGGGCTCCCAGCCCTGTCACTCTAAGCTGGGGTGTTTCTAGTTTCTCCAGGGAAGTCTATCTCTTTATCTCTTTGAGCACCACCCCCCATACACACACACACAGAATCGTGGAAATGGATGGTTCCAAAGCTTCAGACACATGTCATCCAAATATCCTGTTAGGTTTCTAGTCAATTTATGGCCTCATTTTCAGACTCCCACCCCTTTGCATATTTCTTTTTTTAATTTATTCACTCCAAAAGTAGTTCAGTGAGCAAAGAGATAAGTACATGAGTTCAATTTACCATCCTGAACTGGAAAGTGTGTTCTTAAAGAAACAAGAAGAGAGAGGAGAGCTTGTTCAAAGACTTAGACCTATGAAACAGCATGATGTAGTCAGAATCTCATAGAACTTCGGTAGCAGATAGAGCAGAGGCTATAGGTAGACTGTTCATTCAACTAATATTACTAGAGAACACCTGCTCAGTGTAAGACCTCTGCAAAGTGGCAGAAGATGGAGTGAGAGGGATAGTCAGGTGCCAGAAAGTAACCAACCAGTTGCTGTCGAGTCAAATTTGACTCATGGTGACCTCATGTGAGTCATAGTAGAACTGTGCTCCAGGGTGTTTTTAAAGGCTGATTTTTCAGAAGTAGATCATCATGCCTTTCTGCCAAGGTGACTCTGAGTGGACTTAATTAAACTTCCAACCTTTTGGTTAGCAGCTGAGCTTCTTAATTATACCACCCAGGGATGCCAGAGTCGGACTATCAGTGTTCAAATCCAGACTCTACCTTTCATTAACTATGTGACCTTCAGGTTAGTTAACATTTCTGTGCTGTACTTTCCTTACCTGCAAAATGGGATAATAGCTTCTTAGGTTGTTCTGAGAACTAAATGAGATAAACAAAGTGCCTGGCCAGAGTCAGTTAGGTCTCTCATCTTGTGGCCTTCCTCAGATGCTGCTGTAGGAATTTCTGGGATTCTGGGTCTTTGAGACCAATATGAAAGCCAAGTTTCACAGAGACTGGTGACCTTCCTTGGTCTAGCCTCACAGAGTGGAAAAAGCAACCCCAGAAAGGAAGTGCTTGGCCAGAAGGAAGATTTCAAATGAACACCAAATTCCAGTAAAGCTCATTTTTTAAATAAAATTATCAGATCAGAAATCCAAATAAGCCACTTTAGAACAAAGAGGTGCACAAAATACAAAACGTTACACTCAGCACTTGTGATTCAGTGAAAGTTATGGCACTTGTACTTTTAGTACGTGGAAAGGGTTATAAATAGACAAGTGAAACAGATTTTCCAATCTACTCTTTCAGGTTTTTAAAAAACCACTTTAACAATGTCTTATATTATTTCAGATGGTTCCAAAATCTAAAGTAAACTAGTTACTTTGATGGAGACAGTCAGCATGCCAAGTTTTCACCAGCAGTGAGTTATACCAAAAGAGCTAAAAGCATGAACATTTGTGTACAGAATTCTGGACACAAACCAGAACTCTGATCCTTGGGTGAGAAATAGCTGGGTCGCTTGAAGAGTCAGGCACCTAGGATGGTGGGCAGGTAAAGGAGGGTTCACATGGAGGGGGCTTGCTTCTTTCAGTGAACACAGCATCTTGTCACAAGACTATCAATATTGGAGCCAAGGAAAAACAAAAGGCAGGTCCAAAGACAGGTCCTGGTGGACACTGTGACCATCAAGCCACCAGGTGGTGCTTCAACTTTGGACCATTTGCATTGCTACTTGGGCATCGCTGGTCAACCATTTAACCAGTTTTAAACTGCTGCCCACCTCTGAACCTTGGCCTTGGCTGCCAAGTGATCCTAACCTGACCTGAGACCCACTGAGTCACAGAGTTCTCTGACTTCTGTGCCTTCCCAGCATGATCCTTCCCCTTTACAACATCCTTTCCTTCCACCCAAGCTGTTCATGGCTCCCCACTCCTGAATCCCAGCCTCTCTTTTGAGGTCCCAGGAATAGAACTATAGCATTTATCTGTGTACATTCTTCAGAACAGAACATACAGTGTGAGAAATCTTATCAGAAGGGAGAACAGAGGATCAGAGATTCACTTTCATTTCAACACAAACTATTAAAAAAAAAAAAAAAAAAAACAGTAGGGAAAGAGAATAATAAAAAAAAAAAAAAAAAAGGATCATCAGCCCAAAAGGTTCTCTCTCATGCCAGAGTCTCATTCACAGCACCAACTTCCCTATGACAAAGTCACACTGGGAGATATTTCAGGAGTCCACAGCCACAATCTCTGCCTTTATAAGTTTCATCTTTATCATAAAAGTGATCCTATAAACAAAGTTATCACACAAATAAGGACCGGGAGAAAGAGAGAGAAAGAGTGGTAGTGCCCAGGGTATGTCATGCTTGGTGAACATTCACTGCAGGATTAGGAAAAGAATGGCATTTACCTAGTTATTGTCTGTCTAGCCTCCATTCAATAACAATTTACTTAGCATCTTGGGACTTGAAAAATAGGGAGTGGCAAATATTTTAACAGCTATATATTGAGCACCTACTATGTATCAGGCTGTGAGCTAGAGGTAGGGTGTAAGCTGTAAATAAGACCAGTATGATCTTGTAGCCAATAATCTCCTGGGGAAGACAGACATGGGCAAGTGAGCATACAACTAAGCAAGATGATGACTGATAAGGAACAGGGCAAAGGGCAGAGACTACCTTGGAAAGGATAACATTTCTGCTACAATCTGAAGGATAAGAATATAAGAGTCAAAACAGAGATATAAAGAG
Organism: Orycteropus afer afer; assembly: GCF_000298275.1. Lineage (NCBI taxonomy): Eukaryota > Metazoa > Chordata > Mammalia > Tubulidentata > Orycteropodidae > Orycteropus > Orycteropus afer. The sequence goes on along the minus strand of NW_006921639.1, from coordinate 7,039,285 downwards.
CCAGGATAAGCATTTTAAACCTGGGAAGAGTGCAAACTCAGACTGGGGAGGCCTTGATGTGCTCAGATACTAGGGAGGAAAAGGTGCTTAGCCTGACACTGAAAATACAAGAAGCAGGTGTATTCACCTGTTGTAAGCATTTCAGGGTCTTAAATAGAGCAGAGATAGCTTGGACTCATGTTTTGAAGATGACACCACTGTTGTGTGATGAGTGACTGGAGGAGAACAAGAAGAGAGAACCACCTAGAGGCATCATAAAGAAGGAGAGAGAAGGCATTAAGTTACTAGGTTGGTGGCAGTGAGGGTAGAAACATGTAAGAGTTTGAGGTTTATTTGGATCAGTAGAATAATTTGTCACATAAGAGTTCATTTAAAGTCAATGCAACAGTTTTGCAGGACAAGATGGGGTTGTCCATGCTGCTCCTTGCATATGGGGAGTCAAGGGCAATGATGTATTGAAGGTCCCACAGTCAGTATGTAAATCCATCTGAGAAACAGAAGGACTTTGCATGGGGAGCAGAAGACAGTATTTTACAGAAAGCACAATGATTCCAGGGAATCTGTTGCAAATTGGGTTGGAGGAAAACTCATTAACAATCTGCTATATGCAGATGGTAAAACCTTGCTTGCTGAAAGTGAAGAAGACTTGAAGCACTTCCAGATGAAAATCAAAGACTTTGGTCATGTTGTCAGAGTGGATCAGTCCCTAGAGAACAATATTGTGCTTGGTAAAGTAGAGTTTCAGTGAAAAAGAAGAAGACCTTCAGCAAGATGGAATGACACAATGGCTGCAATGATGGGCTCAAGAATAGCAAGATTCTGAGAATGACACAGGATCAGGCAGTGTTTATTTCTGTTGTACATAGTGTTGCTATGAGTTGGAGCCAATTTGCCAGCACATAACAACAATAGCAACAATACCTTTAGTGAGGAGATCTTGTGGCACAAGGATAAAGTGTTTGCTAACTGCAAGGTAGGTGGCTCAGACGCACTCAGTAGCTCAATGGGACAAAGATGTGGCAATCTGCTTCCACAAAGAATGTTGTTACTCATGTTGTTAAGTGCTGTCAAGTTGGTTCTAATTCATAAGGACAAAATACTGTCCAGACCTGTACCAACCTCACAATAGTTGCTATGTTTGAGCTCATGGTTGCAGTCACTACATCAACTCATCTTGTTGAGGGTCTTCCTCTTTTTCACTGATGCTGTACTTTACCAAGCATGATGTCCTTCTCCAGGGACTGGTCCTTTCTGATAATATGTCCAAAATCTGTGAGACACAGTCTAACTAAAGAGCATTCTGGCTGTACTTCTTCCAAAACAGATCTGTTCATTCTTTTGGCAGTCCATGATATATTCAATATTCTTCACCAACATCATAATTCTAAGGCACCAGTTCTTCTTCAGTCTTCCTTATTTATTGTACAGCTTCTGTATCTATATGAGGGCACTGAAAATACCATGGCCCTGATGCCTCATTATTCTTCTTCATATAGCCTAATTTGTTGGATTACTTGCTCAGCGTACAGACTAAATAACTATGGTGAAAGACTATAACCCTGACCTACACATTTCTGGATTTTAGGTCACACAGTGTCCCTTTGTTCTGTTTGATGACTGCTTCCTGGTCTATGTACAGGTTCCACATGAGTACAAAGAAGTGTTTGGGAATGCCCATTCTTCACTATTTTATACATCATTTGTTACGATCCACAGCATACTGCCTTTGCATACTCAATAAAACACAGGTAAGCTTATTTGTGGTTTAAACTTATTTATGCTTTTGGTCAAGATCCATTTGACATCAGCAAAGTTATTCTTCATTCCATATACCCTTGTGAATCTTCTTGTAAATTTCTAACAGTTCCATACCCAATGTACTGCTGCAACTGGTTTTGAATTTTTCTTATGCAGGAAAATTTTACTTGCATGGGATATTAATGATATTGCTTAGATAATCTCTGCACTCTGCTGGATCATCTTTCTTTAGAATGGGCACAAATATGGATCTATTGCAATCAGTTAGCCAGGTAGCTGTCTTTCAAATTTCTTGGCATAGACAATTGAGTGCTTCCAGCATTGCATCCATTTATTGAAGCATCTCAATTGGTATTCCATCAATCCCTGGAGCCTTGTTTTTCACCAATGCCTTCAGTGCAGCTTGGACTTCTTCCTTCAATATCATCAGTTCTTGATAATATACTACCTCAATGAGTTGTTGTTTTGTTTTGTTTTTTAAGTGGTTTAACGTCAACCAATGCTTTTCGGTTCAGTGATTCTGTGTGTTCCTTCCATCTTCCTTTGATGCTTCCTGTGTCATTCAATACTTCATTCATGCAGTCCCTCAATATTGCAAATCTAGACTTGAGTCTTTTCTTCAGTTCTTTCAGCTTGAAAAATGCTGAGCATGTTCTTCCCTTTTGGTTGTACAAATCCATATCTTTGCACATTACATTGTAATACTTTGTCTTCTCAAGCCACCCTTTGAAATCTTCTGTTCAGCTTTTTTACTTCATCATTTCTCCCATTCACTTTAGCTACTCTATGGTCAAGAGCAAGTTTTGGAGTTTCTTCTAACATACATTTTGATCTTTTCTTTCTTTTTGGTGACCTTTTGCTTTCCTCATGTATTATGTCCTTGGTGTCACCCCACATCTCATCTTGACTTTGGTCATTAGTGTTCAATGTGTCAAATCTATTCTTGAGATGGTCTTTAAATTCAGAGGTATATACTTAAGGTCATACTTGGCTCTTATGGACTTGTTTTAATTTTCTTCAGATTCAACTTGAACTTGTGAATGAGCGACTGATGGTCTGTTCCACAGCCAATCTCTGTCCATTCTAATTGATGATAGTGAGCTTCTCCATTGTCCCTTTACACAGATGTAATTGATGTTCATACGGGAATCATGTTTTAACTCCCACATATGTGCCATAGTTAAATGTTAATAACAAGTACAAGCATTGGCATTATGCTGGCTCTATCCTGCACCAGTGCACTGTGCCATCAATGCAGAAATATGACAGGTTTCTTAGTAGTCACTTTTGGATGGAAATTTTCCAACCAAAGCCATAACTTACAAGCAGCTCCAAGTGAAGTACTCAATGTGGAATCCAAATTTGCAGCAGCTTATAGACCTCCAGCTCTAAGAAATAAATTAATTTCCATGAGAAGAAACTACACTAGAATATGTAATCACAGTCAGGAAATAATCAGCCATTATCAAAAGCAACCCTTGAAATCAAATGGAAGATGAAACTAAGAAATCTAAAGAGCAGGAAGCAAGAAGTTACAAGAACGCAGATTTGGCATCTACCCCTGCCCTGTAGTTCATACCATGTAATACTGTCTCTTAGTAACCATCTGGAGATCCTAGATAAGCCAAAGAAATCAAGACACTACGAAGAAATGAAAGTAACAAAACCTGGAATGAAGCATCGATAACTGAAAAACAACAGTTGGAGAAAATATATAAAGATTCAATCCTTCTCTGCAAGCTGCCAGCTGTGGAAGTGGGTTTTTTTTTTTTTTTTTAGGATTTGGGTGAAGATTTACAGAGTAAATTCACTTTTCATACAGCAGTTCACATATACTTTGTCTCATGTCATTGACCAAAATTTAC
>NW_006921639.1:7026962-7033892 GCF_000298275.1 Orycteropus afer afer | reverse complement strand
TCTATAAATTCTAGAGATAAGTCCCTTGTCAGATATGTTATTACCAAATATTTTTTCCCAATCTGTAGGTTCTCTTTTGACTCTTTTGGAGAAGTGGAAGTGGGTATTTAAAGATTCACAGAAAGCAAATGAGTTAGCAGAAATCAGTGCAAATGCATCTTCTGTGTTGAACCCAGTGGGAAACACTGGATATCATGTACCCATACTAATGCTCACTCTAATTCTAACTTTTTCTCCAAGATTTTGCAAATGTGTGAAATTATCTAATGATATCCATTGAATTGGGTTCTTCTGTTTTTTCATACATGGTATAGAAAAGAGACACAAGAATTTCTTAGCTAAACTTGACAGATGGAAACACAAGTGTCATTGTTATTTAGTAGGGCACAATATTTACTCCATAAATGAATTATGACATTTTTAATTTAAAAATAAAAAGAAGAACAATGTAACCCACTGGACTGATTTAAAAGAAGTCTGTGCAAAAGAAACCAGGTGAATAAAAGCTTGTGCCCATAACTTTAGAGTAAATTTGGATTCTTTTTCTTTAACTTGTCAAGTTCAATAAGCAAATTTTGTGGAAAATGGAGTTGCTTTATAAGCCACTTCCTTAGGATGGGTCTTTGAAGTGCTCTTTATTGTATTTCTAAACCCAGACTCAGGTTTTACTCTATCCACTTCTTGTTGTTAGTTGTTGTTGAGTCAGCTCCAACTCACAGTGATCCCATGGGCAACAGAATTAAACATTGCCCAGTCCTGTACCATCTTCATGATCACTGGTATATGTGAGTCCACTATTGTGGCCACTGTGTATTTTCAGTGCCTTCCAACCTAGGGGGCTCATTGTCTAGCATTATATCAAACATTATACAGAAGACAATGTGAAATGAGGGATATCATTGGTGATGTCAGATGGATCTTGGCTGAAAGCAGAAAATACCAGAAAGATGTTTACCTGTGTTTTATTGACATTCAATTAATTGTGTGGATCATAGTAAATTATGCATAATGTGATAGTTGGAGTTGTGTGTCAACTTGGCTGGACCATAATTCTGAGTGATTTAAGCAGTTGTGATGTTGGTTATTCCTGTGATGAGATTGGATGTATATGTTTTGAGCTGCCAATCCATTGAAATGGAGTTTTCCTAGAGATGTGGGCTGCTTCCAATATATTTATGGACATCCTGGGAAAAGATACACTCTTCTGTGGATCTGGATCCTGTTGTGCTGCCTACAACTGTCCGTGATGGAAAACTCCACCATTCGGCCAGTGATCTTGGATTTGTCATTCGTCTGAGTCAAGAGCCATAATACTGCCTGCCAGCCTTGAGCTCGTCAGTCCCTGCAGCTGCGTGAGTGGGAAAAAGCCTCCAGCTTGACATTTGATTCAAGAACTTGGGACTTGCCAGCTTCTATTAATGTGTGAGCCATTTTCCTAAGATAGAAATATATATATATATATAGAGAGAGAGAGAGAGAGAGAGAGAGCTCTGGTAGCATAGTGGCTAAGGCTATTAACTGCTAACCAGAAGGCTGGCGGTTCAAACTCACCAGCCACTCCTCGGAAGGAAGATGGGGCAATCTACTTCCATAGTGATACTGCCTAGGAAACCCAAGGAAGGGTCGCTATGAGTCAGGTCTGACTCGACAGCACATAACAACAACAACAACATATATATATATATACTTTACTGGTTTTGTTTCTCTAGAGTACCCAGACTAACACATATAACATTGTTATTCTGGTTATCTAGTGCCATTCTGACAAGAATATACCACAAATGAGGTAACAAACAGGAGTTTATTCTTACAATTTGGAGACTTTAAGTCCAAGTTCAAAATGCCAGGCTTTAGGGGCTGTGTGAAAGCCCCTCGACCTTGGGCTTCAGCTCTGCCTCTTGCTCCCAGCCCACTGAAGCTAGAGGCTTTTCTTCACTCAGGCAGCTACTGGCTGCTGAGGCTAACAAGCCCAAAGTGAACAAATAAAATGGCACAGTCCTAATATTATGAAATCACATGGCAGGCCATCAATTCAAGTCCATCATAAGTCCCAAGGTCAACAGAGCATGGCAGGCTGCTGAACAATGACATGGCTACATGCAGGGTCCAAGTGTGCCATAAGCTAGAGACTATCCCCAAGGCTTCTCCTTATATATAGGAAGCAGACCACATCCCAAAGGCAGCTACTCAGCTGTTTGTGGTAGATCCTACCATGGAGTTGATTGCCAGTGTCATCATGGGGAATAACTACCACCAGCTGCCCAGCCACTCAACCAGGCCCAGCCAAGTTGACATACAAATTTAACTACCACAGTTGTAAAGAATGGTAATTCCAGAATACTTAATTGTGCTCATGTAGAACCTACACAGAAGCTAAGAGGCGGTCATTCAAACAGAAAGAGGATATTGCATAGTTTAAAATCAGAAAAGGTTTGCTTCAAGGTTGTATATTTTCACCATAGCTATTCAATCTGTATGCTAGGCAAATAATGCAAGAAGCTGGAGTATATGAAGAACGTAGACTATATGAAGACACATTAACAACCTACAATAGATATGCAGATGACACTACCAGCCTTACTGAAAGTGAAGAGGACTTGAAGAACCTGCTTTTGAAGATAGAAGACTACAGGCTTCAGCGTGGATTACGTTTCAACAAGAAGAAAACAAAAATCCTCACTGGACCAATAGGCAACATCATGATAAATGGCAAAAGAAAAAATGAAGTTGTCAAGAATTTTGTTTTCCTTGAATCTATAATCAACTCCCATCAAAGCAGCAGTCAAGAAGTCAAACGACATATTGCATTGGGCAAGTCTGCTGTAAAAGGCCTCCTTAAAATATTAAAAAGCAAAAATGTTACTTTGAGGACTAAGTTGTACCTGACCCAATCCATGATATTTTCCATTGATTCATATGTATGTGAAAGCTGGATAATGAATAAGGAAGACTAAACAAAATTGATGCATTTGAATTATGATGTTGGGGAAAAATATTGAATATACTGCCAAAAAACAAATCTGTTTTGGAAGATGTACAGCCAGAATGCCCCTTAGAAGCAAGGGTGGTAAGACTTCATCTTATGTATTTTGAACATATTATCAGGAAGGACCAGTCCTGGAAAACAACATGATGCCTGGTAAAGTAGAGGATCAGTGAAATTGAGATGGGTTGACACAGCGACTATGACAGTGGGCTAGGCTTACACATAAGCAATGATTGTGAGGATAGCATAGAACGGAGCAGTTTATTTCTCTGTTGTACTTAGGGTCACTATGAATTGGAACTGACTCTACAGCACCTAAAAACATATTAGACAAAATTTTGTTTTGATCCATAGGGTTTTCATTGGCTAATTTTTGTAAGTAGATTGTCAGGCATTTCTTCCTATTCTTTGTCTGGAAGCTTTATTAAAACCCTTCTACTATGGGTGACCCTAGAGGTATTTGAAATACTCATGTTTCCAACAGCATATGGACACGTAAGCTACCACAGTACAATAAACTGACAGACAAATGGTGAATCTATACACTGAGTGTGTGTATTTGAGACCCCCCAAAGAAACTGGATACATGTTTCAGTGCTATCATTTCTCCTCACCAAAAAGGGAGTATAGCCAACCTTTCTGAGTATACATCAGTCAGAGATGGAGCTGGACTCAGACATCTGGAAAGCCAAGACTCACATTTGTTCATGCCCACAAGTATTATTGTGTGCTTCCGCAAAGCTAAACTTTGTCTAATTAAAGTCAGGATCCCACATGGAGTCTGTCCAGGAGGAATGAATAATGTGTGACACTTTCCAGAAGATAATGGAATTGAAAAAAAATAAAATAAAATAAAGTCATAAAATAAGAAGATGAGAGTACTGAATGGCAAGAAAGAGGCTCAGAGAAACTTCTTTGAAAGCCAGAGGGCCCAGAGAGGGGCTCTGTCTACCTTCTGACACCTGATGCTACTTTTGGAGAAGCCTGAGGTCCTCTTTCCTCTAGTCAGCCAGATGCAGAGCTGGGCTCATCTTCTGCAGGGGCAGCTCTCTTTGTAAAGTGCTCAGCAAGGGCAGATAAGGACTAAAGTTGGCCAGACAAGAGCAGGGAGAGTTTTCCCATGGTTTAGCTTTGTTTTCTGTTTTTTATCTAGAGTACAAACTTGAGTTGTTTACATTGCTGCTGGATACAGCATTTCTCTTTTAAACGGTGTGTAGCTGATTTTGGGTGTCATCACAATCCATGCTTTACCTCATTCTGGAGAACTATGATATATTTCCCTGTGAGGTGACAGGATGGTACCCTCAGATTTTATAACTTGGAAGGCAGGTAGTGACTTCAGCAGCAGGTTCCTGCTTTCATGTCCTTTAATGCCACATTAATGATGACCAGGAGAAAAACAAACAAGTGTTCTGATGCCACATGAGGCTTTAAAATGCTTATTTAGGGCAATTGTGTCTTAGAGAGGTGTCGTTGTTCTTACCTGCTGTTGAGTCATAGAGACCTCTTATATACAACAGAATGAAACACTGCCCAGTTCTGCACCGTCCACACAATCATTGCTAGCTTGAGCCCATCATTGCAGTGACTATGTCAATCCATCTCATTGAAGATCTTCCCTTTTCTCACTGATCCTCTACTCTATCGACCATGATGTCCTCCCCCACAGACTAGTCCCTCCTGATAACACATGCAAAGTATGTGAGACAAAGCCTCACCATCCTCACTCTCTATTGAATGGAAGAAGAGATTCTTCCATTTGAATGGAAACAGGTTTCATCTAGTCCTAGAGAGAACCTTGAAATTCATTCCTCTTTACACTGCTGCAGTCTCTGACCCATGTCCTTTGCTTAATTCGTTGACTCATGAAATTGCAGGAAAAGCCTTTCTTTCCCTCAGCTCCTGGAAAACCCTTGAAGTCTGGTTCCTGTCATTCCTGTATCTGGGTCCTTTCTCTGTGAGAATCTGAAGGAAGAATGTAAGAGATTTATTCTCAGAGCTGAAACCAGAGATAAAGAAAAGGTCTGGGAATGTAATGGAGAACTTTGCTATTGTTAATAGAAGCTGTCAAATAGACTTTGACTCATGGTGACCTTATGTATAACAAACCAAATGTTGCCCTGTGCCACTGTCATGGTCGTTGGCATGTTTGAGTCCATTACTGTAGCTATGGTTTCAATTCAAACATGATGTCTTTTTCTAGTGATTGGTTATATATGACAACAGGTTGGAGAACTAGCAGCCTCAAAATCAAGCTGAGTTTCGCTTGCATTTAGGTGAGGGGTGGGGAACAAAAGAAAAAAGAAGAATGTTTCTACCTTTCTTTCCTGTTCTACTCCAGCTAAGCAGTCATATAGTCATCCATCTACCTAATCCTTCACATTTCCCTCAAGACATTCTCCAGGGAAGAGTGAACCAGGTAGCATATTTTTCAGTTGTAATGTCTTTGAATCATAGACTCACAGGATCAGTTGGACCTGTTCTATCCCCATCTCATAATAAGAATCTGTCATTTTGTGCACATTTTATACAGTTTACTAAACCCTTTCAAATTTGTTCATTCAGATCATTTTACTAAGTGGCAGCACAAAAAAGGCACTGTGCTAGACACTAGAGATCTAACACAGAACAAAATAAATTTGGTTCCTGCCTTCAGGGACCTTACGGCCTAGTGGATAAAGAAACCAAAAAAAAAAAAAAAAACAAACTCACTGCTTTGAGTTGGATCCAACTCATAGCAACCCCTCCTTGGGTTTCTGAGGTGGTATCACTATAGAAGTAAATCGCCCAATCTTCCTTCCGAGAAGTGGCTGGTAGCTTTGAACCACCAGCCTTCTGGTTTGCAGTCAAATGCTTTAGGAGAGGAGATAGAAGGATTTGTGAGGAGTCCCAATATCTGACCATAGGAAATGGTGGATTTTTGTGCAAGTTTTTCAGATAGGGAAGACAATCTGTGTAAGTTGTTGCTATGTAACAAACACACAAACTTCAATACATGCAAGAATAAACAATTCTGGCATTCCTGTGGGATTCAACTGATCTAGGTCAGCTCAGCTGGCAGCTCTGCCCATTTCAGCTGTGGTCACTCCTATTTCTGCATTTGGTTAAGGGTCAGCTGACTAAGGGGAGCCGTGTTCAACTACTCAGCCCTGCTCTTTGAGTCCCTCAACTTGATATTATGACATCAATATAACTCTGGGCATATGGCCAGGGAGTAATTTCAAGCCCATTTCAAATTCTGTTTGCATGATGTCTACTAACAAAAAACATATATGGGTAAATTTAAGAAACCTTTATAATGATCAACTTTCAACAATTTCAGGAGGTGCATATGATCAAAAAGCCAATGATATTGAAGGAAAAAGTCCAAGCTGCACTGAAGGAATTGGTGAAAAACAAGGCTCTAGTTATTAACACAATACTCATTGAGATATTTCAATGAATGGATGCAGCACTGGAGGCACTCACTCATTTATGCCAAGAAATTGGAAAACAGCTACCTGGCCAACTGCCTGGAAGATATCTTCTATATTTGTGCCCATTCCAAATAAAGGTGATCCAACACAATGCAGAAATTATCAAACAGTATCATTTATATCACAAACAAGTAAATTTTGATGATGAAAATTCAAAAATGTTTGTGAGAGTATATTGACAGAGAACAGCCAGAAATTCATGTCAGATTCAGAAAATGGCATGGAATGAGGGATACCATTACTGATGTCAGATGGATCTTGGCTGAAAGCAAAGAATACCAAGAAAATGTTTACCTGTGTATTATTGACTATGCAAATGCATTCAAATGTGTAGATCATAACTGTTGTGCCCAGGTTATGAAGGAGTTGCTCAGCGAGAGAAATATGCTAACACACGACAATGCAAAAGCAATAGGAGAGTTTATTAGCTAACTTAAGTTAGGGTCCTTGCCCTTACCAAATCAGTGG
>NW_006921639.1:6991110-7007799 GCF_000298275.1 Orycteropus afer afer | reverse complement strand
TGCTTGGTAGGGTGGAGGGTCGACGAAAGAAGGGGAGGCCTTCAACGAGATGGATTGGCATGGTGGCTGCAATGATGGGCTCAAGTATAGCATGGATTGTGGGGCTGGCGCAGGATCGGGCAGTGTTTCATTCTGCTGTGCATGGGGTCGCTATGAGTCAGAAACGACTTGACGGCACTTAACAACAACAACAACAAGCTTTGTATTTCCAGCCTCCCCGACTACCCTACACCCTCACCTTCTGTGATCTCTGGTCCAACCATTGCCTGCAGTTTTCCAGGGCCCTGTTGTTGTTGTTATGTGCCGTTGAGTCAGCCCCGACTCATAGCAACCCCTCCCTGGGTTTCTGAGGCAGTATCACTACAGAAGTAGGTGCCCAACCTTCCTTCTGAGGAGTGGCTGGTGGGTTTGAACTGCCAGCCTTCTGGTTAGCAGTCAAGTGCCTTAGGCACCATGCTACCAGAGCTCCTTTCCCAGGGCCCTACAAGGGCAATTAAACTTGTTTCTTACTGGTTACCATCCCTTAACAGTCTCTTGAGAGTCAGCTACATTATGGACCATGCATCATCTTCTTTCCACCATATGATGTTATTTGGTCTGGCTTACAGGTATTTTCTACTTTTACAAATGATGGACTTTGTGTTCTTGTTTTTCATGCTTTTGGGAGATGATTCTGAGAGGAGAAAAAGAAACATCTTTATTTTGCCACCATAAAACTGAAATTCAGTATGCACTGATCCTGGCAAATGGTTCCAGATCACTACACTAATAGCCACACCACCACAGTATGTGACAATAGATAATTATTACCACTCCTCTTCTACTACTCATCTGATCAATTTAAAAATTTTGCTAATCCAGTAGTTGGGAAGTTGAATCTAAGAGCCCTGGTGGTTCAAACAGCTAAGCGCTCAGTGGCTAACCAAAAGAATGGTGGTTCAAACCCAGCCAGCAGTTCTTCAGGACAAACACCTGGCAAACTGCTTCTGTAAAGATTATAACCAAGAAAACCCTATAAGGGAGTTCTACTCTGTCACATAAGGTCTCTGAATCTGAATTTATGTGATGGCACCTTACAATAACAACAACAATTTTCATTTATAACATCGTTATTAGTTTAGAAATTGAGTATTTATGTATTCTTTCTCCATTTATATTTATTCTTTTTTTAACTTTTTATCATGCTTTGGGTACAATTTTACAAAGTAAATTCATTTTACATTCAATAGTTCATGTACATTTTGTTTCATGACACTGGTTATAATCCTCACAATGTAATAGCTCTTCTCCCACCTTCTCCCTGTGGTTAACCTTTCCCAGTGTCCCTCTTACCTATGCATGCCCTGCCCACCTTTCTTTCTGTGCAAATGCTGCCCTTCTGATCTCCCACAATTGACTGTTCTAAGAAGTGCATCTCCCTGGTGTAAATGTTGCACTTTGAGATATGTCTTGTTTGGCCGAGAAGCGAACCACAGGATTAAGTTTAATTCCAGGCCTAAAGGGTGACTCCAGTCCACAGACTCAGGGGTTTCAGCCGTCTCTATCCAACCAGGAGTCTTGGTCTTTTTTATGTTTTTGAATTTTGTCCCACATTCTTTTCTCCCACTCTATCCAGTATCTCCAATTTTAATCCCTTTCCAAGTAGTTGTCAGTGGTAGCCAGGCACCATCTAGGTCTTCTGATCTCAGGGTAAATGGAGTTTCCCAGGGACTAATTATTTCCATATATCTTTGATTTATTTCACTCTTCTTTGCTTCAGATGTTGTTGTTGTTGTTGTTTGCTGTCGAGTCGGCCCCGACTCATAGTGACCCCTCCTTCGGTTTCCGAGGCAGTATCACTATGGAAGTAGAATTTCCCAACCTTCCTTCCAAGGAGTGGCTGGTGGGAAGAGACCAATTGTTGCCGCTCATAAGCTTTTAAGACTCCAGTCACTACTCACCAAAGTAGGATGTAGAACAATGATTTTGTGTACTATGTTGTGTCAATTGAGCTTGATGTTCCTATGATCATGGTGCCAATCTCACAGAATTGTATTGCTTTCCTTATTTCCTTTTCAGAGATCACTTTGTTGGTGTAGAGGAATCCAACTAATTTTTGTATGTTGATCTTGCATCCTGCCATTTTACTTTGCTGAATCTTTCAGTTACTTCCAGCAGTTTTCTTACTGAGTCTATCCTATACTGTTCCTATGTATAGAATCATGTCATCTGCAAATAAAGACAGTTTTACTTCTTATTTGCCAATTCAGGTGTCTTATTTATCTTCCTTGCTTGTGGCCCTGGTTAGGATTTCCAATACAATGTTGAATAGAAGTAGTGAAGAGGACATCCTTGTCTGGTTCCATTTCACAATGGGAATGTTTTGAGTCTCTCTCCACTGCAAATAATTTTGACTATTGGTTTTGCATATGTGCCTTTTGTTATGTTAAGCAATTCCCCTTCTATTGCTATTCCGATGAGAGTTTTATCAGGAATGGGTGTTGGATTTTATCAAATGCCTTTTCTGCATTGATTGATATGATCATGTGGTTCATTTCTTTTATTTATGTGATGGATTACATTGATTGTTTTTCTGATGTTGAATCATACTTGCATACCTGGTATGAATCCCACTTGGTCATGGTGTGTTATTTTATACATATATAGTTGAATTATATTGGTAGGAGCTCTGGTAGCATAGTGGCTAAGGTACTTAACTGCTAACCAGAAGGCTGCTGGTTCAAACCCACCAGCCAATCCTCGGAAGGAAGGTTGGGCAATCTACTTCCATAGTGATACTGCCTCAGAAACCCAAGGAGGGGTCGCTATGAGTCGGGTCTGACTCAACAGCACATAACAACAACAACAACAGAATTTTGTTAAAGATTTTTGCATCTATATCCAAGAGAGATACTGGTCTGTAATTTTCCTATTTAGTGGTATCTTTATCTGGTTTTGGTATCACGGTTATAGTTGCTTCATGGAATGAATTTGGGAGAATTCCATCCTTTTCTATGTTCTGGAATAGTTTGAGTAGGGTTGGTGTCAACTCTTCTATGCATTTGTTAGAATACTATAGTGAAGCCATCTGGGCCAGGGCATTTTTTTTGTGGGAAGTTTTTCTATGACCTGCTCAATTTCTTCTTTTGTTATGGGTCTGTTCAAGTTTTCTATGTTAGTCTGGATTAGTTTAGGTAGGTCTTATGTTTCTAAAAATTTATCCATTTCAAGGTTTTCAAATTTATCAGAGTTCAGTGCATAGTATTCTGTTATTATCCTTTTTATTTCAGTTGATTCTGTTGTGATGTTGCACATTTCATTTCTTTTATCCTGTTATTTACATTTTCTTTCTTATCTTTAGTTAAATCTGTTGATTTTGTTACTTTTTCAAAGAACCAGCTTCTAGTCTTGTTGATTTTCTCTATTATTTTCTTGCTTTCTGCTTTGTTTATTTCTGCTCTGATCTTTATTATTTCCTTTCTTCTGGAGACTGTAGGCTTCTTTTGTTGCTCTTTTTCTAATTGTGGGAGTTAGGGAGTTAAGGTGTTGGTTTTGGTTCTTTATTCTTTCTTGATGTATGCATTTATGGCTGTAAATTGTCCTCTAACTACTGCTTTTGCTATGTCTCTAAGGTTTTGGTACATTGTGTTTTCATTCGCATTTGTTTCTAGGAATTTTTATTATCATTATTTCACACATTATTTCTTCTGTTACCCAGTAGTTCCTGACTCACTGCCATCAAGTCAATTTGATTAATAATGGTCCCTCCTTGGGTTTCCGAGGCAGTATCTCTATGCAAGTAGATTGCCCAGTCTTCCTTCTGAGGAGTGGCTGGTGGATTTAAACCACTAGTCATCTGGGTAGCAGTCAAATGCCTTAGGCACTATACCACCAGAGCTCCCAGATGTTCCTGAGCAGCATATTATTTAGTGTCCATATTTTTTTTCCTCCCTGGTCTTCCTATTATTGATTTCTAATTTTATAGCATTGTGGTCCAAGAAGGAGTTTGTATTATTTCAATGTTCCTAAATTTTTAGAGTTTGCTTTGTTGAATAACATATGATCTATTCTGGAGAGCAATCCATATGCACTGGAAAAGAATATTTATTGTGTTTTTGTTGAGTGGAATTTTCTGTATATACCTATGAGGTCAAGTAGGTTGATTGTATTGTTGAGATCTTCTATATCCTTGTTGAGTTGTTTTCAAGTTTTTCTGTCTTTCATTGAAAGTGGTGTGTGAAAGTCTCCTACTGCTATTGTAGACTTATCTATTTCTCCTTTCAATTCAGTTAATCTTTTCTTTATATATTTTAGAGCTCTTTCATTGGATGCATAGGTATTTGTTATTGTTATGTCCTCTTGGTCAATTGAACCTTTATCATCATATAATGCCCTTCCTTGTCCCTTATGCTTGTTTACACGTTAAAGTCTATTTTATCACAAATTAATATTGCCATTCCTGTTCTTTTTTGGTTGTCATTAAACCAAAAAAAAAACAAACTCACTGCCATCAAGTCATTTCAACTGATAGCGATCCCTCCTTGAGTTTCTGAGGCAGCATAGCTATGGAAGTACATTGCCCAATCTTCCTTCTGAGGAGTGGCTGGTGGGTTTGAACTGTCAGCCTTCTGGTTAGAAGTAAAATGGCTTAGGCACTACACCAGCTTGGTACATTTTTTCCCATCCCTTGATTTTTAATTTATTTTTATCTTTGGTCTAAGGTGACTCTCTTCTACACAGCATATTGATGGCTTTTCTTTTCTTATCCAATCTGCCACTCTCTTTCTCCTGACTGATGTATTCAATCCATTCACATTCAGTATAATTAATGATAGGTATGAGTCCTGAGGTTTGGGGGCTGCTTTTCACTTGGGGACAGCTCTATATTAAGTCTGGGGCCCAAGGTAGGCAGGCCCAGGGCTTAGGGAGTGCTTTTCACTTAGAGGCAACTCTATTTTAAGTCCAGAGCCCAAAGTAGGCAGTCCCAGGGCTCTGGGGCTACTTTTTGCTTTGTGATGGCTCTTTATTAAGGCCAGAGCCAAAGGTAGGTGGGCCCAGAGCTCAGGATCTGCTTTTCACTTGGAGAGAGCTCTGTTCTAAGGTCATTGCCTAAGGTAGGCAGGTGCAGAGGGATTAGGAATAACTAAGGGAGACAAACTTGTCTGTCAGTTTATTGTCCTGTGGTGGCTTACAAGTTGCTGTGGGGATGGAGACTATGCCACTGGTGTTGCAAAATGCCAGCAGGGTTACCCGTGGTGGACAAGTTTCAATGGAGCCTCCATGCTAAGACAGACTCAGAAGGAAGAGGACATCCACTTCTCAAACAATTGGCCAGTGAAAACCTTATGAAAAACAGTGAAACACTGTCTGACATATTACTGGAAAACTTTATGAATAGCCCTGAAACACTGTCTGATAGAGTGCCAGAAGATGAGCCCATCAGGTCAGAAGGCACTCAAAATTTGGCTGAGGAAGAGCTGACTCCTCAGAGTAGAGATGACCTTAATGATATGGATAGAATAAAGCTTTTGAGACCTCCATTGGCTGATGTAGCATGACTCAAAATTAGTAGAAACAGACACAAACATCCATTAATAATTGGAACATGGAATGTACAAAGTATGAATCTAGGAAAATTTAAAGTTGCCAAAGATGAAATGGAATGCATAAATATTGATATCCTAGGCATTAGTGAGCTGGAATGGACTGATTTTGAACATTTTGAAGCAGACAACCATATGATCTACTATGCTGAGAATGACAAATTGAAGAGGAATGGTGTGGCATTCATTGTCACAAAGACTGTTTCAAGATCTGTCCTGAAGTGCAATGCTGTCAGTGATAGGATAATATTCATACACCTTCAAGGAAGACCAGGTGATACTATTATTCAAATCTATGCACCAACCAACAAAATGAAAGATGAAGAAATTAAAGATGTCTATCAACTTCTGTAGTCTGAAATTGACCAACCATTCTGTCAAGATTTGTTGATTATCACTGGTGATTGGAATGCAAAATTTGGGGACAAAGAAGAGTTACCAGTAGTTGGAAAGCATGGCTTTGTTGATAGAAATAATGCTGGAGATCACGATAGACTTTTGTAAGACCAACGACATTCATTACAAACACCTTTTTTCAACAACATAAGTGATTACTATACGTGTGCACTTCACCAGATGGAATACACAGGAATCAGATTGACTACATCTGTGGCAAGAAGAGGTGGAGAAGTTCAATATCTTTGACCAAAACAAAGCCAGGATTGTGGAACAGACCATCAACTGCTCATATGCACATTCAAAGTGAAGTTGAAGACAATTAAAACAAGCCCAGCAGGGCCAAAATATGACCTTTAAAGAATAGATTTGACATTGAACACCAATGACCAAAAACCAGAGGAATTGTTGGATGACCTCCAGAGCATCATCCATGAAGAAAGCAAGAAGTCATTAAAAAAAGAAAACAAGAAAAGATCAAACTGAATGTCAGAAGAGACTGGAACTTTCCCTTTAGTGGAGAGTAGCTAAATCAAATGGAAGAAATGACTAAATAAAAGAGCTGAACAGAAAATTTAAAAAGCAGCTCAAGAAGACAAAGTCAATTATTATAATGAAATGTGCAAAGACCTGGAGTTAGAAAACCAAAAGGGAGGAGCACACTCAACATTTCTCAAGCTGAAAGAACTGAGGAAAAAATTTAAGCCTCAAGTTGCCATATTAAAAGATTCTATGGGTAAAATATTGCATGATGCAGGAAACATCAAAAGAAGATGGAAAGAATACACAATCACTATATCAAAAAGAATTGGTCAATGTTCTATTTCAGGAGGTGACACATGACCAAGGATCAATGGTATTGAAGGAAAAAGTCAAAGCTGCACTGAAAGAATTGGTGAAGAACAAGGTTCCAGGTATTGGAGAAATATCCATTGAGATGTTTCAACAAATGGATATCTGGCTGGAGACACTCATTTGGTTATGCCAAGATATTTGGAAGACAGATACCTGATCAAATGACCAGGAAGAGATACATATTTGTACCCATTCAAAGAAAGGTGATCCTACAGAATGTGGATATTGTCAAACAATATCATTAATATACATGCAAGTAAAATCTTACTGAAGATAATTCAAAAACAGTTACATCAGTATATTGTCAGAGAGCTTCCAGAAATGCAAGCTAGATTCAGAAGAGGATGTGGAATGAGGGATATCACAGCTGATGTCAGATGAACCTTAGCTGAAAGGAAAAAATACCAGAAAGATGTTTACTTGTGTTTTATTGACTATGCAAAACCACTTGATTATGTGTATCATAACAAACTGTGGATACCATTGAGAAGAATGGAAATTCCAGAACGCTTGATTGTACTCATGAGGAACCTCTACATAGATCAGGAGGTTGTCGTTCATACAGAACAAGGGGACACTGCATGGTTCAAAATCAAGAAGGGAGTGTGTCAAGGTTGTATCCTTTCACCATACTTATTCACCTTGTATGTTGAGCAAATAATCTGAAAAGCTGATTATATGAAGAACATGGCATCAGGATTGGAGGAAGACTCATTAACAACCTGCAATACTCAGATGACACAACTTTGCTTGCTGAAAGTGAGGATGACTTGAACCACTTACTGATGAAGAGTAAAGACTACAGTCTGCAGTATGGATTACATCTCAATATAAAGAAAACAAAAATCCTCACAACTGGTCTAATAAACTGCTTCATGGTGGATGGAGAAAACATTGAAGTTGTCAAGGATTTCATATTGCTTGGTTCTATAATCAACACCACTGGAAGCAGCAGTCAAGACATCAGATGATGTATTACATTGGGCAAATTTGCTGCAAAAGACCTCTTTCAACTGATGAAGAGCAAAGATGTCTCCTTGAAGACTAAGGTGGGCCTAACCCAACCCATGGTATTTTCAATAGCCTCTTATGCATGTGAGAGCTGGGCAATGAATAAGGAAGACCGAAGAAGAATTGATGCTTTTGAGTTGTGGTGTTGGAGAAGAATGCTAAGAGTATCATGGTCTGCTAAAAGGACTAACAAATCTGTGCTGGAAGAAATGCAGCCAGAATTCTCCTTGGAAGCGAGAATGGCCAGACTTCATCTCACCTACTTTGGTCATGTTGTCAGAGGAACCATTCCCGGCAGAAGGATATCATGCTTGGTAAAGTGGAGGGTCAACGAAGAATAGGAAGGCCCTCAACAAGATGGATAGTCACAGTGACTGCAATGATGGCCTCAGGTATGGCAAGGATCATGAAGCTGGCACAGGACTGAACAGTGTTTTGTTCTGCTGTGCATAGGGTTGCTATGAGTCGGAGATGATTTGACTGCACCGAACAACAACTAACAATCTGTATGCTGAGCAAATAATTCAATAAATTGGACTCTAAAACCTGGCATAAGGATTGGAGGAAGACTCATTAACAACTTACAATATGTAGATGACACAACTTTGCATGCTAAAAGTGAAGAAGACTTGAAGAACTTAATGAAGACCAAAAACTATAGCCTTCAGTATAGATTGCACATCAACATAAAGAAAACAAATCTTCACGAATGAGCCAACAAGCAACATCATGACAAATGGCGAAAGTTGTCAAGGACTTCATTTTACTTTCATCCACAATCAACACCCATGGAAACAGCAGTTAAGAAATCACACAATGTATTGCATTGGGAAAATCTGCTTCAAAAGATCCCTTTAAAGTATTTAAAAGCAATGACGTCACTTTGAAGACCCAAGCCAAGGTGTTTTCAAAAGCCTCTTATGCATATGGTACAGAGCTCTGGTGGTACTGTTGTGGAAGTATTGGGCTGCTAACCAAAAGGTCAGGAGATCAAACCCACTAGCCACTCCATGGGAGAAAGATGAAGCAGTCTGCTTCCATAAAGATTTACAGCCTCAGAAACACAATAGAGCAGTTTTCCCCTGTCCTATAGGGTCACTGTGAGTTAGGATCAACTTGATGGCAGTGGATTTGATTTGGGGGCTTGATTCATGTTCGTATGTGAGCTGAACAATGAATAAGGAAGACCACAGAAGAATTAATGCACTTTAATTATGGCATTGAAGAATATTGAATGTATCATAGACTGCTGGAAACAAATAAATCCGTCTTGGAGTAAGTACAGCCAGAATTTTCCTTAGAAGCAAAGATGGCCAGACTTTGTCTCATGTAATTTGATCATGTTGTCAGGAGGAACCAAGCCCTGGAGAAGGATATCATGTTTGGCAGAGTAGAGGGTCAGCAAAAAAGGGGAAGGCCCTCAATGAGATGGAATGACACAGTAGCTACAATAGGCTTAAGCATAACAATTGTAAAAATTGTAAAGGACCAAGCAGTCTTTCATTCTATTGATCACTACTGAGTTAGAAGTGACCAAAACAGCACCTAACAATGACAACATCGTCTGGCTGAAAGTTAAGCCCAGGTGTTGAGCTCAGTCCCTGGCTTGATGAATTTCTAAGGACTATAGTTTTGGGGGTAGAATCCGTCTTCATCAGATCAGTAAGCATGATCCCATTATTCTTGCTTGCCTTTTCATGTGTCCACGGCTTAGGACCCAGCAGTGTTTTGTTCTGCTATGCATAGGGTCCCTATGAGTCAAAGACAACTCGACAGGACCTAACAACAACAGCAACAAAGTCATCTATTTTGCCTTTTGCTGTTTGTATGTTTTTAGTTATGTTTGATAGTGTATGTATGCCCTATATTTGAGCCCCTATGTTTACCCCTATATTTTCTCTCATTATATTTTAGGTTTTGGATTTAGAATTTTGCTCCCTCTTGAGTTAGTTTTAGTATATTATTTGAGAAAATGAACCTGTTTCCTTTTTCTGTTTTGTCAGCATCATTTGTTAAAGAGACTATCTCTTACCCCATTTAATGGGTTTGGGCCCTTTGTCAAAGATCAGCTATCTACATATGGATGGAATTACTTCTAGGTTCTCAATTCTGTTCTACTGGTCTGTGTATCTGCCTTTGTACCAGTTCCAGGCTGAATTGACTACTGTGATTGCAGAGTAGGTTTTGATATTGGGGTGTGTGAGGCCTCCTACTTTGTTCTTCATCTTTAGTAGTGCTTTTCTTATCTGGGGTCTCTTTCCTTTCCATATAAAGTTGGTGATTATATTTCCATCTCTCTAGAGCACGGTAATGAAATCTGGATCAGAACTGCATTATACCTGTGGACCGCTTTAGATAGTATTGATATTTTCACAATGTAAAGTCTTCCTATCTATGAATGTTTCATATTCTTCCATCTATATGGGTCTCTTTTGGTTTTCTGTAATAGTGTTTTGTGAGTTTCTTTGTGTAAGTCTTTTGTGTATTTTGTTAGATTTATTCTTAAGTACTTCAATTCTTGTGTGTCTATTGTAAATAGCATTATTTTCTTCATTTCCATTTTAGAGTTCTCTTTGTTAGTGTAGAGAAATCCAAATGATTTCTGTATGTTGATCTTGTACTCTGCCACTTTGTTGAATTCTTCTATTAGTTCCAGTAGTTTTCTTGTTGAGTCAGTGGATTTTCTATGTATAAGATCATAACATCTGCAAATAGAATAGTTTTACTTTTTCTTTGCTAATTTGGATCGCTTTTATTTCCTTGTCTTGTCTTATTGCTCTGTAAGGCCTTCCAATGCAATGTTCAATAGCAGTGGTCATCAAGGGCATCCTTGTCTGGATTTTATTAATCCTTTCAAAGAACAAACTTGTACTTATGTTCATTCTTCCTATTGCTTTTTTCTGTTTCATTTATTTCTGCTTGGATATTTGTTATTTCCTAAATTCTGGTGACTGTAGGCTTTTTTGCTTTCTTTTTTTTTTTTGATTGTTGAAGATTTGGGGTTAAGGTGTTGATTTTGGTTCTTTTTTTTGATGTGTATGTTTATTACTATAAATTTTCCTCTGAGCACTTTTGCTGTGTCCCATAGATTTTGATATATTTCCTTCTCATTTGATTCAAGGAATTTTTTATTTTGTTTTTTTAATTTTTTTTTTTCTATCATCCAGTAGTTTTTAAGCTGGGTGTTATTCAGATTCCATGGATTTGATTTTTTTTTTCCTTGATCTTCATGTTGTTGATTTCTAATTTTATAGCATTGTGAGCTGAGATGACACTTTGTAGTATTTGGAATATTTTAAATTTATTAAGGCTTGATTTGTGGCCTAATCTATGGTTTGTTCTGCAGAATGTTCCTTATGTGCTGGAAAAGAATGCATACTATGCTATTGTTGGGTTATGTGTTCTGTATGTATCTATGAGGTCAAGTTGGTTGGCTGTGTTGCTTAGATTGTCTGTATCATTGTTGAGTGTCTTTCTAACTATTCTGTCCTTCACTGAAAGTGAAGTATTAAAATCTACTGTTATTGTGAAGTTGGCTATTTCATATTTCAATTCTGTTAAACTTCCATATATGTATTTTGGGTTTCTTTCATTGAGTGTGTAGATTTTTATTATGCTTATTAATTGACCTTTTAATCATTATATAATGTCCTCCATTCTCTTTTGCTGGTTAGTGCCTTAAAGTCTATTTTATCAGAAATTAATACTGCCACTCCTGCTTTTTTTTGGTTGCCAGTTGCTTGATGTATGTTTTTGCACTCTTTGACTTTTAGCTTATTTTGTCTTTATGTCTAAGATGTGTCTCTTGTAGACAGCATACTGATGGGTTATGTTTTCTTTTACATTCTACTATTCTCTGTCTCTTGACTGGTGCATTTAATCCATTTACATTTAGTGTAATTATCAATAGGTGTCAATTTATTGCTGTCATTTTGCTGTGTTATTTCGTGGTGTTGCTGGTTTCTGTGTTCCGTATATTTTTCTATGTTAAGTTGGTATATGGATTTTTTTTAATCATTTCTTTCATTGCTGTTGTTTTAGTGTTTGCTAAATCTTTAAAATTTTTGTCTTTTTTACTTTGGTGGAAAGGTTTATTAATTTCCTTTGATGTTACACTTTAATTTATTATTATCTTCCCAAGTTTAAAACATTCTCTTCCATCTTGAAATTGTCTTTACTTTCTTTCCATTTGGAAGTTCTATAACTATACTATATTTTCAGTATTGTAAGTTTATTTTAGTTTCGATACTTCTATGTCTGGGTTGATTCCTGGATAATATTGTTGTATGTCTTGATCTCAGGTTGTTGTCTGTCATTGCTAGTTCTCTGTCCAAAGGGCTCTCTTTAGGAACTCTTGTAAGGTTGCTCTGGTTTTTACTAATTTCTTTAACTCCTGCTAATCTGGAAATGTTCTAGTTTTATCATCATATTTGAGGGACAATTTTGCAGAATATGTAATTCTTGGTTGGCAATTATTTTTTCTATCAGAGTTTTATATATGTCATACTTTGCCTTCTTGCCTTCATGGTTTCTGCTGAGATATCAGAGCTTAGTCTTATTGGTTCTCCATTATAGGTAACTTCTGTTTTTTCTGAGTTGCTTTCAGGATTCTTTCTCTTTTTTTGGCTTTGGAAAGTTTGAATATGATATATCTTGGTGATTTCTTTTGAGATCTATCCTATTTGGGATTCATTGAGTTTCAAATGCATACCTTCTCATGTTTCATGATATTAGGGAAGTTTTCTTTCAACAAATCTTTGCTAATTCCCCTAGTGTTTTTGTTTTGATTTGTTTTTCAATTGTTCAGAAATTCTGGTCACTCCTATGTTATTCCACTTGATAGTCATAATTCTTAGATTTTCTTGATTATATTTTTGTTCTTTTTTCTGATTGTTCATCTAACAATTTAGTATTAAGAGATTTTTATTCAATTTAGTTAATTCTGTCTTTCCATTGATTCAATTCTAGACCTTTGTCCATCGATGCATTAACTAGTTCTGAAATTTGAATATTAATCTTCTACATTTTTATTTGGTGTTTTGTATGGTGTCTAATTGTCCATTTATTTTGCACTTTGTGCTGGTACTGTTTTCCTGAATTCTTCCAGGGTTTTGCCTGTGTTTTCCTTGATTTTGTCTCTGGTTTCCTTGATCTTTCTCTCAATCTGTTGAAGGTACCTAAATATAATTCTTTTGAATTCCTTATTGGGCAGCTTCAGTAGCATTTTTTCCTCTGGAAAATTTTCTAGTCCAGTAGTTTGGTCATTTGCTTGGGCCTTCTTGTCCTGTTTTGTTGTATGAATTTAATTTGTCTGTAGTCTCCAAGACACAGTTGTTGTTGTTGTTGTTATGTGCCGTCAAGTCAGCCCTGACTCATAGCGACCCCTCCTTGGGTTTCCGAGGCAGTATCACTACGGAAGTAGGATTGCCCAACCTTCCTTCCAAGGAGTGGCTGGTGGGTTTGAACCGCCAGCCATCTGGTTAGCAGGCAAGTGTCTTAGCCACTATGCTACCAGAGCTTGTATATTGGTGTGTTAGACTGGGTTCTCTAGAGAAGAAAAATCAGTAAGCTTACAGAGGGAGAAAAAAAAAAATTATCTTAGAAAAATGGCTCACACACTTATAGAAGCTGGCAAGTCCTAAGTTCTTGGATCAAACATCAAGCTGGAGGCTTTCTCTGACTCATGCAGCTGCAGGGGCTGATGAGCTCAAAGTTGGCAGGCACTGTACTGGTTGTTGACACCAACAAATGATGAATCCAAGATCTCCAGGCCAAATGGTAGATTGTTCGCTCACAGACAGTTGTAGGCAGCACAACAGAATCCCGATCCACAGAAGAGTATCTCTTTTCCCAGGATGTCCATAAATATACTGGAAGCAGGCCACACCCCTAGAGAAAGTCCCTTTCAATGGATTGGCTGCTCAAAACATATACACCTGATCCCCTCATGGGAACAACCCACATCAAAATTGCTTAAACCACACAGAATTGTGGTCCAGCCAAGTTGACACACAGCTCCAACTATCATAGTTGGTTAGCTTCACTCTGTTTTTGTGTTTGTTTATTTATTTTAATATATCCAAGCAATGGGGTGAGCATGCTGCTTTTGCCTCTAGTTTGTCAGAATTCTCACCACCTGTCTCTGAGTGTATTTGTAAGTGGGCGGGAGTATAGGTATGAGTTTTAATATCTGTCATATATGGCAGCTGGTGCCTGTCTCAGCAGTGTTGGTCCCCTTTCGTCATTGATCCAGTGGAGTGAATACTGGCAGTCACCCAGTGGTTGGGGAATCAGGTGTAATGAGTATAGCTGGGTATTTTTGCTGTCTCCTGACTCTGTGGTTGCTGATCCCCAATTTGGCAAAGTCCTGGATGAGTGGAGCCAATTATCTTCTTCTTGCCTCAATCTAAATGCTACTTGCAATAATTCAAAATGGCCCTGCTGTGGCAGCTAGCAGTTCATTTGTCCATAGGCCTCTTTATTTGCAGTTTTCATTAAATCTCTTCCTCTAATCAATATTGATCTACTCATTTATCTTTTCCTTTGAATCTCTGGACTCCAGGTTTGTCATTGATATCCATTTTACTTGAATTTTTTAGTCTTTGTTGTAGAAGGTCTGGATTTTATATCTACCTAGTCTGCCATTTTGGATCCTCTATGTGTGTGTGCTTAAATTTTATTGTGATTTGGGTGAAATTTTACAAAGCAGATTCATTTTACATTCAACAGTTCATATACACATTTTGTTTTGTGATACTGGTTACATTTCCTTCAATGTAACATCTTACCCCCTACTTCTTCCCTTTGGTTACTCTTTCTCTGTGTCTTTCTTGCCTATGCATTTCTGCCTACCTAAATTTATTCCTGTACAAATGCTGCCCTTCTGATCTCTCATGGATGATTATTCTACGTGCATCTCCCTGGTATAGGTGTTCAGGTCATAGGCCTGTCTATTGTTTGGCTGAAACTTAAGCCATGGGAGTGCGATAAATTCCAGGCCCAAAGGGTCACATGGAGTAATAGTCTCAGGGGTTTCACCAGTATCTATTAGACCAGTAAGCTTGGTCTTTTTTTATGATTTCAAGTTATGTTCCATATTTTTCTCCCACTCTATACAGGATTTCCAATTTTGATCCTTGCTCTAGCAAAAAAATACCACAAATAGGTTGCTTTAACAAACAGGGATTTATTCTCTTATAGTTTTAGAGGCTAGAAGTCCAAGTTCAAAGTGCCAACCTCTAAGGGCTGGGTGAAAGTCCCCCACCTTGGGCTTCAGCTCTGCCTCTTGCTCCTGGCCCACTGAAGCTGGAGGCTTATCTTAACTCAGGCAGTTGCTGGCTGCTGAGGCTGACAAACCTATGGCTGACAAATAAAATGGCAGTCCCAAGATTACCAAACTACATGGCAGGCCACTAGTTTAAGTCCAGAGACAGCCCCAAGATCAGCAGGAAACATGGTAGGCTGCTGAATGAAGACTCAGCTACATGCAGGGTCCAAGCATGCCAAAAAGCTTCAGACCTTCCTCAAACTTTTTTCTTATATACTGGAAGCAGACCACAACCCTAAGGCAGCTACTTAGCTGCTCTAGTAGATTCCACCATGGAACTGATTACCACTCTCATCATGGGGAATAACTACATCCAGCTGCACAGTCACTCAAAACCAGGTTCAGCCAAGTTAACACACAAATTAACTACCACAATCCTTTCTGAGTGATTGGCATTTGTAGCTGGGCACCATCTAGTTCTTCTGGTATCTGGGTCATATAGGTTGGTTCTCATGGTCCATTAGTCATTTGGATTGTTCCCAAGCATCTTTAATTTTCTTCACTCTTCTTTGCTCTGGACAAGGAGAGGCCAAAAGTTCCCACTTAGATGGCTACTTGTAAGCTTTTAACTACTCAGTCACTACTCAAAGAAGTAACATCTAGGACAATATTTTTATATACCGTGTTCTGCCAATTGAGCTTGATTTCTCCCATGACCGTGGTCCCCAGCAGGCCCAGTGCATTTTTGTGTCTAAGAAGTTAACCTAACTTTCACTCCTATTATTTTAAAACCATATATAGATATTTTTATAGCACATAGAAATACATATGTAGGAATATCATCTGCCAAACATATGCTTGTGGTTGTGGGTATATTGCCATTTGCCTATCCATACCTGTGAACCTATGTATCCACCCTAGAATGGTGTTTGCTGTTACTGATAATGCAGTATCATTTCTGCAATAGTTGTTGTTGTTAGGTGCCATCAAGTCACTTCCAACTCATAGTGACCCCACGCACAGCAGAATGAAACACTGCCTGACCCTGCACCAGCTCCATTATCCTTGCTATACTTGAGCCCATTGTCGCAGCCACCGTGTCAATCCATCTAGTTGAATTCCTTCCCCTCTTTCGTCAACCCTTCACCTTACCAAGCATGACATCCTTCTCCAGGGAATGGTCCCCTCTGACAACATGAACAAAGTAGGTGAGATAAAGTCTGGCCATCCTGGCTTCCAAGGAGCATCTAGGCTGCACTTCCTCCAGGACAGATCTGTTAGTTCTTTAGGCAGTCCATGCTTCCTTCAGCATTCTTCTCCAGCACCACAACTCAAAAACATCAACTCTTCTTCTGTCTTCCTTATTCATTGTCCAGCTCTCACATGCATATGAGGTGATTGGAAATATCATGGCCTGTGTCAGGCACACCTTAGTCCTCAAGGACACATACTTGCTCCTCAGCACTTGAAACAGTTCCTTTGCAGTTGACTTTCCCAATGCTACACGTCGTCTAATGTCCTGACTGCTGCTTCCATTGGCATCAATTGTAGAACCAAGCAACGTGAATTCTTTGACAA
>NW_006921639.1:6976136-6990199 GCF_000298275.1 Orycteropus afer afer | reverse complement strand
ACCTCCTGAAATGGATGAAGATCGACCAGTTCTTTTTGGTGCAGTGACTCTGTGTATTCCTCAAAATGGACCCTCAGATATTATGTTCATATTAAGGCATTTCTAGCAAAAATTAAAGGAATTTGTTGAAACCAGACCAACAGACCAACCTTATAAGAGATGTTAAAGGGAGCCCTTTAAACAGACAACCAATAACAGCAAACAAAAAACAATTAACACACATGATTACATAATCCAGAAAGCAACTCAGTTATGGAAGTATTGAAAGTAAAATTAGCTTACAAAACTGCAAACAGGAAACAAGAGACATCAATGGGTAAATGAGGACAACTAAAAATCAAAAATGGGGGGGCAAAAATAGTGAAGATACAAAATTTCTAAATGGTGAGGAAGCTAAGACAATTGTAGGATAGAACAGACAGTTCTAAACTAGGGAAGAAAATTATAAATCACAGGATAATCTCAAAAAACAAAAAAAATAATAAACCTTCACATCAAAATAAAAAAGAGGATAAGCAGAAATATTTAGCAAATACTAAAACAATAGCAATGAAAGAAAAGATAACACAATTCATAAAGAGAATGAGCTCAGTACAGAAAATTATATGCAACAAAGAAATCAGCAACATCATGAAAAAAGCACATAACAAAGTTACAGCAACAAATTCATACTTGTCGATCATTATACTGAATGTCAATGGATTAAATGCACCCCTCAAGAGACAGAGAATTGCAGACTGGATAAGACAATATGGATCATCAAGTTTGTCTACAAGAGACACACTTTAGAGACAAAGATAAAAATAGACTGAAAATCGAAGGTTGGAAAAAGATAAATCAAGCAAATGGCAACCGAAGAACAGCAGGAGTGACAATATTAATTTCTAATAAAATTGACTACAAGGTAAAAACCACCATAAGAGACAAGGAAGAACATTATATAATGATTAAAGGATCAATTGAATAAGAAGACAAAACCATAATAAATATCTAAGCCACAAATAAAAGAGCTCAAAATACATAATCAGACTTTAACAGAATTGAAAAAACAGATAGATGACTCCACAGTAATATTAGCAGACTTTAATATACCACTTTCCATGAAAGATAGAACAACTAGAAAGAAACACAACAAAGATGCAGAAGAACTAAACAATACAATCCATGGACTTAACATTATAGACATCTACAGAGCACTTCACCCAACAACAGCACAATATACCTTCTTTTCCAGGACACATGGAATATTCTCCAGAATAGACCATATGTTAGGCCACAAAACAGCCTCAATAAATTTAAAAACATTGAAATACTGTAAAGCATCTTCTCAGATCACAATGCTATAAAATTGGAAATCAACAATAGGAAGATCAATGGAAAAAGAGTCAACACGTGAAAACTGAATAACAACACCCTTCTTAAAAATGACTAAGTAAGAGAAGAAATTAAAAAAAAAAGAAAGAAAAAGAGCTTAAAAATTCCTGGAATCAAACAAGAATAAAAACAAAACATACCAAAATCTTTGGGACACAGCAAAGCAGTCATCAGAGGCCAATTTATACCAATAAAGGCACCACCAATAAAGAAGAACCAAAATCAACACCTTAACTCAACATCTCCAACAATTAAAAAAACAGCAGCAAAAAAAAGCCTCCAGTCACCAGAAAAAAAGAAATAATAAAGATTCAAGCAGAAATAAATGAAACAGAAAATAGAACACATCAGCAAGACTAGAAGTTGGTTCTCTGAAAAGATTAATAAAATTGACAAACCACTGGCAATCTTAACAAAGGAAAAGTATATAAATAACATGGATAAGAAATGACTTAAGGGCAGTAAGATGGAGGAATAGGCAGACAAGCAACACAGACCCTCTTCAACAAAGAAAAGAAAAACCAGTTGACAAAGACAGAAGATAATCCTGGAGCCCTGAGGTTTGAAAGGAGCTATACAGAAGTGGATTAGGCACCAACTAGTGGAAAACCTGAATGAAAGCAGTGAGTACAGAGATGGTGAGAGCTGCAGACTGTCAGCTACTCTGACAGGACCAACAGCCTGAATATTTCCAAGTGGTGTTGGGACCAGAGAATTGACCTAAAGATTAGCCCTGATCACCAAGGGTTACAGGGATGACTGCATTGGTGGCCTATGACTAGAAAGGGAAATAGCAAGGAGGGAGACAACCTGAGCTGTTGACTTTCTGCTGTCCAAGGGGTGCAAACCATTTTGATTGTTTACATGCAGCAGCCATTTTGGATATTTAAAGTGATAGAAGGTGCTGCCATTTTGAATGTTTATAAGTGCCAGCCATTTTTGATGTTTAAAGTGACCAAGGGCACAAACATTTTGAATGTTTAGAAGTGGTGGCCATTTGGATATTTAAAGTGACCAAGGGTGCAGCAATTTTGAATGTTTATAAGTGGCAACCATCTTGGATTTTAAAGTGATAGCATTCTCACTCAGATTCCAGGGACCTAAGGAGAGGCTCTGTTTGCCAAGGTCAGCAGGAGCATACAAAAGGGTGACAACAGGAAAGGTCAGTGAGTGTATAAAGGTGGTGAATGTATAAGTGCTTTCAACTAGTGAATTGAGGAGCACAGCACAGTACCCTGCTTGCATCGATACATTACAAACAAAACAAAGAAAAGGAAAATTATGGGCAAGTCACTCCAACATATAATCACTGATTAATTATAATTAATTAATTGTTGTTGTTGTTGTTATTTGCCGTCGAGTTGGCCCCAACTCATAGCGACCCCTCCTTGGGTTTCCGAGGCAGTATCACTACGGAAGTAGGATTGCCCAACCTTCCTTCCGAGGAGTGGCTGGTGGGTTTGAACCGCCAGCCTTCTGGTTAGCAGTCAAGTGCCTTAGCCACTATGCTACCAGAGCTCCCAATTAATTAATTATAAACACAAAAATGGCACAATGCCTCAGAGACAACACAGCATCACAAAGAAGCAAGACAAAGCAGGAGAAACAAGGGACCAGGACACAGACCCAAAACACATCCCTGAGGAAGATGCATCATTGGAACTCCCTGATAAGGAATTCAAAACAATTAAATTTAGGTATCTTCAAAGGGTTGAGAGACAAATCAAGGAAAACACTGACAAAACCCTAGAAGAATTTCAGAAGAAAATACAAGATCAAAATGATAAAATAAAAGAAAAATTAGAAATGATTCAAAATCAACAAATAGAAATCCAGAAGATTAATACTAGATTGTCAGAAATAGGTAACACATTGAAAGGGCAAAGGAATAGAACTGATGTAATGGAAGACAGAATTAATGAGATTGAAGACAAAGGGATCAATCAGAAAACAGATCAAAACAAAATGAAGAATGCCTAAGGTTCGTGGGGGTTACCATCAAAAGAAATAATCTTTGTGTCATTGGAATTCCAGAACAGGAAGAGAAAAATAAAACCATTGAGAAAGTTGTTGAAGATTTGTTGGAAGAGAACTTCCCTAATATGATCAAAGATGAGAATATATCCATTCAGCAAATCCAATGAACCCCAAACAGGGTAGGCCCCAAAAGAAAGTCACCAAGACATATCACCATCAAACTCACTAAAACCAAAGACAAAGATAGACTCCTGAAAGCAGCACAGGAAAAATGAAAAGTTACCTATAAGGGGCAACCAATAAGATTAAGCTTGGATTTCTCACCAGGAACCATGCAGGCAAGAAGAAAACGGGATAGTATATATAAAACTCTGAAAGAGAAAATTTTCCCACCAAGAATTATGTACCCAGCAAAATTGTCACTCAAATATGATGGTGAAATTAGGACATTTCCAGAAAAACAGAAATTAAGGCAATTTGTTAAAACCAGACCAACCTTACAAGAGACACTAAAGGGAATCCTTTGGACAGAGAAGCAACAACAGCAAACAACAAATGACCATTAACACACATGATGATATAACCCAGAAACCAACCCAGCTATGAAAGTATCCAAAGTAAAGAAGCCTACAAGATTGTGAACAGGTAACCACAGATATCAATTGACAAATGAGGACAACTACAAACCAAAAAAGAGGGGAAAAAAAATCTGTATCATTACAGAACTTCTAGAAGGTAAGGAAGTCAAGACAACTACAAGATAGAACAGACTGTTCTAAACTCAGGAAGACAATTATAAATCAGTGTAACCTCAAAGAAAAATGACAAACTTTCACATCAAAGTAAAAGAGAGGGCCAGCACAAATATTTAGCGAATGCTAAATCAATAGCAACAAAGGAAGTGATAACATGATTCATAAACAAAATGAGCCCAGCATAGAAAATTATATGGCACAAAGAAATCAACACCATGAAAAAGCACATAACAAAATGACAGCAACAAATTCATACTTACTAGTAATTACATATCTGGCAAGGGACTTATCTCTAAGATTATAGAAAACTCCAATGCCTCAACACCAAAGAAATTAACAATCCGATTGAAAAATGGGCAGAAGACATGAATAGACACTTCACCAAGGAGGACATTCAGGTGGCCAGCTAATGCAGAGATCCTCACAATCATTGGCCATCAGAGAGATGCAAATCAAAACAATGAGGTCCCGTCTCACCCCAGCAAGGTTCAACAAGACAGAAAATAACAAATGCTGGCAGGGATGTGGAGAGATTGGGACTCTTATACACTGCTGGTGGGAGCTCTGGTAGCATAGTGGCTAAGACATTTGCCTGCTAACCAGATGGCTGGCAGTTCAAACCCACCAGTCACTCCTCAGAAGGAAGGTTGGGCAATCCTACTTCCGTAGTGATACTGCCTCAGAAACCCAAGGAGGGGTCGCTATGAGTCGGAGCCTACTCAACGGCACATAACAACAACAACAACAATACACTGCTGGTGGGACTGTGAAGTGATACAATCACTGTAGAAAGCAATATGGCAATTCCTTAGAAAGCTGGAATTGGAGATACCATTTGAGCCAGCAATCCCATTACTAGGTATGTATCCTACAGAGGTGAAAGCCAGGACAGGAACAGATATGTGTGCACTCATGTTTATCACAGCACTACTTGCAATAGCAAAAAGATGGAAACAACCTACGTGCCCATCAGTGGAAAAGTGGGTAATCAAACTATGGTTGTTGTTGTTAATGGAATGCTATGCAGCACTAAAGAATAATGTAGAGTCTCAAAATACTGCATAATTATGGATGAACTTGGAGGACATTATGCTGAGTGAAATAAGTCAATCACAGACAGACAAATACAGTATTAGTTCATTGTTGTGGAGGGGCAAGGAAAGGTTTATATATGGAGGGAAACTTTCTTTGTTGGTTGCCAGAAGTGGGAGGGGAGGGGAGAGAACACGGAAAAAAAAAAAATAGCATTGACCCATGTCACTTTAGTTTTGTGTATTTCACTGTACATAAATTATATTGCAATAAAATGCATTAAAAAATAAATAAATTGGATATCACAACAGAACCAACTGAAATAAAAAGGATAATATCATGATCCTATGAAAACTGTACTCCAACAAATTTGAAAATATAGAAGAAATGGACAGATTTCTAGAAACATACTACTTACCTAAACTAATGTAGACTGAAGTGGAAAATTTGAACAAACCCATAACCAAAGAAGAAATCAAACAGGTCATAAAAAAAATTACCAGCAAAGAAAAGTTCTGGCCCAGATGGCTTCAGTGTAAAGTCTACCAAACGTTCAGTGAACTGACACCAATCCTTCTCAAACTATTTCAAAACATAGAAAAGGATGGAATTCTCCCAAATTTATTTTATAAATAAGCATAACCTTGAAACCAAGACCAGGCAAAGACATCACTAAAAAGGAAAACTACAGAATAATATCCTGCGTGAATGTAACACAAAATCTTCAACAAAATCCTAGCCAATAGACTCCAACAACATATCAAAAAAATAATGCATTATGACCAAGTGGGGGTCATATCAGCATGCAAAAATAGTTCAATCAATGTAATCCATCAAATAAATAAAATAAAGGAAAAGAATCACATGATCATATCAATCAATACAGAAAAGGCATTTGATAAAATCCAACATCAATTCCTGATAAAAACTCTCAGAAAAATAAGAATAAAAGGGAAATTCCTCAACATAATAAAAGGCATATATACAAAACCAACAGCCAACATTATTCTCAATGAAGTGAGACTGAAACCATTCCCCTTTAAACAGAAACCAGACAAGGATGCCCTCTAATACCACTTGTATTCAACATTGTATTGGAAGCCCTAGCCAGGGCAATAAGGCAAAAAACGGAAATCAAAGGCATCCAAATTGGTAAGAAAGAAGTCAAACTATCCCTATTTACTGATGATATGATCCTGTACCTAGAAAACCCAAGAGACTCAGCAAAAAAAACTACTGAAACTAATTGAGAGATTTAGCATAGTGGCAGGATCACATCTAAAAATCAGTTGGATTCCTCTACACCAGCAAAGAGAATGCTGAAAAGGAAATAAGGAAGTCAATACAATTTATAATAGCTAAAAGCCACTCCTCGGAAGGAAGGTTGGGCAATCCTACTTCCATAGTGATACTGCCTCGGAAACCCAAGGAGGGGTCGCTATGAGTCGGGGCCGACTCGACGGCACATAACAACAACAACAACAACAAAAGTAATAATAATAATAATGAAATACTTGAGAATAAATCTTACCAGAGATGCAAAAACCTGTACAAAGATAACTACAAAACACTACTTCAAGAAACCATAAGAGATCTACATTAATGGGAAAACATGCCATGCTCGTGGATACGAACATTGAACATTGTGAAAATGTCAGTACTACCCAAAGCAATCTATACATTCAATGCAATTCCAATCCAGATCCCATCACTATTCTTTAAGGATATGGAAAAAACAATCACTAATTTTATATGGAAAGGAAAGAGACCTCAGATAAGCAAAGCACTATTGGAGAAGAACAAAGTAGGAGGTGTCACACTCCCAGATCTTAAAACCTACTATACAGCCACAGTAGGCAAAACAGCCTGGTATTGCTACAACAACAGACACACAGACCAGTGAAACAGAATTAAGAACTCAGAAATCGATCCATTCATCCATGGTCAACTGATCTTTGACAAAGTTCTGCAAACCATTAAATGGGAAGAGATAGTCTCTCACAAATGGTGCTGGCAAAACTGGTTATCCATTTGCAGACTGTTGCATCCATGGGTGTTGATTGTGGATCCAAGCAAAATGAACCCCCTTACAACCTCAAACTTTTCTCCAATTTCGTCATGTTGTTTACTAGTCCAGTTGTCAGGATTTTTGTTTTCTTTATATTGAAGTGTAATACTGAAGTCTTTGATCTTCATCAGTAAGTGCTTCAAGTCTTCTTCATTCGGCAAGCAAAGTTGTGTCATGTGCTATCACAGGTTGTTAATGAATCTTCCTCCAATCCTGATGCTGCCTTCTTCTTTATATAGTCCAATTTCTCAGATTATTTGCTCAGCATACAGATTGGATAAGCATGGTAAAAAGACACAACCCTGACCACACCTTTCCTGATTTTAAACCACTCCATATCCCCTTGCTCTGTTTAAATGATTGCCTTTTCATTTATGTACAGGCTCCTCATGAGTACAATTAACTGTTCTGGAATTCATATTCTTTGCAATGTAATCCATAATTTGTTATCATCCACATAGTCAAATGCCTGTGCATAGTCAATAAAACACAGATAAATATCTTTCTGGTATTCTTTGCTTCCAGCCAAGATCCATCTGACATTAGCAATGATATCCTTCATTCTGTGCCCTCTTATGAATCTGCCTTGAATTTCTGGCAGTTCCCTGTCAATATACTACTGCAACCATTTTTTAACTATCTTCAGGAAAATTTTACTTGTGTGTGATATTAATATTTTTCAATAATTTCTACATTCAGTTGGATCATCTTTCTTTGGGATGGGCATAACTATGTTTCTCTTCCACTTGGTTGGCCAGGTAGCTGTCTTTCAAATTTTTTGGCTGTGGTAGATAAGGTTGTGTGTCAATGTGGCTGGGCCTTGTTGAGTGACTGGACAGCTGATGGTAGTTATTCCTCATGATGAGACTGGCAATCAGCTCCATGGTGGATCTACCACAAGCATTTGAGTAGCTGCTTTAGGAATGAAGTCAGTTTCCCGTATATAAGAAGCAGCTTTGGGAATGGTCCCTAGCTTTTGGCACCCTTGAACCCTCCATGTAGTCGAGTTGTTGCTCAGCAGCCTGCCATGCTCTGCTGATCTTAGGACTTCTAATGGGCTTGAATTAATGGCCTGCCATGTGGTTTGGTAATATTGGGACTGTCCCTTGTTACCTGTCAACCTATGGTTTGTCAGCTTCAGCAACCAGCAGCTGCCTGAGTAAAGAGATGACTCTAGCTTCAGTGGGCCAGGAGCAGGAAGCACAGTGAAGCCCAAGGTTGAGGGGCTTTCACCCAGCCCATAGAGCCTGGCACTTTGAACTTGGACCTAAAGCCTCCAAAGTGTAAGAATAAACTTCTGTTTGTTAAAGCCATCCCATTTGTAGTATTTTCTGTTAGAGCAGCACAGAGGTAACCAAAGCATTGGCATAAACGAGTGACCACCTCCAGCACTGCATCAGTTTGTTGAAACATCTCAAGGGGGAATTCTGTCAGTTTCTGGAACCTTGTGTTTTGCCAATTCCTTCAGTACATCCTTGACTTCTTCCTTCAATACCATTGGTTCTTCATGCTACTTCCTGATATGGGTGAACATCAACCAGGTCTTTTTGGTACAGAGATTCTGTGTGTTCCTTCTATCTTCTTTTGATGCTTCTTGCATCATTCAATATTTTGTTCTTAGAGTCCTTTACAACTCAAGGCTTGAATTTTTTTTTTTTTTCCATCTCTCTCAGCTTCAGAAATGTTGAAATTCAGAAATGCTATTCGTTTAGTAAGTTCAGATTCAGAATTCAAAAGTGAACAATCAGGATCACTACGATAGAATTGACCATGTGATGATAGGTGAAATATTTTTATCCAGGAAATTTCCCAGTGCCACTCTAACTATTGTATTATAGCAACGTGCCACTCTACTACATCCAATATCACAAAAGGAAAGATGGGAGGCACCCTGAAAAACCCCACAGCCAGCCCCTGAGTGTGACAGCTTTCTGCTAAGGATGGAACCTAAGAAACCCAAGGCATCCTTTGGGGTTTTTTATACTCCAGGCCTATCTGATCTTTTTTCTATTTTGATTTACACTGGTAGTCTTGAGGACAACTAAAGCATCTTTTTTTCTCCCAATAACTGAACAAGGTGAACTCTAGCCAAAATCAGCAGCTGTTGGTTTACTCAATAGGAAAAATATTTCCCAGAGCTGCCAAGGCCACATGATAGAGGGGGATAGAAAAAGCCTGGGGTTCTTTTTCCAACAACATAAAGTAAATTATAGCACAAAAAATACCTTCACATTTGTCACTTCCGCCCTTGGAGTCCCAGTGGGAGAACCTTGACTTGTTTTTGCAGGAGAGCAACCCAACCATTTGTGATGAATGGTGTTGGTTAATAAATGCACTGGAAGTTGTTTTCTTTTTGTCTGTGTTTTATCTTCATAGTCTGCAAGCTCTTTGGAGCTGGACTCCCAAGATAGCTTGATAGCAGGGGAAACCCTACGCTATTCCTGGAATATGTCCCTCTCTAGACTGGCCATCATCTCAGTCTTTCAGGTTTAAAATCAACCTGTGAGTAGACTCAAAACCTGTCAGGTGGATTTGCTCAGGCTGAGACCTCAAAGCCTCCAGAGAAGAGATGAAGGGTACAATGCTGAGGTATGCAGATAACATTGGGTATCCATTCAAAAACAAACAAAACTAGTTGCTATGAAGTCAGTTCCAACTCATGGCAACCCTACATGCTTCAGAGTAAAAATGCAATCTACAGAGTTTTTTCAAAGGCTGATTTTCCAGAAGTAGATAGCCAGGCCTTTCTTCTAAGGTGCTTCTGGGTGGATTCAAACCATTAACATTTTGGCTAGGAGCAAAGTACTTAAGCATTTGCACCACCCAGGGACTCATTGATACCAATGAAAGCTAACTTATTGCGGCACATTTCTAAGATACAGTCCTGAGTGGTGGGCTTCATTATCCTTAATTGCCAGATTAATAACTGAGGCAGGGCAAGTCATATCCACTTGCATCTTCGTATTCCACACACTGTTCTCTCTTTCCTGTTCTCACTGCCTCACCCTGGAGGATTTTGCATAGCTAATTGTCCCCAGCTGCCTAGACCTTCCCCTCCAACTGAGCTGCCAAGAGGCTGATGGACTGTTGGGGGCAGGCAGACTTCCGCCCCTGCAAGTGCTGAAAGAAGGGGAAGATTCAAGCTGAGACCTCTTCTATTTAAGTGCTTCCAGCCCAGCCAGCCAGACGGAACAAATCTGCAAACTGGATGACGTGTGTCAGAAGGGAAAAGACAACTTTTATAAACAACAAAATCCCCAAAGCTGGGGCAGAAGCTGGAACCCTGCTACCCAATACAAGAATCACTTTCTATCAAGACTGTACCTAGACTTTGAATCTGGTATAAGGAGAAAGAATCAGGCAGGGCTGAGCCTCCCAACAGATCCAGCCAACCTGACTTAATCCTGGAGCTGATGATTGTCCCAGGGCTGAATTCTGCTTTCCAATCTGGTGCTTGTTTGACTGCCCTCCCTGCTATACCCTCTTACCCCATTCCCAAGAATTAAGCCCTATCCTGTTGTTTCTCCTTGTGTCCTTATTAGTTGCAATCAAGTAGGCTCTGACTCATGTACAACATGTAAAACCATGTGCAACAGAATGAAATATTGCCCAGCTTTGCTCCATCTTCACAATCATTGCTGTGCTTGAGTCCGTTATTGTAGCCACTGTGTATTTTGAGTGTCTTTTCACCTAGGGGGTTCATCTTCCAGCACAATATGTACCCTACATAGGATAATAGTTTGTTGTGAGCAAGAGAGTTTGCAATGGCTGCTTTTCAGAAGTAGATTGATGGGACTTTGTTCCCAGTCTGTATTATCCAAAAGTTCTGAGGAAACCTATCTACCATGAGTGACCAATATTTGAAATATCTGTGATAGAGCTTCCAGTATCACAGCAACACACAGGCCACCACAGTATGACAAACTGACAGACAGTTGGTAGCTTTTGTAGGAGACAGCTTTTCCTGTTGATGGTAAGGCATTTTCTTGGGCATATGATCACTTCATGATTACAGCCATAAGCTTTCTCTTTGATCCTTCCATCCAGTGACCTCCCACCTATTTACCTCTGTATTTTGACAGTTGCCCAAATTGTTCTCCATTTCCATGTGATTTCAGGCAGCATAGAGCAAAGGAAAGATTAGGGGCTTTAGAGTCAGATCTTTGCTCAAGTCGTGATTCTACCACTTACTCCCTTTATGACCTTGGGCATGCCACTTAACCTCTCAGAGTTCTGCCTTCCTCAGCTGTCAAATTAGACCAGAAACCATTGCATTGCATCTCGTTGAAGCTCAGTACTTGTTAGCTCCCTTGCCCCTCTGAGCCTTCTCTGACAGATTGGAGAAGGCACCTCCACCACTACCTAATGTGTCCCTGAGCCCTGATTCCAAGCTGGTCCTGGTCCTGGTTTTGCCCCTCTCCTTATCTGCTCTTAGGATACCACTTTGCCATGTTGGTTCTTCATGCACCCTCCTAACCCCCATCTCTCCAAGATCAAATCTGTCCCTTCTCCAGGTATCCCAGCTGGACATGATCTCAATGAAATACTCCTCCCAGGGAAGGACCTCCTTGTAGAATTATTACAGAGTCTGCTCAATATTGAAGTGGCCACTAGCTGTGGGCTTCTTACACCAGGGTTAGGACATATAGCACTGTCCCCTCAGGAAATCCTATCTCCGTATATCACAAATACCTGCTCCATATTTCTTTAAACTGAGCCAGACACTGACATGACTAACATCAACTATTTGTCAGTTTGTCCTACTGTGGTGGCTTGCATATTGCTGTGATGCTAGAAGTAATGCCACCAGCATTTCAAATACCAGTAGGATCACCCATGGCAAACAGCTTTCAGTAGAGCTTCCAGAATAATAGTCTAAGAAAGATCTGTCTACGTACTTCCAAAAACTAGCCAATGAGAACCCTATATATCACAAAGGATATTGTCCAATATGGTGCTAGAAAATGAGCTCCCTAATTTGGAATGAACTAACAATAA
This sequence comes from Orycteropus afer afer, assembly GCF_000298275.1. Taxonomy (NCBI): domain Eukaryota; kingdom Metazoa; phylum Chordata; class Mammalia; order Tubulidentata; family Orycteropodidae; genus Orycteropus; species Orycteropus afer. The sequence goes on along the minus strand of NW_006921639.1, from coordinate 6,977,995 downwards.
CCACAACAATGGATACAAGCATACCAATAAACATGAAGATGGCCCAAGACAGGGCAATATTTTGTTCTGTTATACATGGGGTTACCTTGAATCAGGAAGAGTTGACAGCAACTAACAACAACAACAAGCTATTCCATAAATATTTGATGTATTTAAGAGAGATTTGATGCATTGAAGATTGGCATGACAAAATCAACAGCCCTGGATTGGGACTCAAGAGAACTTCAGCTTCAAGCTCCAAATTTACACAAGTTACCCAAATACTTCAACATTAAAAATGTCCCTCCTTCCCTTGTGTTCTCTACCTCAGAGAATGACATCAACTTCCATTCAGTACAAAAGCCAGAAGCTTAGGCTTCATGTTGGACTACTCTCAATCCCTTATTCTCTCCACACAATCAATCTCCTCCATGCCTTCTTGGTCCTGCTTCCTCTGTCTCGAGTGTGGTCACTTGTCTCCATGTTCACAGCTTCCACCTTGCTTCATGTTAACATCTTGTCTGGGTTGTTTTTCTGATTCTGGTTTTTGTCTCCAGAATTACCACATGCACCACTCTCCACTTCCAGATTCATTCAAGACAATTGAGCCAAAGTGAACTTTTTAAAACGTAAGTCTGATTATATTAACACATTCCTATTACAAAATCTTTCAATACCTCTCCATTGCTCTATGGTCAAAATAAGTTCTCAGTATGACTCCTGAAAGGAGCTGTGGTGGTGTAGCAGATAAGGCATTTGATTGCTAACCTGAAGGTCAATGGTTCAAACTCACCAGCTGCACCATGGAAGGAAGACAGGACAATCTGCTTCTATAAAGATTTACAGCCTCAGAAACACATTAGGGGTCACTCTGAGTTGTAAATGACTCGATGGCAGTGAGTTTGGTTTTTGGATGGCTTCTAAGCCTTACCACAACATAGCCGCCCCCTTCCTCTCTAGCCCCAGCCACACCTCTCCCCACCTTATATCTCTTGTCCAGATTCTAGAATGCATTTTATTCAGTGACCATAACAAATCTATCTTGCCACTGGGCTCTCACCAACACCAATGTCATTTTCTGCATTGTCTCCCTACCTGAATAACCCCTACTTATGCCTTAGCCCTCAACTTCAATATCACCTCTTCCAGGAATCCTTTCCTTACTCTTCCCAACTTGGATTAGGTGTTGACTCTCCCAATCTGTATACTTGTTTAGTTCCCTTTTATAGTAATTGTTATCCTGTATGGTGATTACAAGGTTTCTCATCTGTGTTCAACAACAGATGGAGAGCTCTCAATGGCAGGGATGACATTGATCATCTTCAATGCTTTGTTACTTCATTCTATGCAGGACATAGAACAGAGTGAGGAGATACTAAATATATCATGAATATATAAGTTCTCCTTATCTAGAAATGAATTTGTCAAAGGTATCGGTCAGGCTATTCCAGATTAAAGGAGACATGACAACTAAATCCAGCATGTGAACCTGGTTCAGATCTTGGACTAGAAAAGAGACATTCATGGACAATTGGTGGAATCAGTATGAGGTCTATAGATAAGACTTATATCGTGTTATTATTAATTTCCTTATTTTGATCTTTAAACTTGGGTTATATAAGACACAAACATTTGGAATATGTATAGGTTTCACAAAGAATATTTTTACTATATGCAAAAACGGCAAGGAGGCCACAAGTTCCGACCTCCTCTAATCCCACAAGAGGAAGACAGGATTACCAGTAGTAACCCAAGGCCTACTACTGCAAGGCCAGACATGCTGCCTCCCTCCAGCCCTTTCTCCAACCGTTCCTCCCAAAGCACCCACCACCTCTCTCTTGGGCTCGATAATTCACTGCAGTAGCCACACAGAACTCACA
>NW_006921639.1:6974687-6975691 GCF_000298275.1 Orycteropus afer afer | reverse complement strand
GGGGCTGCTCAGTTGCTCATACAAAATCCCACCTTGGAGTTTACAAAGACTTATGGGTAGAAAAGCCACACTAAGTAATTTACTACACCGCACTATATATTTATATGTGCTGCAAATATATCCATGAGTATAGAACAGCACACAGAGGGCAAAGTTATAAAAACTCCTTAGGTATAACCAAACACCTTGAGGAAATGACTCACTAGTCCTGGGGGCTCAGGATACATCAAGGTCAATTGGCACAACATAGTCCACAAAGAAAATATTGTCCATCCTACTTTGATGAGTAACAACTGAGGTCTTAAAAGTTTGTCAGTGGCCATCTGTGGTAGTTAAGGTTATGTGTCAACTTGGCTGGGCCTGATTTTGAGTGGCTGTGCAACTGGATGTAGTATTTCCCATGATGAGACTGGTAGTCAACTCCATGGTGGAATCTACTGTGAGCAGCTGAGTAGCTGCCTAAGGGATGTGGTCTGCTCCCAGTATATTAGGAGAAGCTTTAGGAATGGTCTCTAGCTTTTAAATGGCACCCTTGGACCCTGCATGTAGCTGAGTCTTCATTCAGAAGCCCTGCCCTGCTCTACTGACCTTGGGACTTTTTTTGTTTTATTTTGTTTTTTATTGTGATTTGGGTGAAAATTTACAGAACAAATTCATTTGCCACACAGCAGTTCATACACATTTTGTCTGCCAACCAGAAGGCTGGTGGTTCAAACCCACCAGCCACTCCTCGGAGGGAAAACTGGGCAATCTACTTCTGTAGAAATAGTGCCTCGGAAACCCAAGGAGAGATTGCTAGAAGTCGGATTTGACTCGATGACAGTGAGTTAGTTTGTTTGAGTATGTTATGCCAATTGAGCTTGATGTCTCCTGTAACCATGGTCCCCATCCCACAGGTCCAAATACTCACTCCCTCTGAGTAGCTGGGTATGGCCAAGAAGTCACCATGACCTTCCCCTTATCAGCTCTACCATACACCTGGACATTCTTTTTTTTTTTTTTTT